>NC_140243.1:6496922-6524422 GCF_949987555.1 Borostomias antarcticus
GCACTCAAGCACTGTGTCACATGAGACGCGGTGGGCTGTGGGTATTTTCTGCTCCTAAGTCCGCGAAATTGCGGACTTTCGGTAGGTGCGGTTAAAGTGTGCAAAATGGCGGCAGTGGCGCACTTGTGGACCTAGCAATTCCGTTTTGGGACTACCCTGAGCCCTTGTGGACTTAGCGGGAACGCACATGTAAGGCCACAAGGCCGCGAGTGCTCTGCACTTTCGCCTAAGTGCGCGATTTGGGATTCAGCTTGTGTCTCATCCTTTTGTGCTTGCTCACACACACTTGCATGCGCGCGTCATGCCTATAGAACTTCAGGGGGCACGTGCCCCCTCAGTTTTTTTCTTTTTTTTTTTTTTACATTTCTGTTATTGTTTGTTTACCATTACTTGTAAAAACAAGGAGCTATGATTATTTTCTCTACTGAGCTGAATGTGTTATTTTAATTATGTCATAGACCACCTCGAAAAGCCACCATAACCTCTTTCAAAAAGCCAAACATAATTTGGTTTCTTCCAAATTAACACTGGACCTGGAAGCCCCCTCCTCGCCTCGTCTCAGATAAACACGTTTTCATGGTCTGCTTGCATACATTTAGATTAAGGTTGTCCTTAACTGATGAACAGGTCCTACAAATATTAGGCTATTCAGTATATCAGATTCAATATACTTCATACTTCAATATACAGTATATCATTCGGACCAATGCCAAGTGAGTAAAAAAAAGTAGATTTGTTTTCCCTGATCTGAGTTGTAACAACCCAGCATGATCGTTGGATTGTAGACTGAATTCACTGACTTGTTGGCAGCCTTTGGTGGATTGGTGTTCTGTGTTCTGAATCAGAACACACGAAGGTTGCTCTTGCAGCCTCTCTGTCTCTCTGCCTGTATGTCTGCCTCTCCCTCTCTCTTTCTCTCTCCCTCTCTCTTTCTCTCTCCCTCTCTCTCTCTTTAGTACCCTCTCTACCTCTCCCCCTAGCCCTCCCCCTCCTCTCAGATAGATAGACATCTATTAATGCCAGCTCTAGGAGAAGGGGCTGGCTTTCCACAGGTCACCGCTTATGTAAGGGGCTCAAAGGCTAAGGGACGGGGGTCAAGAGAGAGGTATTGTCATGGGTCTGGTTATCAATCACCGAGCCTCTGCCCACACACCCACAACATGGCTGTCCAGGGCTTCACCACTCGATACAGGGATTAGTCCAAAACTAATATGGGCTAGAGGCATAAAGAATCAACATTACAATCACATCAGTAAGTCCAGAGTAATGCATGTCAACTGCATGAATTACCAGTGTCAAATACAAAAAGTTGCCTATTCCCAATGTTGCCGACATTGTGTCCGGAAACAAAGGGGTTTAATTTGAAGTTACAATCGCATATTTTTAAGGCAATGACTATTTTTACGGCAGCTGGAAGTAACGATTTCAAGCATGATAAGGGTTAAGGTTAGGGTTAAGGCTAGGGAAATTGTTAGAGTTGGTTTAGGTTTTGAAAGCAGAATTTCCCCAAACAAGATTCAGCACCGTAAGAATAACATGCACATCCATTTTTACGGCCGCTGAGATTGTGAGGCAGTAGGTAGGGTGAGATTGTGAGGCAGTAGGTAGGGTGAGATTGTGAGGCAGTAGGTAGGGTGAGATTGTGAGGCAGTAGGTAGGGTGAGATTGTGAGGCAGTGGGTAGGGTGAGATTGTGAGGCAGTAGGTAGGGTGCCATAAGAATAGCGGGCAAGTCTATTTTAAGAAGAATAAGATTGTGCCTATTTTTAATGGAAATAAATATTCATATTGTTATTTGATTCTGATTGTGTTGATTGGATGATTTTCTTCTGGATAGGGAAACCCAGTCCTTTGCAAGTGTATATAATTGCTTTACCCTGGTGTCATAGGTATAGCCAGTATAATAGCCTGGACTATCCAGTGAGATAGCCGCTGACGGGAGAGGGGTTCCCCTTATAGGGAGAGGTCCATGAGACAAAGAGCGTGTCACACTTCCTCAGGACTTTAGTCCTGTCCAGGTAAATACGTAATGCACTTACTGGACACAGTATGGAGTCGTTGTGCCTTGGGAGAGGAGAAGGACAGAGTTTGAAAGGCCGGGCTTAAGCACACCTTTGAAAACCCCGGGCCAAATTGCATGCACAAGGAATGGACCGACACAGCGTGCACTGCTGGCATCACTCACTGGCTGTTAAGGTCTGGGGTGGTGGAGGTTGGACCCAAAATGCAGACGACAGGCAGCGCTGGTTCAAACGGTGTTTTAATTATCAAACTCGAAAAGGAAACACTGGGAGCCACGCACTGACATAGACAATGAACAAAGGAAACAGGAGGGCATATATACTCAACGATAACAATCAAGGAACAACGTACAGGCGGGCAACGAGAGAGGTGCAGACAATCACCCAGACAAGGACATGGAGGGATTCCAACAAGACACCAACACAAGGACAGAGGAACTACTGTAGGACACAGGGGAAGGGAACAGGGAATGAGGCTTGGACAGGTAATGGGACTGGGCAGAAAACTAGAGGGGGGAGCAAGAGGGCCAGGAGTGGGAGGACTGGAGTGACGTGAGACTAGTGAGGGGACAGGTGTCTAGAGCTAGGGCTGGGAGGACACAAACCAACATAGAAGACAAGACAATGAACACAAGACCATACACACAAGGAGGTGGAACAAAACCTAGTGACCATGTGACCAATGTGTACAAAAGTCTCTGGGGGTAGTGCAGGGGCAGTCACTGGGAGGGGAGGTGCTCAGGGTCCAGGAGGGTCCAGAGGGCACAGGAGCTCAGGGGCAGGAATCCAGGCCGGGAACAGGGAGTGAGCACGGTGAACCAGGGGTCCGGGGCAGGGGTGAGCAGGGTGAACCAGGGGTCCGGGGCAGGGGTGAGCAGGGTGAACCAGGGGTACTGGGTAAAGTACTGAAGTATTGACAAAGCCCACACGACAGGCTGAAATAGCTGCCAAATCAACCTTTATGGTAGAAAAAGCTTTCTTTGTCAAGCCTCTCCTGTAAGAAGCATACATGTAACACCCTGGACTCAGAGCATTGATTGAAACAAAAACTCGACCATTTAGCGGCATAAGGTCTGTGTTAGAGAGTAAAGAGTTTCTTTCTTTCTTTCTTTCTTTCTTTCTTTCTTTCTTTCTTTCTGTCTTTCTGTCTTTCTGTCTTTCTTTCTTTCTTTCTTTCTTTCTTTCTTTCTTTCTTTCTTTCTTTCTCCACCTCTTTCTTAGACCCATTCACTTGTCTACTCATTCTTTCATCTCTCCCTCTCTCGTAAATGGCTTTGGATAAAAGCATCAGCTAAATGACTGTAATCTAATATAATGTACTGTCAGTCACACGCTCTATTTTTCTTTTGTTTTCTCCCTCCCTCCTAGTCGGCCACACCCCCATCCCTCTCGTTGTGTTCGCTGCGTGCCCGTGTTCCTCTGCTACTCTAAGCCGTTAGCATCCATCGCTCTGACCCTGCGGAAGAAAACTGTCTTCAGTCCTTGTGGCTTTGTGTATACAACTGTTTCATTTATTTTGGAGAGAGACAGCAGGTATTCACTTCAGATAAGTTATACAGCAGAACAGATGGACACCATTGTAGGTCACATGGACGTCATTGCAGGTGCAGCATATTAGAATTACATACAGAACAGTATGTACAGCAGGGTGGGGAGTTACTGTAGAGGTACAGTACAGATAATAGTGGGTATTTCTCAGGTCATGCTGTGAATGGTGCATTGAGTCACAGATAGAAAACAACTAATTATAAAATAATACAACATTTCTTGACCAACTTGATTTCAGCAAGCACAATATACAGTACATGTTCAATCTAGAAACCGAGTTAGGCAGGAGTAGGGGACAGGGGCGTGCTGGCCATGTAGGTTCTGGAGAATCACAGAACGGCCGTCGGTGACAACAGCCGCCGGCTGCCAGGTGGCCCCAGGCTAACTGGGGGCCTCATTTATAAAACCTTGTTCAGGATTCGCCTACTAAGGGTTCTAAAAGTTCTAAAAGATACGCACAACGATTTTCCGATTAATAACGAAGTGCGCACGCATGTCCCACGCCGGTTCCCCATTATAAATCTCAATCAACTCTAAACTTGGCGCACGTGAGCGCGCGTGTTGTCCCACCCTCTTAATGCCCATAAATGCCTATAAATGGCCAGTGAAACGCCTCCAATTCACAGAAATCGATACAGCCCAAATCTAACATGGCGGAAAACGTGACAGCAAAAACGCGGAAGCGGCTCATGAGCCACTCGTCGTCATTGGCCAGTAGGTCTCGCCGGTCCCTGCGACTCGCTCTCTCCGAATTCCTTCATCCACATCATCCAAAAGCAGTACATATAAGGCAGCCATTGTGCGTCATTACGCATTGGAATTGCATGCCTTACCCACCCACGTACATGATTATATGGAACAGGTGTTATTGTCATTGGCAATATATGAACCACGCACGTGATTGTTTGATTTCATTTCTGGGTATAGGAGACAATACAGGGATGACATGTAGAGACGAGGGCACTTATTTCCCACAATGCTGGATGTCATGAAGACAGAACAGCTGATGACACATAACATCCATAACATCTAAGACAATTAACAGCACTCTTATCTGCCTGACTGAGGCATAGAACACAGGGTCAGTTTAGCCTATTTCATTCATCAAATATGCATGGCGATTTCTAAATAGCCTAAATAGCTTAGAATAATGGGCGCCCTATGAATATGGATTCCCGAGTCAAACAATGAGGCAATGAAACACCACCAACAAACACAGCCTATTTCAGTTTAACACAGCTTATACTGAATCATATTATCCTTATATTAGCCTACACATTGCCTGAGTAAATATGTAATGCACAACAGTGCACACTTATTTCTTACCGCAGTGAGAGGGCCTTCTCTACGACTAGAGTGATTGTTGCTCTACCAAAATTGGGATTCACAGCAGTGTAAATATGAAGGCGTTCACAAGTCATTCACAACAGTATTTGAATTATAGTGATTGCTTTGAGCACATAGCCCACATTATTATTTATGAGATTAAATAAATAAAGGAATAATTTATGAGAATAAATAAATGAATCAATTGTTTAGCCATGACAGATCCAGTTGATTATGATTCCCGGTTGGACTGTACAACATATTTGAGGAGTTATTTTGCAATATCGGATATATTTATTGTTCACAATGGTGTCAATTTCAAAGGGTTTCTCTGGTTTCACCGTTCTGCCATTAGGATCGCAGTTTCTCATTTTGCCAGAAATGTGCGTACGCATGGGTCGGAGTGTGCTTGGAGGTGAGCACATTCTCCGCCATTCTCCCGTCAAGTTTGTTTTTTATAAATCCTGAAGTTTGCTCAGGAGTGGCGTATGCATTCTTTTGTGCGTACGCAAGCTTTATAAATGAGGCTCCTGGCCCGCGGTAACCCCCCCCCTCGACAAATCGCGCAACAATCAGAATTGGCTGTCAGCAAAAAAATGAAAACATTATTGTATATACAGAGGCGGCTGGGTCAGACTCCAGGGCTGTTTTTTTCGTTGTATATCTGAGAGCACCCCACACCCCCACATCCCCCCAGTAGGATGTGCAAGTCCTGCATCGCTGTTGGCAATTATTTGGGAAGGAGGCGTTTAGAGGAGCTGCATAATGTATGGCTGGATGTTTCTGCCAGGCCCCTGAAACATTTATGAAGACAGGAGAGGAGTGCTGCCCTTGGGGGGGGGGGGGGCGGGGGGCGGTCTCGAAGGATGTAGAGAGGGGCAGAACCCCCCCCCCCCTACCTCACGTCACCCCCCTGCTCTGTTTAGTGAAAGGACTGTGTGGGGGTCTGTGTTTGGTCATGATGAGCTTACCACAGAGGTTCAGATATCCCGCTGCCTGATTGGTGCATCACACTTTTCCGACACATACTATAGCTGCTGTCTAGTCCCAGACTGTCAACACTTTCACACAAACTCTTGAATCTTGATCTTCTTCCACCGGAGTATCTTGCCTTTTGTGTAGCCAAGTGTACATGTTCTTTTATAGATGTCTGTATCTGTTCTGTTCAAATGTGGCTTGTTTTTCCAAGATGTGAAAAATACATTAACCGAGCAATCTGTCTCAGAGCAGAGGTTAACAAATCATATTTCTCTTTCAAAATAGGACAACAACGGAACAAGGAACCAGGAGAATAATTTCCGTAGATAGCTGATTGTTCTTAAGAAGAAAGACAATATAAAGGAGAAAATAAACGAGTGTGGGCGCATTAAGATGAAGAGAAAAGATTCTCTCCATCAATATTATACAATATTGCAATACAGTATTTCAAGCCTCTGAAAAGAAAGAAAAATGTTTCATGCATTCATGCATTCATCTATTGTCTAATGGTTTGGTTTGAGGCATAAACAAAAAGGACTAAGAGCTGCATGTTTGTATCAGGTATTCCAGTTAGACAGTGTTAGTCTGGACTGATGGTGTTATATACAGTACAATCAACCTGATTGTCTTTGGCTATAATTAGTATTGTACACAGTACAGTCACCTACAGCTCAGTAATCTAATGACTCCTCCGGCAGCAGAGTAAACTGATTACACACGCTCTGGAATAACTGGCACACAGTAGATTCAGATGCCTTTATTGTTTGTACATGTACAGGGGAGTAACATTCTTGGGTTCTGGCTCCTCAACCTTGTAGCAACAACATAATAACAACACAAGATAATGACAGTAGGAGGTATAATACAGGATAATAGTAATAAAATGGTGCAATACGACATAATAGAAGGCTCTAGTGTGTAAAGGGTGTAGTGCATGAAGTTCCAAGTGTGCATTGTTGCATGTGGGTGTGTGGTTGTGTATGTACAGTCTGAGTCTGAAGGAGCATGTGTGTGAGTCACACATGCAGGCAGGCAACAGGCGGTTGGTGTCCATTGTTCCGGAGTCTGGCTGCCTGATGGAAAAAACTGTCTCTGAGCCTACAGGTCCGGGCCTTGAGGCTGTGATACCATTTGCCTGATGGCAGCAGCTGAAACAGGCCATGGTTGGAGTGGTGGGCTTTTTTGGATCTTCTCCTGGATGGAGGGGAGCACACACCCACTGATGTGTTGGGCAGACCATACCCTCTTCAGCGATTTGCGGCTAATAAATACGATATAGGTGGATTTAAGAACCCATGTCAATTTCAAAAAAATATTTTGAGTCACAACTTTTGATGACTGGCCTCAGAGTGAGGTCCTCATGGTTGTTTTATGCTTTTTACAGGAGAGCTGTTTTCCATTTGTCCTTCCCCATGCTCTCTGCCCCCCGGTCTCCATACTGATTGGATCTGGCTTCTTCTCTCCCTTTCTACCTCTCTACGTCTTTCCCTCCCTTCTTTCCCTTTTCTCCTATTCTTTCATTTTCTCTCCCTCTTTCCATCCCTCTAATTTCATCCCTCTCTTTCTCTATTGCTCTTCCTTTCTCCGTTTCTCTCTCACACACACACATACTCTCCTCTCCTCTCTCCTTCTCTCCCTTGTTTGCTCCGCTCTCTCTCGCTCTCCCTCTCTCCACCTCCCTCCCCTCCAGCATGTTGTTATTTAGAAGGCTGTGTGGGAATTGCTGTGCACTGCAGAGCTGAACCCCCCCCCCCCCAGTCCTGCTGAAAACACCCCCCCCCAGCCCTGCTGAAAACACCCCCCCCCCCAGCCCTGCTGAAAACACCCCCCCCCAGCCCTGCTGAAAACACCCCCCCCCAGCCCTGCTGAAAACACCCCCCCCAGCCCTGCTTCTCCACCAGTTATACATTAATTTCCTCCTAGACCCCCTCAGACTCTCACCACCTCTCTACACTCTCTCTACTTCTCCTCTCTCT
The DNA here is from genome assembly GCF_949987555.1 of Borostomias antarcticus. Lineage (NCBI taxonomy): Eukaryota > Metazoa > Chordata > Actinopteri > Stomiiformes > Stomiidae > Borostomias > Borostomias antarcticus. The sequence goes on from NC_140243.1 coordinate 6,504,771, forward strand.
CTCTCTCTCTCTCTCTCTCTCTCTCTCTCTCTCTCTCTCTCTCACCTCTCTACTTCTCCCTCTCTCACTCTCTCTCTCTCTCTCTCTCTCTCTCTCTCACCTCTCTACACTCTCTCTACTTCTCCCTCTCTCTCTCTCTCTCTCTCTCTCTCTCTCTCACCTCTCTACTTCTCACTCTCTCTCTCTCTCTCTCTCTCTCTCTCTCTCTCACCTCTCTACACTCTCTCTACTTCTCCCTCTCTCTCTCTCTCTCACTCTCTCTCTCTCTCTCTCTCTCTCTCTCACCTCTCTACTTCTCCCTCTCTCTCTCTCTCTCACTCTCACCTCTCTACACTCTCTCTACTTCTCCCTCTCTCTCTCTCTCTCTCTCTCACCTCTCTACTTCTCCCTCTCTCTCTCTCTCTCTCTGTCTCTCTCTCTCACCTCTCTACACTCTCTCTACTTCTCACTCTCTCTCTCTCTCTCTCTCTCTCTCTCTCTCTCTCTCTCACCTCTCTACACTCTCTCTACTTCTCACTCTCTCGCTCAGTTTTCTGAACATACAGTACAGGTGTCGGTGAACACAATCGTTTGCACAGAAAAACAGGCATACTCATGCATAAACTCTCACACACACACACACACACAAATCTCCATTTCACACACTCTGTGTGTTTGTCTTTGTGGGTGCGTGCGTGCGTGCGTGCGTGTGTGTGCTAGTATGCAATGTGCTAATGCAGCTGTAATGCTAAACAGTTCTGCAGAAGCCTCTCTGTTAACGCATGCACCCAGTGGGACTCCATCCTCTGACACCAGCTCATAATTGAACCTGAAACATTCATGAAGTCAGGTCCATTAATATTTCTGGCCCCTAACCTGCCCTGGCCTCCTGGCTGCCGAGAGCCGGGGTGTTGGTGGGGGGGGGGGGCTCTGCGGAGCACTGTAATATATAACAACTTCTATTTTAACACTACAAAAGCCTGTTCATTCTGTTGTAGCCACCACAAACTTTTATTCATACAAATGGTTTACTCCCAGTGTGTCCCCTGCTTATCTCAGGTGAGGGCATAGAGTTGTAGGCTACTTCTTGGTAATTCTGTCCACAGTTATGCATTTTCCCACAATCTTAATCATCGTCATCACGCTATTGCCCTAAGGACATATGAATTATACATTCGTGTGAAGTTAGTCTCGATTGCTGGCGATTTAGACTGTTGGCACGAAGTTAGAATGAGGAGGCCATTCAGTTTTCCAATTAGAACCATTTTCAGCTCCATAAGATGCTGTTGGGAACCCTAAAAGGGGTTCTTCAAGAGTCTATACTTTGGCCAACTGTAGAGCAAAGCCCCATGTTGTTTCTTCTGAACGTTCAAGCCCTTCCTGTGGTGGTTGAGTCAACATATTGTTTTTTACTACTGATGCCTGGGAGAGATTCCATAACAAGGCTGCCATGGAGCTGTGTGATGTCAGCTTAGTGCCTTTCAGCTTCCACAGCAATATGACAAAGCTATCCATGTATTCCTAGCATGTATGCCTGGGAGTGACATTTGGTGTGTGTGTGTGTGTGTGTGTGTGTGTGTGTGTGTGTGTGTGTGTGTGTGTGTGTGTGTGTGTGTGTGTGTGTGTGTGGTGTAAGACCCGGGCAGGGAGGCAAGGCAATTGTACATTTATTACGATCATATACTGTACAACGGCCAATATCAAAGCTTCATCAAACACTGCACTCTCGAGATATAGCCCGTCGCCACTAAAATAAATTACAGTAAGATACCCTATCTACCACAACTGAACTCTTCTGTACACTTGAGTGTTTGTTTCCCTAACACTAATAGCTTATAAGTTATATGTCTGGCCCACATTGCAAGGTTACAACATACAGTAAACGTTGAGCAGGCTAGCCTACTGGAGGGACACACATAACCCTACGGAATTCATCAGACATAGAACACGGAAATGCATCACAGTACAGTGCTTCCATAGCCCGTCCACATTGGTTTACTATTTATTCATTAGTCATTACACTAGCTACTGGGTCAAATCACTAAGGAGATTCACATCACGTTACCGCTAGTAAAATGATTTTCATAAAAATGCTCTCCACAAACCCGCAAGTCTGACCTACAGTACGGAGCACTCGGGTTGGAGTGTTTATGTCGATCCCCAGAACAAGAAGTCAAAGTTTCAACCGGTCTGGGTCTGACAGCGCAAGCCTTTGGACAGAGATGTGTATCAATTGCATTACTTTTGTTCCCACAACTGGGGCTGTACATTCGCGCACCATTGCTGTTATAAATGATATATCCCGTTACAAATAGTTCTGCTGTAGGCTACTTGTAAACTCCTTCTTCGTCTTGTTCTGTGTTTGTAGGCTACTACTGGCTCAACTCTTGTCTCATTACTTTTCTCCGGCTCACCCCTCTCTACAATGTGACAAAGCGGAAGTTTTCAGTGCAACACGTGGCGTAGTGCGGTCGGCGAAATAGTTCTGGTTCAAATGTAGCTGTTATTTCAACATTCGGTTAACATATATCAGGACAGCATACTGAGACTAAGTAATTTTAAACCATGAGCTTCCTGTGTTGGTAAAAGCTACACATTAAAGTTCCTCCGCCTATTGTAAAGGAATTAGATTGATGCTAGACATCAGAAATAGGGCTAAATGTCCAAAATAGCACACTACCCTTTTAAACAGCTGGTCACCCGGGCTGACACGGTTTGGGGTTCCCTCAGCCGGTGTTCTGAACAGTTGTCCTACCTCCTCAGGATGACCTACCACCCATCATATTATGTTTAATTCATGTGTAGCGCTTCCTGTCAGGTAGGAAATGTCTATCAGAATGTCCTACGACCCATTTTATTGTGTTTAATTCATGGGTAGCACATCCTGTCAGGTACTGTAGGACATTGCTAGATGGATGTTGATAGACATTTCGACATTTCCTACCTGACAGAATGTGCTACCCATGAATTAAGCACAATAATGGGTTGTAGGGCATTCTGATAGACATTTCCTTTGTGAATGTCTATTAGAATGCCCTATAGTGTGCTTATAGCGCTGATTATAGAAGTGAGCATGGTGCTTGGCATGGTGGCCAAGTGGCAAGGCATTCTCTTTAACCCAAGATCATGGTTCAATCCCAGTCTGCACCACTGTGATGACAATATTATGTTATGAAACTGAGATGTTGAAAACGGCATTACCTTAAACACAATTTGTCCTACCGTTCACCTTATTATTTATGAGAATGTCATAACATGCACGTATTGTGTGAATCATTTGGCTAGGCTAAATTATTGTCCTGTTTGTTCATTATGAGCCAACGTACTTGTGTTGGTGGTGCTGCTTTGTACTCCTAATTAAACCAGCGGTTTGTTTTAACCGTGTGATCATTGATTCGCATGCGAACAAACTAATTTCTACATATTATTCAATAATTACAGATCCAATTACAGATCCAAATATTATTCCTGATTAAACTGTACATATTAAAGGGGTTGTTGTGCAAAAGCAGACATTTGAGTGTGCCTATTATCCTACATCATGTTTGGCCATTATTTGTGGTGAGCAGAGTGCATTTATCTCTTGATGGTGATGTTAAGTTTATCAGAGTGACAACATGCGGGACATGGACATGCGGGAAATGTATTTTTACGAATACACCAACATGGTTGGTGTATTGGTAAAAACATTCACACACCCTACTATTTATTCAATATCACTGTCAGACTTCTCAAAACAATAAGCTGACTGGGCTTCTGGGAGTTGGGGAGGACAGAGTACTGAGTATGTTACTCCCCAGGTGAGGGGTTGAAGAGGGCAGAGTATTGAGTATGTTACTCCCCAGATGAGGGGTTGGGCAGGTAGAGTGTACATGCCCAACAGACCACTCAGGTCCTCAGGTACTGAACTCCTAACAGTTCCAAAAGCCAGGACCAAGAGACACAGAGAGGCAGCTTTCAGTTTCTATGCCCCCAACCTCTGGAACACCTTGCCAGACAGAAGCATGCCTATAGAACTTGAGGGGGCACGTGCCCCCTCAGATTTTTTTTTTTTTTTTTTTTTTCTTTTTACATTTCTGTTATTGTTTGTTTACCATTACATTTTACAATGCGGAGCTATGATTATTTTCTCTACTGAGCTGAATGTATTATTTGAATTATGTCATAGACCACCTCAAAAAGCCACCATAACCTCTTTCAAAAAGCCAAACACCCTCTTTCCCGGTGGATTTGTTTTCTCTTATACTCTAAACAGGTCCTGTGGACCCATGTAGCAGGCCCCGGAGCTGTAATTTTTACAGCTCGCTTTTCTGGCCCCCGGGTGAAACAGTTTTTTTGCTTCTCTCTGGAATATGTAGGGGGACCTATGCCCACCCTCACATTGCTCTCTGTAAAGCGCATTGTGTTGCCTCTGTGTATGAAATGCGCTATACAAATAAAGTTTGATTTGATTTGATTTGGGGACAGCAGACTACTGAGTATGTGGCCATGAGGCTGATATGCATCAGGTCCAGAGAGGGAGGGAACAGGGAGAGGGAGGGGCAGGGGCTGTGTGGTTTATGGTAGCTCAGAGAGGAAATGGTGTGTTGAGAGGTTGGCGGCGTGTGCAGGAGGGATGAAGATGAATTTGATTTCCCATGATGTCTGCGGGACTGGGGTTTACAGGCCTTATCGGTCGGCACAGGGAAGATAAAATATACACACACTGACAGGACATACACACTCAAACACACACCTTGTCTCTGTTGTTCTCAGTCGGTAGGTTTTATCTCTTTGACTGCAGCCCACTGTTAGGATTGTGCAGCTGGGGGGGGGGGGGGGGGGCTGTATGTATGACAGGTGCTACCTTGCAATTTGAACTGTATGTGATTCAGTGTCCCTGTCCTGTAGGTGCTAGTACAGTATAACCAACAGGAAAACAGGAGCCTGGAAAATATTTCATGCTCTGTGCACCGAAGGCACAGGATTAGATGTGACTGTTCTCTCTGGCCCCCCCAAAAACTCTCCTTACATAATCTGGAAACTCTCAACCACCAGTGATTAATTGATTGTGACAGGAGAGGGCGGAAGAAAGAGATCATTTGACTTTTTCTACTTAAGTATGTCAGAAATTGCAGAGGTGGAGAAGAGAGCGTCATTTCCCCGTGGCCCTGGGGAGCTGTGCTACATTAAGCTGAGAGTTCTGTCTGCGCTGCATGTGTCAGAGCGGCGCCGCTCGGCCCACAGCTTCCGCAGCGTGGGGAGGCTGACCCCGAGTGACCCCCGGTGATGATCACAGCTCCGACGGCTGTCAGGGGATGCCTTCTAAAACTACAAATCCCAGAGGAACCCTGCCAACCCTGGAGAGAGGAGGAAGGCGCTAGACGCTGTGGGTGGTGGTGGTGGTGGTGGGGGGGAATTAGGCCCAATCCCAAAACCCCCCCTTAGCCCTAGCCCTTGGCCCTACCCCTATATTTTGCGTGTTCACGCGTAGGGTAGTGTGTCCCATTCCTTTTAGCTTCAAGGGCTAGGGGGCATATCGAGGGCTAGTGGACGTTCAAACAGCCCTCCAAAACGAGGGGTTTCAGATGCTGACTTGAAACTGAGGGGTAGATGAAAACTCACACAATGCTTTGCGAACCGAGGCAGTGATAGGAAACATAGCTGCTGGTGCCTTGAAAAACCATGGGGAGAAAGCCCAACAGGGAGGGATAGAGAGACAGAAAGAGGGAGGCGGGGGGATAGAGAAAGATGGTGGGGGTTAAGTTAGTGAGTGGGCAAATTGAGAAGGAAGGGAGTCAGGGTCAATCTCCATCTCTGCCTACTCCCCCCACCAGCCAGACAGACAACCAGACATCCAACCAGCCCAGAGAGGAGAGAGCAGACAGGTTGTCTGTGTTAAAGGCCAGCTCGCTGAGTTGCTCTGACACCTTTACTCATTAAGTTTTCCCAGGCTGTAGTGTATGTCGCCCTGGCCCTGTCAACAACTACCTGAACCTGTCTGACTGAGACACACAAACAAGCGCAGACACACAGAAACAGGCACAAACTAGACACACACACACAGGCACAAACTAGAAAACACAAGCTAGACACTTACACACACACACACACACACACACAGGCACAAACTAGATCAAGCCTGCATGGACAGACACCTATCAATCCTGCATGGATCCATCTATAGAATACAGCTATGCCTTTACAAACAACACACTGTCTCTCTGTTCACACATAGACAGGCACAAACCAGGCACACATCCACACACAGACACACCGCGCAGTTTGCACAAGTGGTTATTTGATAGACAATTATCCATCTTAGTGGGAGGAGAGGGGCAGGACACCAGGACCCTAACAGCAGTCGATCATCTGAAATCCTCCAGCGTGAGAAACACCAAACCATGATGTCACATGTACCATGTAGTAGTGGAGGCTTAACGACAGTAACATAGCATAATAATAACCATAATGATAACCACAGCTCTGTGAGAACCAGACGGACTTGCTGGTCCGCCCTCTCCTCGGCACTCATTCTCTCTCTATGTTTAACACTCATCCTCTCCTCCAGAACTCATCCTCTCCTCCAGTACTCATCCTCTCCCTCCTTCTCTCCTCTCCTCCATCACTCATCCTCTCCTCTTTCCCCTTCTTTCTGGCAATTTCTGGCACAGTGCTTGACTGATTTGAATCCTACTTGAAGGACAGGGTCTACTTTGTGTCTATAGGCAATTACAAATCTGAGCGGACAAAAATGACTTGTGGAATTCTCCTTCTGCTCAACATTTACATGCTCCCACTAGCTGGAAAACAACAAAATATGTTATCATAGCTAGGCAGACGACACACAAATTTATATCACCATATCACCAGGGGATGTAATCCCATACAAGCGCTGAGAAAGTGTGTTGAACAAATGAACGATTAGATGTGCCAGAACTTTCTTCAACTAAACAAAGATAAAACTAAAGTAATTGTTTTTGGAGCCAAACAAAGTCAGCTTACTATCACCTGAAGAATATATCAAGGATTAAAGGATTTATGTCTCAGCAGTATTTCGAAAATCGTGTTTATGTGTTAATCTTCAGTAGACTCGACTACTGTAACGGTGTGTTTACAGGTCTCTCTAAAAAATCGATCAGACAACTGCAGCCGATTCAGAACGCTGCTGCTCAAGTCCTCACTAAGACTAAGAAAATGGATCACATCACTCCAGTTCAGAAGTCTTTACACTGGCCTCCTGTCTGTCAAATAATTGACTTTAAAATACTGCTGTTGGTTTATAAAGCACTGAATGGCTTAGGGGCAAAATATATTTCTGATCTGCTGCTACGTTATGAACCTTCCAGACCTCTCAGGTCGTCTGGCACAGGCCTGCTTTCTGTCCCCAGAGTAAAAGCAAAACATGGAGAAGCAGCTTTCAGTTTTCATGCTCTATATCTGGAACAAACTTCCAGAAAACTGCAGGTCTGCTGCAACTCTCAGTTCTTTTAAATCAAGACTGAAGACTTTTCTTTTTGCTGTTGCTTTTTATTAAATGCACTGTAACTTTTATTCTTATTCTTATTTTTCCTGCATTTTGTTTTAAATGTCCTTTTATAATGTTTTTTGCATTTTGTTTTATATGTCATTTTAAAATGTGTGTCTTGATGCTTTTAATGTCTAATGTAAAGCACTTTGAATTGCCTTGTTGCTGAAATGTGCTATACAAATAAACTTGCCTTCTCTCCTCATCATTCATCCTCTCCTCTCTCTGCTTCTCTCCTCCTCCATTACTTATCTCCTCTCTCCCCTCCTTCTCTCTCCTCTCCACCAGCTCTCATCCCCTCCTTCCCCGTTCTCCCTCATCTCCTCCTCTCCTCCAGCACTAATCCTCTCCCCCCCTCCATCTCTCCAGTCATAAATTAGATTTCCTTTTGGCATTTCCAGGTTTGCAGGCCGTTGTGCAATTGATCATCCGTGTTTGATCAGGTGGCGCCTGGCATTTAGCTTACAGACAACCACTCCCATTGTGTGGCACATTATGACAAAACACCGTGCTCTCAAACACTCCTGCTGGCTGGCAACAGAAGCTGTGTGTGTGTGTGTGTGTGCGCGTGTGCGTGCGTGTGTGTGTGTGTGTGTGTGTGTGTGACTTGTCTTCTTCCAGCTATGTTGCCATAGCTCATTGCTGGCTTCTTACCTTCTCTGTTCCAGTGGTTGAGTCAGAGAGCTGGGCGGCGCTGTCAGGGACGTGATCACCAGAGCCCCGTGCTGCTCTGCTGCTTTGTCCAGACATTAACGAGGACGTGACGAGTGCTAATAATCCTGTTAGAGGAACCAGGTCCTCCACTGCGTTTTGTTATCTCTGTATCTTTCTTTTGTGCCTCTTTGGGGTTCTGTTTCTTTGTGCGTGTGTGTGTGTGTGTGTGTGTGTGTGTGTGTGTGTGTGTGTGTGTGTGTGTGTGTGTGTGTGTGTGTGTGTGTGTGTGTGTGTGTGTGTGTGAGTGTGTGTGAAAAGGCGGAGACGATTCACGTTTCGCCAAAGCAATTATGGGCAGTCGACGGCAACAGGGATGTGTAACCTCTCTGAAAGAGGATAATCTATCTTTCAAACGTTAAAACATTAGAAAGTAGATTTCAGTGCTGCTCTCCCATTGGTCATTAGGGCTTTGCTGGCCGACAGCTGCTCTCTCACCATTGGTCACTAGGGCTTCGCTGGCCGACAGAAAGACAGAGGTGAACCCAGCCCTCTCATGAGAGGTTTACAGCCTGATAGCGATTCAAGTCACTGAATCCCCCTGTCCCCTATACCCCTAGCACCCACCAAGCACCCCCTCCGCATTCCCCGGCTCCCTGCTAGCTTCCTTTTGCCACCTTCGGACACATTTTGAATGTAAGGCAGGTGTGATTGAGAGGCTTTATTAATGATAAATGCCTGATCCTAACAGACAAAAGAAAAACAACTTCCATGGTCCTCAAATCTGCTCCTGAAAGGGCCTCGGCTCTTTCTGTGTCAAGAGCCTTCACAGTTTGAATCATTAAAAGTCCTGTCCCCCACAGCAGCACCAAGCCAGAGAAGAAAATATACTCTGGGAACTTGTTTTAATGGCGCTGGGTAGAAGGTCCTTGGCTGCATTATTGATCTGGCCCAGGTCTTTATTAGATTCTCCCGCACTAGGATCCACTGGTGTGATATTGTTGATTGTGTTTGAGATGTCATTTATAAAAGTGGGGAGCTGTTTGCTTTTTATTTGGTGCTGCAGTAAAACAAATTCCCTGGCCGTGGAATTGGAAGCATAAATCTCTGAGTGGAGATACAGGAAGAGACCCTGCAGTTAGAACAGTCATCCTGGACCTGGACATGTAGACAGGAACAGACAGAGCCAAGCTAAGGTCTCCCTCTGTCTCCCTCCCTCCCTCTCTCTCTCTCTCTCTCTCCCTCTCTCTCTCTCTCTCTCTCTCTCTCTCTCTCTCTCTCTCCCTCCCTCTCCCCCTCTCTCTTCCTCTCTCTCCCTCTCTATCTCTCTCCATCTCTTTCCCTCTCCCCCTCCCGCTTTCCCTCTCTCTCTCTGGGTTCGCACCAATTTAATTTGTCTGGCCACTCTCCCTCCTCCCTCCCTCCATCTCTCTCTCCCTCTGGCAGATGACAGACAGTGCCCCATGCTGTTTCAGGCTCAAGGGGGCCCCATGGGGGACAGGGATGGGGCCCAGGCTTGCCTGTGTTGTCCTTGGGAGGGAGCCAGGGAGGGCCGGGCGACATACCAACACACACATGCACACGCGCACACACATACACACACACACTGCCCCACCTGCTCTATGGAGCCTTCCTCAGTTGGCCAGCTGGTCAGAGTGGACAGTTAGTGGGCCATCCTGCTGCTGCTGTGTGTGTGTGTGTGTGTGTGTGTGTGTGTGTGTGTGTGTGTGTGTGTGTGTGTTCTGGGGAGGAAGGAGGGGACTGGAGACACACTGTGGAGCGCCTGGGGCCAGTCCTGTAGTCGTCTCTCTCTTCTCTACGGTGTCCCAGTAAGAGCCTCACACAAAAGAGGAGCCACAGAGACCAAACGCGGCGCTCACAGGAGAGGGGCTACGGAGGCCAGAGGCCGGCCCTGCACTAACAGGCTCTGAAGCACAGTCCCCTTCCAAATCACAACCTTCATTCTCTCTCTGTCCAGCATAGGGGGCTGCTGGTCAACATGACTGCTAGATTAGCTATCCAGAGAGTTCCAGGAAGGTGTGTGTGTGTGTGTGTGTGTGTGTGTGTGTGTGTGTGTGTGTGTGTGTGTGTGTGTGTGCCTGAGTGCATGTTCTCTATGGTGTATTGATTTTGATTCTGTCTAGACAGAAGGGGCAGGTGGTCCCGGCTAGGGCTCAGATACCCTCTGGCAGGCCTGGGGTAAATGACTAACTCAGGCCCTCTGCAGGCCTAACATCAAGGCCCTTGATAAGAAGTAGCCAGCTCCGAGACCCTCCGTAACCTTTCACGTGCAGAGCCTCATAAAAATCACAGTCCCCTCCCATCGCTCCATGCCCTGCCTTCTCACCAAGACCCTGAGAGGAACGCCGGAATGTTTTCCCAGGGCAAAGGATGCTGGGATACCAGCTGCGGTTTTAATGGTTTTGCCACCCCCAAGCTCGGATCAGAGAGAAATAGTTTCAAAATTTTCACTGCCCGGGAGAACTTTGACCTCAAACGCCTCTGCAAAATAGAGGGGGGGGGTGTTTGTGTGTGTATGTGTACTACTGTATTCTTGTGTTGTGTACTGTATGTGTTGTGTTTTGCGTGTGTGTGTAGTACTGTATTCCTGTGTTGTGTATATGTTGTGTTTTGCATGTGTGTGTGTGTGTGTGTGTGTACTACTGTATTCTTGTGTTCTGGATATTTGTTTTTATTCATGATTTGCATGTTGTACAACATCATTAACATTAGAGATACATTATGCTGTTTTTTCAGCATCATGTTGATGCGTGTGGAATATGCATATGTCAGTATATTAGTATGTAAGCTCATGCGAGCATGATTGCTAGCGTGTTTGCGTGGGTGTGAATACTGAAACACCTCCAAGCCTCCTCCTCCTCCTCCTGCTCCTCCTTCTCCTCCTCCTCCTGCTCCTCTCATATCTTCTGTCTAGTTGAGCCTGGAAGTTGCTGGGTTTTGACAGCTCAGCGTGAGGCCTGTCCTCACATCACATTAAAGCCTCGGATACACTAAAAGACTTTTACAATCTTAACAGATTATGAAATGACTGGGAGTATAGGCTACACTAGACGACTGGCTTCTGATGATTTTTGTATGACAACTGAAAAACTGGGTATCCCACATTTAACGACTGGACCAACAAGTGATGAGTTTACACTACACGATTGCGTCCAGAATCTGCTAAAAAATATCAAACGTTTGATATGCTCCGACTCGGATCGGGAGAAGTCTGTTCTCATCATACACTTGCCGATTTAAATCTGTACCCCTCATACACTTACAGATTTCTGTGCCAAATTGCCACTCCGACTTCCCCCAACTAGTGCCGACTGCTGCTGACTAGGACAGACTCGGCAGGATTGTGAATCGTGTATAAAATCGGGCATAATATCTTGTAGTGTATCCTAGTTTAACACCCACTCCACTGCTCCTTAAATCTCCTTTTGATGGGACCAATCAGGGCTTTTAATTACAACTTTATCAAAATGTCTCTCATCAAAAGTTAAACACATCAGAAGTTCGACCTCTGTTGGATTGTTCAGTAAGTAACTGTGACAGGCACTGATGAAATGATGTGGTACTTGTCCAGTGGTTGAATACACTGACTGACCTTCTCTCTCTCTCTCTCTCCCTCTCTCCCTCCCTCCCTGCCTCCCTCTCCCCCTCTCTCCGCCTCCCCCTCTCCATCTCTGCGGGCGGCTGACAGACATTGACGACTGCCAGTCCGACCCCTGCCAGAACGGAGGCACCTGCATCGACGAGATCAACTCCTTTGTGTGCCTGTGTCTGCCCAGCTACGGCGGAGCCACGTGCGAGAAAGGTAACCAAGAATGCCTACTAGCGCCTCCCCCTCCACCTCCTTCATTAAATCACATCCCTGCAGGGAGGAGGAGGAGGGGAGAGGGGGGTAATATATCACTGCAGCTCTTCCAGAGAACACCTGCGCCCAGCTGGGCTTCCTCTCACAGGAAGGCCCCCAGTGGAAATGAATGGGGCCTCTTCAGAACTGTTATGGGCCGTTACATCAGTCCCCTGCCCCCCCCCCCCCCCCCCAACCGCCCCCCACTCCCCTATAATCTCCTATGTCCTGTGGAAGGAGTGATGGAAGAAGAGACGTGCCGACAGACAAAGAACTACAAAGGGAGGATGAGAGAGGGTGGGAGAGACCGATGAGAGTGAAGAGGAGACCAAGACAAGAAGGAAGACGGAGAACAACAGAAGTGCTCTTCAGCTCTATAAGCTGGAGAGGAATATCCTGCACCCCCAACCCATCACCTTCAACCTGTTCTCTCCTTCTCATCGGCCAGCCAAGTATAGCCTCAGGGCCTTCTGTCCTCTCCCTCTCTATCTCTCTCCTGCCATCTCTCTCTCTCCCTCTCCATCTCTCCCTCCCTCTCTACCTCTCCCTCCCTCTTTCTCTCCCTCTCCTCTCCTTCCCTCTGATTCTCATCTTCTCTCCCCTCCTCTCCATTCATCTCCTTTTCTCTCCTTCTCTTCTCTCCTCTCCTCTCCTCTTTTCCTCTGCTCTGCCAGGGCTGATTAGTGAGGCTTCATTGATCCATTTCTCCTGACCCCGAGGGAGGGAAAGTGTTGAAAGGAAGAGAGAAATGCATGAATATGGAGAGAAACAAACAAAAAGACAGGGAGGAAGAAATGGTGTGTGTGTGTGTGTGTGTGTGTGTGTGTGTGTGTGTGTGTGTGTGTGTGTGTGTGTGTGTGTGTGTGTATGTGTGTGTGTATGTGTGTGTGTGTGTGTGTGTGTGTGTGCACGCATTACTGTATGTGCGTATACTGTATCTGTCTATGTGTCGTGCTGTGTGTGTGTGTGTGTGTGTGTGTGTGTGTGTGTGTGTGTGTGCACGCATTACTGTATGTGTGTGTATACTGTATCTGTCTATGTGTCGTGCTGTGTGTGTGTGTGTGTGTGTGTGTGTGTGTGTGTGTGTGTGTGTGTGTGTGTGTGTGTGTGTGTGTGTTGCCGTTTGGTGAGTGTGGGTGATTGCTCTGCTGGAGCGAGACAGGCCTCCTCCCCGGACCTCCCCTCCAATCACAGCTTTACGATGTGCGTCCATCACCTGCTCGTCTGCGCTGCTCTACTCAAACAGATGAGCTATTAGAGAGGCCTTGGGCCATGGTATGAGCACATATAAACACACACACACACTCTACACTCACACACACACATACTGTACACACACACACATATTGGCTCTCATTCTAATGTCATTCACAAAGTCAGTTGTGAGTTGCTTGGACAGGAGACTGGGAGCCTCCAAGACTGAATACAGCTTTGTTACAGTATGTGTTAGACTACAGGTTCTCTAGAGAACCATTCCTCTCTGAGAGTTTTTCTTTGAAGTTCTGACAAGCAGTCCAGCAGTTAAGAGGAACTATTGTGGAATGCGAAGCGATTGACCTGCTGGCGAGCTGAGAGGGTTAGCCTACCTTCTCCTGTAAAGCTAGTGTATTCTCTCTCTCTCTCTCTCTCTCTCTCTCTCTCTCTCTCTCTCTCTCTCTCTCTGTCCATCTGTCTGATCTGATTTATTTCACGCTGGCCTCCCTCCCAGAGTAATACCCTCTGGCCTGTTTCATCACTGCCGAGACTCAATGAGTTTCCTCTCCCAACTGGACCACAAGCACGTCATGACATCACGTGGCCGAGCTCGCCCCTTGTCATCAGTCAGAGACAGAGAAAAGGAGAGAGAGAAAGAGGGAGAGGAGTAGCAATGAAGAGGAGATATATTATTTATGAGAGAGAGGAGAGATATTATTTGTTTACCTGTACCCATCAATACTGCTGAATCTCTGTCTCTCTGTGTCTCTCTCTCTCCCTCGCTCTATCCTTGACATTTTGCTGTACAGGAAGTTGTGTGCTGTCAGAGGCTCTGTAGTGTGTGTGTGTGTGTGTGTGTGTGTGTGTGTGTGTGTGTGTGTGTGTGTGTGTGTACACAGTATGTTTGTGTGTGTGTACAGTATGTTTGTGTGTAGGGCGTAATCTGAGCCTGTGCAGCTAAGCACTGTACTTTCACTGCTTACCTGCTATGGCTAACAGCACATCAACACACTACACCTTACCAGAAAGCAGAAGGAGTCAACAGTGGCTACTGGGGCCTACCGGAGTGTACACACACACACACACACACACTACAGAGCCCCTCTAACAACTTCCTACAGCAAAATGTCATAGGGGCGTCTGCCCCTACGTGTCAGGTACAGACACATACTGTAGACATACTGTACTGCAAATTGGGCTAAATGTCCAAAATACTCTGCCTTTAAGTAGACGCTAGTGAAGCGTTTGACCATAGTTCTGTGGCACATTTTACGCCCTATAGTGTGTGTGTGTGTGTGTGTGTCTGTGTGTGTGTGTGTGTGTGTGTGTGTGTGTGTGTGTGTGTGTGTGTGTGTGTGTGTGCGTACGCGTGCGTGTGTTTAAACCCTGGATGGTATTCTTTCAGGTTGTTTCATCTATTCATGGCTTGGCGACTCTGGGCTGAGAGCTCTCAGTGTGATGGAGACATATCACTCTCCTGTCACTTCCTGTTTCTCTCTCACTCTCTCTCTTAATGTGAGTTCACAGACTCACATTAAGGTGTGCACATACAGTACACACACACACACTCTGCTTAGCTGCTTACCGCAGCAAAGCTAAATATAAAATGTATACATCCCAGGCATTTCTGCTGTGGGAAGCTAGCCAAGCCCTGAGCTTTAACCAGATAAAGCACCATTGCTTTCAAGAACCAAACAGGATCAACATAAACAACAGCTTAAAAAACCTCCCAATCCACTGAAGAGAAATAACTCATACGTGTGTACACACACCCACCTACCGACCATTTAATCTCTCCCTCTCTTTCTGTCTCTCTCTCTCTCTCTCTGTCTCTCTCCCTCTCTACTTCGAGACTAACAGCCTACAAAGTGAACAAAAGCCGCGCATAAAGCATTGTGTAGCTAATTGATCCCCAGACGAAGGCTTGTTCTTCCATTATATGAGAAGAATGCTTCTCATGTTTCCTCAACAGGGAGGGATTAAGGACACTACCAGTCTCTTCATGTCTTCTCACGCTCCCTCTCTGTCTCCCTTTTCGCCCCTTCATCTTCTTCTCCCTCTCCATTCCATCCCGCTCTCCCTCTCTCTCCCTCCCCTTCCCCTCTCTCTCTCTCTCTCTCTCTCTCCCATGTTAATGTGTTTATTCAATGCAGCGAGAGGGAGAGCAATATTTACTGGTAGAGGTTTTAAGCCCCCTGTGTGTGTGTAGGGAGATTGATGTAGACAGCAAACAGACAGCCTAGTAGTGCAGATTACATGCACAGTATAAACCGTGGACAGCCTACACACCTACACTCACTGCCAGAGCAGACAAATACTTAGTCTACAGGCTGTGTGAGTAGCGCCTACACACACCGAGGAACACTTGATAGCAACAATATACACACACACTGACGGTAATCAGCAGGGAAACCAACCTTGCTCCCTACATTCTGTCTCTACTCATTGTATGCCAAGACTGAAGTCTTTATACAGTATATTATTTTGCTGTCCATATGTACTGTACGCTGTATGGGTGGCTTGTGAGAAAATAGCCGTTATTATGTGTACAGCCAGGATTTGTTCTGTTGTACAGTCAATGGGGGTCAGATAAAGACACAAAATAACCTTTGTACTGTTGGTTGTGTGGATCACTGATCCATTGAATACACAGCAGCCCACACACACACACACACACCCACAGTCTTTCTGTCACGCCATTTCCTCTCCTTCCACTCCTCATATGGAGTTCGCCGTCAACATCACGAGGCCCTTACATCATTGTAGGTCAAGTACTCTTGATTGAATCGAGCTGTTGAGGCTTGAAGTACAATAGAGACTTGCTGCAGAGTGCAGTGTAGTGCAGCAGAGTGCAGCGAAGTCATCGATCACTTGGTAACCAATTCACCCAGACCTCACCTTGTCATTGGTCCGCTGGGTTCTATTGAGTCAGCCCTTGCCCTTTTATTGGTCCACGTGGTTCTGTTTACACCAGTATTCTCCTTCTGATTGGTCCCTCTGGGACCTCTCTAAGGGTGTTTTCAAACCTATTTTTCGTTCCGATTCAAGGGGAATCGGAACAAAATTGATACAATGTTGCAACTGTCCTTAGTTCCAGTTTGTGTTCACACGGCAGAATACCCAATCGAGACAGATCAGTTCTGAACACGCCGCCAACATGCTTCGCTTGCCGACAGCCTTCTGATTGGTCAGAATAGAGGGGCTCGCGGGATGTTTATTTTCAATAGAAGAATAGAAGGCTATACATTCGTCATGGGTAGGTTATGGTACTTTCAGGTGTACATACTGTACATGCAAAATACAGAGTTGTTGTAACAGGGGCAGGAATCTATGTGCGGTTTCGGTAGAAAAATAATATGTGACGGACGCGGATCTATTTCCGAATGGCGAATAAAAAATAAAAAAAAAGTATAAGTGCGTATTATGCAGTGTGCAGAAATCTAGACAGGAGACGTACATAATGTTAGCTCTTATACTTTTGACGACGACATTCTGCTCGGCCAGTGTTGTGTGTTGCGACAGTAGTGAGTCCTCATGTACGGCAATGTTTGTGATAGCGTAGGAGTTGGTTTCCGGCTAGCTTTCGTTTTGAGGGCCAGATGCTTTCAGACCACAACTGAATCGTAAGGGAGAACCAGGCCCCCAGGATTCGAAATTGCAAAAAACGTGTCCCTGATACCTTTGAATTGCGCAGTCAAAGGTATCAGTGACGCGTTTTTTTCAAAGATGGCGCGGTTCAATAGGGCTTCACTCTTTCGAGCAGTCAGTGAATGGAGTGACCCTATACAGTTCTATTAATACATCCAGGGGGAGAACGCTTGAATCGAGACAAGACCACCTTCTCCAGGTGGGCTCGTCGCAGTTGGTTTGTTGCGGAACCGGTTGCAATTTCTATTCTTCTCATAATACGAGGGAAACGCGATCAATTTCGGAATAAAACCCCTGGTGTGAAAACACCCTAAGACTCAGACTCGCTGGGTTCTATACATAACTGAGGTGTTTGTGACTCAATAATTACCCTTTGACTAATACAGAGACAGACGAGTGGACAGACAGGCAAGCAGACAGACAGGCAGGCAGGCAAGCAGAGAGACAAATCTCATATGGGCAGCTAGACTTGTATTTACAGACGGGCACCTCCAGGGACAGCCTACACAGCCAGTGTGCTGTGGAGTCCGGGCTCAGAACACTAAAGCTTGGCGACGCAGCATAAACCGTCTGCAAATTCATTTTTGGTGCTCTGCGGGGTCTTTATAGGCTATTAACACTAATGAAGATGTATGCTTTGTAATAACACGTTGAGAGGCACACGTGAAGCGACTGTGAACAAAAGGCGCCGGATCGAGTGGGCTCCAGCTTGGTAGTCTTTCTTAATCTTTACACAGTTCTTCACCAGTACTTTGAACATGCATACACACACACACACACACACCAAAGTTTTCCATCAGGCGACCTGGCAGGGTATACTTCTACCAGGGTAATGAAGTGAAATGAACAACACTTGCAGTGTGCTGCAGCTCTCTGCCCATTTGCTTTGGGCGCTCCTCTGTTTGCCAAGTCTGTTAGGCGCGGGGGGAAATAACGCATTTCTCTCTTTCCCTGTGTTGGAGATGAGAAGCGGCTCTGGGTCTCGTTCAAGGTGCTCCATCAGAGGAGCGCCTGGCGTCCTCTCCCCCGGAGAGGCTGGAGGAGGAGGAGGAGGAGGAGGAGGAGGAGAGCCTCAGAGGCAGGAGGACTGGAGAGAAGGGCAGCTGGTTGATGAAGGATGTGGGAGGCTGTGTTTGGCACTGCAACACGCCATGCTCTATCTATCTGTCTATCATTGTCTGTCTGTCTCTCTCTCTCTCTCTCTCTCTCTCTCTAACTCTCTCCATCATCAGCGCCAACTTGATTTGCATAATGGTATGATAACACTGGTAGGTCATATTGCAGCATAGAGCCTTGGTATGCGGCGATGGGCTATATCTCGAGAGTACACCGTTTGACAAAAACTTTGATATCAGCCGTTGTATATGATCTTAAATTAACCTTATAACATGGCTTATAGTACGAAATTCCGAACCTGTCCTTTAAACATAGCCAGGTGTAGCACCTACACTGTGTACAGCACATCTCATCATCTCCCTCTAAATCCAATGGCCCGTAGCTGATTGTGTGCGTGTGTGCATGTGTGTGTGCGTGTGTGTGTGTGTGTGTGTGTGTGTGTGTGTGTGTGTGTGCGTGTGCGCGCGCGTGTGTGTGTTTGTGTGTGTGTGTGTGTGTGTTTATGGTTCCGGGTATTCTCACTCGCTCCCTGTGGCAGCAGCCTGCAGAAATGCCACCATGCCTGTGTGTGTAATTAGTTATTAGGAAGCGGAGGTTCAGCCTCTGACACCAGAGAGAGACACCAGTCCTACAGAGACACTCACATGATTAGAGCCCTCATATCTGCTCAGGAAATAACCAGAATAACCTCAGTGGTATTCTTACAGACGCTCTCTCTCTCTCTCTTGCTATCTTTCTCTATTTCTCTCTCTCCCCTTTCATTATCTCTCTTTCTTTCTCCTCCGTTTCTCTCTCTCAGGCACCTGCTGTCTCTGGCCGTTTCTGTAAGTGGCTCTGAGTCAACTTTCAGACAGACAGAGCAGAGAGAAAGGAAGACAGAGAGAGAGAGAGAGAGGCAGGTGGAGAGAGGAGCAGGAACGGGAGGGAGCAGGCTGGGGGAGGCTGGGGGAGATGACAGAAGGAGATGACAGCACACGCCTTCCATCAGGAGAGGTCTAAAAAGTCACGGAGCAGAAATACCACGCAGTGATGTGGATAAATGACCCAATCGGGCAGCTGGGCGCGTTTGGCCTTTTAAGACTTCATTCACACAGGAATATGGATGGAGGAAATGTAGTCGTCCCCCCCCCCCCCCCCCCCCCCCCTCACCTCCAAAGCGCAGGAACAAGAGTCCTGACTCAACTATAAATATCTGAGGTTGGTGCTGCGAGAATGATGGGTGTTGGGAGAGACAGGGGCTGTCAGATTAGACTCCGCCTCCTCCTCCTCTCTTCCTCCTGCTCCTCCTCTCCCTGCTCCTCCTCCTCTCCCTGCTCCTCCTCCTCCTCTCCCTGCTCCTCCTCCTCCTCCTCTCCCTGCTCCTCCTCCTCCTCTCCCTGCTCCTCCTCCTCCTCTCCCTGCTCCTCCTCCTCCTCTCCCTGCTTCTCCTCCTCCTCCTCTCCCTGCTTCTCCTCCTCCTCTCCCTGCTTCTCCTCCTCCTCCTCTCCCTGCTTCTCCTCCTCCTCTCCCTGCTCCTCCTCCTCTCCCTGCTTCTCCTCCTCCTCCTCTCCCTGCTTCTCCTCCTCCTCCTCTCCCTGCTTCTCCTCCTCCTCTCCCTGCTCCTCCTCCTCTCCCTGCTCCTCCTCCTCCTCCTCTCCCTGCTTCTCCTCCTCCTCTCCCTGCTCCTCCTCCTCCTCTCCCTGCTCCTCTCCCTCC
>NC_140243.1:6526922-6536922 GCF_949987555.1 Borostomias antarcticus
ATGTTGGAATCTGGCGATGAGAGCTGAAGATGAGGTGACAGAGAGAGGGAGGGTTACAATGCAAACAGAGTATTATCATGTATATGTATATGTTTTTGTACTTGGTTGATTAATGTGTACTGTTCCCGGTCACTAAATAAATAAGAAACATGAGACACGGAGTGTGACTGTGACTGAATGCTTCCTCTTGGCCCCATTATCAGCAAATTTGAAGGCATTTCATATCATTGTTACGCAGAAGATATTCAATTGTACTTTTCCTTTAAACCTGACATGACTGATAATTTTAATGTATTACATTATTGTTTGTCTGCTATTAAGGACTGGGCGGTCAGTAACTTTCTTCAACTAAATGCTGACAAAACTGAAGTTCTCATTATTGCTGCTGACAGCATTGCTTCTGAGGTGGCCAGCTGTTTTGGATCCCTCAGCTGTAATATCCGCTCTAATCTGAGAAATCTTGGTGTCATCTTTGATCAGGCCATGCACCTTGACAAGCACATCAAGTCCCTGACCCATACATGTTTTTTCCACCTCAGAAACATTGCAAAAGTCAGATCTATTATCACACACTTTGTCTCATCACGCCTGGATTATTGTTATTCTCTTTTTACTTGCACTAGCAAAGCATGCTGCCTCCAGGCAGTTGACCAGGTCCAGTAGAACCTATCATATTACTCCTTTCTTGGCCTACCTGCACTAGCTCACAGTTAATTTCAGGATCCAGTTCAAGGTTCTTGTAATTACATATAGAGTACACCATTACACATGGTCAGGCACCTGTATATCTGTCTGACCTGCTCCATGCACATGCTCCCAGCAGATCACTGAGGTCTGCTGACTAAGCTCTGATGGTTGTCCTTCACTCCAGGCTTAAGACCAGAAGTGACAGAGCCTTTGAGTCTGTGGCACCTAGATTGTGGAATGCTCTTCCTCTATGGACATTTTTAAGAAGCAGCTAAAGATTGTTTAGACAGGCATTTGACTAATTAATTTGACTGTATGTCTATGACTATTGTCCTGTGTCCTGTGTTGTCCTGTGTTTAATTTTGTTTATTATTTGTATGCATTTTAACTAGTGTGAAGCACTTTGTGAGTCCTCTCTGTGAGAAGGGCTCTATAAATAAAATGTACTTACTTATTTTACTTAGGTGTGCTTGTGTTCGCATGTCTCTATGTTTCTCTGAAGAATAACCCCCACTATTTCTCTCTCTCCTCTCTCCCTCCTCCCCTCTCTTCCTCCTCCCCTATCCCCCCCCCCCCTCTCTCTCTCTCTCCCCCCCCCCTCCCTCTGTCTCTATCCCCTCTCCCCCACCCCCACCCCAGACACGGAGGGATGTGACCACACCTGGAGGAAGTTCCACGGCCACTGCTACCGGTACTTTAGTCGCCGACACACCTGGGAGGACGCGGAGAAGGACTGCAGGGAGCACAGCGGCCACCTGGCCAGCATCCACAGCCTGCAGGAGCAGGACTTCATCAGTGGTGGGTGGGAGGAGCAGCAGCCTGGTTCATGGCCCCCTACAGGCCCATTCTAACCTCCTCAGCCATTAGCCTGCCGCCAGTAAGGTGGGGTGGGGAGTGGAATGTCTTTCCACGGGGCCCGGAATTCCTGGCGACAGCCTGGTTCATGGTCATTATACTTCATTCAACTGGTGGGAGTCCGTCATTCGTCAACAAGGGGGTGCCATTTAGCCAATATGGAGGACAGAACAATATCATCCAGAACCTGTGGCCCTGTTAGTACTGATCCAGTTAGAATTGTACTGTGCCAGCTTTTGGGTTTTAGAAAATAAAAGTTCTAGAACTACCAGAACTTACTGGACCACCTCCCGGTATTGGTCCAGGACCAGAATGGGGTCAGTGGATAGAGAGGCCAGAGCTGCCATCATCACGGCATGGACACCCTCTCTTACGCAGACACAGTCCCAGACACAGACAGACACAGTCACAGTCACAGACAGACACAGACACAGTCACAGACACAGTATCCGTCACAGACACAGTTACAGACAGTCACAGACACAGTCTCAGTCACAGACAGTTACAGACACAGTCACAGACAGACACAGTTACAGTCGCCAAAAAGTGTGTTTAATTGTCTAGAAAAATGGACGTCTCCACCCCTGTGATAAAATGAGCACTGCTATTAGAGAGATTAATGAGCCTGGTAATGATATTAATCAGGCACACCATGATTGAAATTCCATCACACACACACACACACACACACACACACACACACACACAGATCTCATCACCAGTGCATCACCAGTGCATCACAGGGACTATCTGTGGCTACCACTGCTCAGGGATGAAATTGAGATCAGATCAGAGCCTGGTGTGGGGGGGCAGCCTTGGAACATGGTAGCAGAGACTATACAAAGATAATAATTTGTGTGTGTGTGTGTGTGTGTGTGTGTGTGTGTGTGTGTGTGTGTGTGTGTGTGTGTGTGTGTGTGTGTGTGTGCGTGCGTGCGTGCGTGCGCGTGTGTTTGTGTGTGTATGCGTGCGTGTGTTGCCCTATTCAGGTCTGAGCCATGACAACACCTGGATCGGCCTGAACGATCGTACGGTGGAGGAGGACTTCCAGTGGACTGACAACATGGACCTGGTGAGAGAGAGAGTGAGAGAAAAGAGAGAAAGAGAGAGAGTCTATCTTACACAATAACATGGAGGCTGTGCTGCCTGCCTGGCTGGCTGTGCTGACTGCCTGCCTGTCTGTTTCAGCAATATGAGAACTGGCGTGAGAACCAGCCAGACAACTTCTTTGCGGGCGGAGAGGACTGTGTTGTGATGATCGCCCACGAGAACAGCAAGTGGAACGACGTGCCCTGCAACTACAACCTGCCCTACGTCTGCAAGAAGGGAACAGGTGAGCAACAGGAGAGGGGGGAAAGAGAGAGAGAGATGAGAAAGAGTGTTGGAAAAAAGGAAGGAAGGAAAGTAGAGAGTGAGACACAGAGATGTGACAGACAGACAGACAGACAGACAGACAGACAGACAGACAGACAGACAGACAGACAGACAGACAGACAGACAGACAGACAGACAGACAGACAGACAGACAGACAGACAGACAGACAGACAGACTGATCATGCTAGATGCCATACCTATGCAATACATACTTGGAGTCTAGAGTCTATGGAGGAGTAGCATCCTACTCTGCTATCAGAGCATCCTGGAGCTGCCGGACCTCCAGACTCTCCAGATGGTACTCCGCTCTGCCGCCTCCAGTCTCTCGTCTGATCCTCATCTGACTCACATGTTGAAATACATCTGAAATGCATAATATGTAAATGTTATTTAACGTCTACCCTGTTCTGGTCTGGTGGGCGGAGACTCTGTTAAGATGAGCGAGTGACAAAGGTTTTAGGGATGATTTTAACTATGCACTTAACTAAGCACTGCAGATTGTAGAGAGATTAGCTCTGGCCAAGTTTCTGTCCTCTCCAGGGGCCCTGCTGGGCGTCCCTGTGGAGCTGCTTTGTCATGGTGCTGTGAGGCCCAGACAGGAGAGGCCACAGACAAAGTTGCTCCTACGACAGCCTATTAACGCAGCCGGGATTGGCTGCCATTTGCATACAGGTCAGACAGAGAGAGGGGGGTGCGGACGGTGTATTAATAACCAGGAAGAGGAAGGTTTGTAGGTTGGTGTGTATGAAGACCTGGTCCGCTGGTGTAAGTAGTGGATCAGAACCAAGAAAGTTATATTAGTTTCAGGATCCACTGGTTTCTACTGGAGAAGCCATGGATTAGAGAGAGGATAGGTTCACAATAACTAGTCACTACCAGACACCTGGGTCAAAATACTGTTTGGGATTCAATTACTTTATTGTTTCCTGGTCTCCCTGGAGTGTCGGGTGAGTGGGGGTTGGAAAGTTGCTAAAAACCCATTAGTTGCATCGTGCCAGACATGAGCAATCATGCATAGAAAAGTCAATTAAATTGCTTAACACCTGAGGTGAGGAAGTGCTTGTCTCCCCAGGATGGCGTAACTGTTCTTCTCGCACCCTGTCATCACAGGTCTTTAGTTGCCAGCTGGAAACTTGACCTTTCAACGTCAATTGCTACTAGTCCCAGCATCTTATCTTCTCACACTAGAAGAAAATGTCACTTTCTTATAATTAGGTGGGCTAGCTTGTAGAATTATTACTTTTCCCACTATTTCTTTCTTTCTTTCTTTCTTTCTTTCTTTCTTTCTTTCTTTCTTTCTTTCTTTCTTTCTTTCTTTCTTATTATAGTTCTCCCCAGTTTTTTGGCCCTCAACTACTTCTTCATACTTTGTGCTAGAAACTTCATTCAAACTTTAAAATGTTCATGCTGTTTAGCTTTTTCCCGGATCCATTCAGATTTTTGATTTTGTTTTAATATTTTTTTATTAATTTTACTTTTAATAGTCATTTTTGTACCATTGAAATTGCTGGTGGAATGTTCAGCAACTTGATGTTTTTAGAGCTCTGACCTGAGGGGGCTTTAGTCTCGCCACCATGCCTCTGTCCACGCCACGGACCCCCACAATTCAGCCCCTGAGTGGGCTAGAGACACAGAGTATTCGCCGGAGGGTGCATGGAGATTGCCTGGTCCGTAGTAGTACTAGCAGGAGCTGTTACATACAGCTGCAGCAGCTAGCCCACCTCACATTTTCTCCAGGAAATGTACTTTCTAGTTTAACTTTAGTATCTTCACCTCCCCAGAAAGCCTTAACTTTTCAGTGCTGTGTTGTATTCGCGCTTGATTGGCTGGCATGCAGGCCTGTCAGTGGCCCCAATCACACACCCAGAGGTCAATCACAGTGATGAATGCTGCCTGTTGAAGTGTGATGCAGACGGTGATCAGGGAGCTAGACCAGACATTGGGCTGTCACTGATCACACACTCAGACGAACACACGCAATCAGCTATTAGAGTACGCTGTTATCTAAGTTGTATTCACACTCACATTCTAACCCCCCCCACACACACACACACACACACACACACAGCCACCAGGCCCTTGGTCCCATGGTCCCTGCCAGGCCCTGTGGGACATCTGTCAGCATCCATGTCTGGTCCTGCCATCTGTCCTACCAGTTCTGTTGCCAACACTGCCTCTAGCTCACCTGCAGCTCTTGCATCAGATGCTCAGACACCCTGTCAACCTGACACCCTGACATCCTGACACTCTGACACCCTGACACCCTGACATCCTGACACCCTGACACCCTGACACCCTGACACCCTGACCTCCTGACCTCCTGACACCCTGACATCCTGACACCCTGACAACAGACATCCTGACACTCAGAAACCCTGACAACAGACATCCTGACACTCAGACACCCTGACAACAGACATCCTGACACTCAGACACCCTGACATCCTGACACTCTGACACCCTGACATCCTGACAACAGACACCCTGATAAGACATCCTGACACCCTGACACCCTGACATCCTGACACTCAGACACCCTGACAACAGACACCCGGACATCCTGATACCCTGACATCCGGACACCCTGACAACAGACAGCCTGACAACAGATACCCTGACATCCTGACACCCTGACATCCTGACAACAGACACCCTGACATCATGACAACACATATCCTGACAACAGACACCATGACAACAAACATCCTGACACCCTGATATCCTGACAACCGAAATCCTGACACTCAGACACCCTGACATCCTGACAACAGACACCCTGACACAACTTTTTTGGACACCTCCAGCTGAAGGGGGGCTGCAAATGGCACTGTGTGTGTGTGTGTGTGTGTGTGTGTGTGTGTGTGTGTGTGTGTGTGTGTGTGTGTGTGTGTGTGTGTGTGTGTGTGTGTGCGTGTGTGCGTGTACATATTGGTGTGCGTACCTGAGAGCTAGATCCTGAGGGTGTTTATTCCACTCTTGTGTGCCAGTGAGAAAACACACACTCTGCTGTTGCTCTAATGTAAATGTGCTATACAAATAAAGGTGGCTTGACTTGACTTGACTGTGTCCAGACGTGATGCCTCTAGGTGTAACGCTTCTCTGCTGCCCACTGGGCCTGAAACTGATGAGTAGATGAGTAACTGTCACCCGCTTTCACAAGAACACTACATCACCTATGACCACTGCCTGCCAGGCAGCCTGCACACACTCTCACACACACACACACACACACACAAACACACCACTCAAACAGCACATGCACACACATAAACTCACACTCATCTCACCTTATGCACACACATAACAGCTTGCACAGGTGCGAAAACATACACATACTCACACTTTATATAGTATTCATCCACTCACACAAGCACTCACACACAGGTACATAAACAAACACATCTCTCTCTCTCTCTCTCTCTCTCTCTCTCTCTCTCTCTCTCTTTCTCTCACACACACACACACACAATTAAACACGCGCAGGTACATAAACAAGTACCACACACACGCACAGCCCTGTCCCCATCTGTAAGGGTGTAGGCTGTGAATATTGATCTGTTTCCTGCATGCAAGTGTTATCAATGTCCCACACTTCCCTGTTCACCAAACACTGCATGAACACCGTGAAACATCTGCTATGCTGAGCACGGGGTGTGAAACCTGGACATTAGTGTTTGGCTGGCGATGACAGAACTGGAGAGAGTCTCAGCACTACAGGAAATGACAGGGGAGCTGGATAGCTCACTGGTTAGAGCATAGAGACTACTGACTGAAAGGTTGCTGGTTCAAGACCGGGCCAGGTCACATGACAGTCATTGCCTACCATTGTGCCCTTGAGCAAGGCACTTAACCCTAAAAATAGCTCAAAACTTAGTGTTCTGATAAATGACCAAACTGTAATTGGAATAGCTGGCAGGGTGTACAAAGGGCTAGTAATGTGGGCTCCTAATACTAGGCATAATATGGGATTGTTCCTCCTGCCTAGCCCTGCGCACCACTATAACCCTGCCCCTCACGCTACCCCCAAACTGACCAGTCAGTCGCTACTATTTAGTGTTCTTCACCTCCAGGCCTTTAGTGATCTCACATTATTGATCTAGCCTGACCAATGGCTGCTGGGTGATTCAGTCTAGAAGTTTGTGCCATCCACACCACTTTACAGACATCATGATTTCACTCATCAGTTTTCTCTCTCTCTCTCTTTCTCTCTCTCTCTCTCTTTCTCTCTCTCCCTCCCCCCTCTTCATTGGCAGTTCTCTGTGGGTCTCCTCCCACCGCGGAGAACGCCTTCCTGATTGGCCGGAAGCGGTCGCACTACAACATCCACTCGGTGGTGCGTTACCAGTGCGCTGATGGGTTCCTCCAGCGCCACGTCCCCACCGCCAAGTGTCGCGCCAACGGCAAGTGGGACCGGCCCAAGATTATCTGCACAAAGTGTGAGTGACGACAGCCGGTCGGACCTTACTGGAGAACCGGTGCCATCTTTAAACCAGGGGAACCTAGTAGGAATTTCAAGTCAGTTCTTAGAAATAGATGTGCTCTAGACGGTTATGATACAAAACTTTACAGATTTTATCCCATGGATAGAGAGTTGTGTGAGAGCTAACGAAGACAGATGGATTGATTTTTTCACCCTCCTCAGGGTTGTCAGTGAAGTGAAATCACTCTTCAGAACAATGAAAGCATCTGTCTCATTTCAGTCTCTGCTGTTGTTTGAGGACGATATGAAGAAACTGATATCATCATATTACCTGTCAAACTAGAATAACTGCTGTGCTCTTATAGTAGTAGACCTTAGTAGTAGACCTTTAATATCTGTTTAAACCGGTTTAAAAATGTGTTGTCTCGTTCAGTCAATAAATTGTATTGCATTATATAATTCACCCATGTATTTTTCTGCTGGTGCTTTATATTCATCATGACTATTGAAAGGTAGCCTCTTGGCAAGCCCAAGCGAGGACCAGCTTGATGGAGTTTGGCAGAACAAACAGAGCTAGATCATGGCCAGGTGTGGAGAGGGAGTGATAGTGGAAGGTTAGCCCTGTGTTAAAGGAGTAGTAAAGGGGAAATCATGTTTAGCCCTGTTTTAAGGTTACTTATGATCATATACTGTACAATGGTTCAGATCAAAAAGTTGACAAAACTAGCACTATTGAGAAAGTCTGATAATTGCTCTACCACTGTTTAGGTCATACAATGGATGTGGGTGGGCACCTTGAAAAATCATTCATTAAACTCTCGATTTCAAAGACAAGAAGCTCACTGAGGGGGTAATTGGTGTCCGTTGGTGTTCTGACATCAAATTCGCCGCAAATTATGAATCCTGTAGGGTTTTATTGATCATTTTATGAAATCCATTGACTTGTATTGACGCGACCGTTGTAGATGTGTAGATCAATCCGCAGAGAGGATTCAGGAAGCGGAACTACTTACGGTAGCTATTGTTATTGTTTATGTTAGTTAGGCTACCTAGTTTGCTCACTGCTCACGCTACTCTTTCGCTCACAGACAAGGAAGCCCTAGGTTACAGTTCAGAAAACGCTTATCAAAATGGCTGATCTTGAAGAGTATGAATTTGATCGCGAGGAATTAGACTTTGACGGCAGCGCTTATCGTTTCGAGCCTGAATATAGTGAGGAGGAACTACAGCAAATGGAAGGGATGGAGGCTCACCAAACCATAGAGTCAGAGACGGTCGATGAAGCTGTCGCTATACCACGAACCATGGGTGTTTGGTGGTGTGCTTGCAAACATTGCCGACAGATGCCCACCGAAGAGCTGTAATGAGTGGGATCGAGATCAAGGCATTGCGCGAGATCGGAATCAGTTCAAGCGGAAGTTTACACACATATGTGCTACGACTAAATAGTTATATACTAAATATTTAAAAAAGCCTTTCCAGATGAACTAGAATCTTACTTTATGGCGAATTATATGTCAGAACGCCAACTAACACCTCGGTGATTGAAATTGAGAGTTTAACATGTTTTTGATTTTGATGATGATTTTTCACGGTGCCCACCCACATCCATTGTATGACCAAAACGGTGGTAGAGCAATTATCAGACTTTCTCAAAAGTGCTAGTTTTGTCAACGTTTTGATCTGAACCATTGTATATGGTCATAAGTAACCTTAAAACAGGGCTAAACATGATTTTCCCTTTACTACTCCTTTAATGCAGGTTGGCCCTGTGCTAATGCACTGGGAGGCTCTGTGGTATTCAACTCCTTTCTTCTCCACTCCTCCTGCTCCTTTCACCCCTCTACCCCATATCTCCCAATTCTTCCCATTTACTGTCTCACCTTCCTGTCTCCTCCCCTCTTGTCCTATCTTCCCCTGCCTCTCTTTCTCCATCTCTCCCTCTCCGCCCCCTAGCTCGGCGATCCCACCGCGACCGCCGCCATCACCACCACCAGGGCCGCCGGGAGCGCCGGAAGCACAAGCGCCATGGCCACGGACAGGGGGGTCACCACGGAGACAGGGGTCATCGCGGAGGCGAGAGCCACCACCATGGCCGTTTCTGAACCAAATACCCCCAGCCTCCCTCCCCTCCTCTCCCCTTCCCTGGTACACCCTCTCTGGCCCCCCTCATGGTGTCCCTCCTCCACCCCCCTCTCTACTCCCTCTATCTGCACCCTCCCTCCTTGGCTCTCCGAGTCAGCCTGTATCATACTCAACTCTGAGGCCTGGCAGGCTACTGCTGGGCCTCACCGGGACAATAACAATCCCTTTGTACTGTTTTTTCATTCCTTTCACTCCATTATGTTTTCTTGTTGTACTTTTATTGAGTCAATGATGACCCATGATAAGGGGCTTTTCATATCTGTTCAATCTTAATGACATTGGCCGGGTTTCCCGAACGAGTTAAGAAGCAATTAACTCCAAAGTGCTTCTTAACTCCCATGCAAAGAGTTGCTTAAGAAGGGTTCCTTAAGAAGGTTCTTTATCGGGAAACCTGGCCATTGTCATTTAATTTTCACATACACTATGTTGGAGGGAGGGGCTTTGGTACAAACTGTAAATAGTGACAACTCCATTGATGAAGCCGTATCAAAATCAGAGGAATCACTGATTTCATGTTT
>NC_140243.1:6539422-6714422 GCF_949987555.1 Borostomias antarcticus
GCAGAGAGAGAGAGAGAGGGCAGAGAGAGTACAGAGAGAGAGAGGGCAGAGAGAGAGAGAGAGGGCAGAGAGAGAGAGAGAGGGCAGAGAGAGTACAGAGAGAGAGAGGGCAGAGAGAGGTCGCAGAGAGAGGGGGCAGAGAGAGGGCAGAGTTATCATCATCCAGACGTCTTTTCATCTTTCTCGTGAACATTTATCAGGAAAGACATGAAAGAGAGCTCAGAGAACGGTGGATGGAAGAATGATGGCTGTCTGGGGAGTTGATCCCCTTCTTGAGACCATGGGCAGCAGCACTCAGCCATTAATCCAAATGCAGGCAGAGTGTGGGTGTGTGTGTGTCTTTGTATTTGTGTGTGGGTGTGTGTGTGGCTGTGTGTCGTGTCTGGCTGCCACTATAGGTGGCTGTAATCTCTCTGGCAGACCAGCCTTTTATTGGCACATCTCCTGGAGCAGCAGTCAACCTAGCTCACTCTTCTCCCAGGAAATCTGTTGACTCACACATACACTCAAAAACTTTACAGCCTCGCTCGCTCTCTCACTCTCTCTCTCTCTCTCTCTCTCTCTCTCTCTCTCTCTCTCTCACACACACACACACACACCTCTGCTGTAACAACACAAGCTCCCTCACCCACTCTCCTAGACTCTCTGTCACTCTGTCTTCCCCCTCTCTCCTTCCCTCTACCCTCCTCTCCCTCTCTCCCAGCCTCTCCCTCCCTCTATCTCCCTCTCCCTCCCTCTATCTCCCTCTCCCTCCCTCTATCTCCCTCTATCTCCCTCTCCCTCCCTCTCCCTCCCTCTATCTCCCTCTATCTCCCTCTACCTCCCTCTCCCTCCCTCTATCTCCCTCTCCCTCCCTCTATCTCCCTCTATCTCCCTCTCCCTCCCTCTATCTCCCTCTCCCTCCCTCTATCTCCCTCTCCCTCCCTCTATCTCCCTCTCCCTCCCTATATCTCCCTCTCCCTCCCTCTATCTCCATCTCCCTCCCTCTATCTCCCTCTCCCTCCCTCTATCTCCCTCTATCTCTCTCTATCTCCCTCCCTCTATCTCCCTCTCCCTCCCTCCCCAGCATTGCAGTCGGTGCCCTGGAGGCAGACAGACGGCCGTAGATGGGGGCTGTTTAATTGCGAGCCTTAATTATAATAAAGATGGGCTCTTAAACAGAGGTTCTCTCACAGCTGTCTGCTAGCACAACCCCACCCCCCACCTCTCCGCTCTCCTCAGCAGCCAGACTCCCCCTCAGGCTAGGCCGGGCCCTACTGGCTGTTCTGATACTCATCCCCTTGCTGATACCCACAGCTCACCGTAGGCTACTTTGAGCTGAGAGAAAGAGCCAGTACAGAACAAAACACAACTTCATTGTTCACTGCAGTTGTGTGTGTGTGTGTATGTATGTGTGGGTGTGTGCGTGCGTGCATGGGTGTGGGTGCGTGGGTGGGTGCGTGTGCGCATTTGTGTACGTAAGTAAGTCAAGTAAGTAAAACTTGATTTGAATAGCACTTTTTATTCAAGAATAAAAAGAAGATAAAGATAAGAAATCACGTAAAATCCAACATAAAAAAAAAGCTTGTGAGTACGTTTGTGTGTGTGTGTGTCCACACAAGCATGTTTGTGTGCGTCTGAATGTGCGTATGTGTGTGTGGGAGGGTAAGATTGGATGCGTGCAGTGCACTCATGTAGTGTATGATTGAATCACGGTAGTTGTGGATAATAGGATCAACAGTGGAAGTTAACTTCCGAGCCCTTCTCTCAGTAACAGCCTTCCCCCGGAGGACAAAGAAAGCGTTCTGAAACACGGGCTGTAATGAGCCGTTGACCTTGCCCTTTTCTATTCACCGTGTGGGAGGGAGGACAGGACAGATACGGGAGGGGGAGAGGAGTGGAAAGACAGAGAGAGGGAGAGAAATGACCTCTATCTAAGATAGCGCCAGGCATCCATCACTAACTGTGGGATGAGTGCTGCTCTCTTGTCTGAGTTGGCCTCGGCACGCTCACCTGTGTGTGCCCCATTGTTACGGTGCACACATTGCACACTGTATGCGTGCCAGAAGAGTGACTATAAGCTGAATTCACCGCTTAACGATGACCGCAAGCTTTTCACCAGACTAACCTTCTGACAATGACAAACTGATGAGATTGGATGTGGCAGCCCAGTGCGTTCTTACTGCACACAGACAGAAGGCCTATTGATTCCATGGTTAGTCTGTCTGGGGTTCCAGTTAGACGGTCGGTGGAGAGTCCAGACTGGGAGCGTTCCCTTAGTATATGTGAGCTGGCTTTCTCTGCAATTACGCAACCCACTTTGTTTTTATCCTTTAAAGAGGCTATAACAAGACAGGGTTGGTGAAAAGCTCTAACTCCATTTTCCCTCAAGACCTAACATTAATGTTCCCCCTCTCTCTCCCTCTCACTCTCTTTCTCTCTCTCTCTCTCTCTCTCTCAGACCCTATTCCCTTTTGTGCTTTAAGTTGCTTCAGAATGCCTTTGTCATTGTGCGTGTGTGTGTTTGTGTGTGTGTGTGCGCGTGCGTGCGTGCGTGTGTGTATAATTAGTTCTCTCTATTTAGCATTTTGTTCTCTAACATGAAAAGGGGAAAGTGTACAGCAACCTACCAATCTACACTGAACCGTTTTCTAGGTAAGTTAGTTCTGTAAAGTAGCTGAGCCGTGTTGTCATCCTGGTTAATCTACAACCTCCTTAAACCCCCAAATGCTTTTGTCTGAGTAGCAGAATCAGGCGCATGGATCTGCGTGTATCTTAACTTGCTGCCTACTGAGTTATTTTGTCACCATCAAGAGACCAGCTTGCTCCTGGGACGAGCGCCTTGGACTCGCTGAGAGAACAAGAGATAAAGGAGCGACGCTGAGCAGAGAACGCAAACCCACTCCTCCTCCTCTCTCTGTGATGTAAATAGTTTTATTTTATTTTGATGGGGTCCTTTTGAACTCTGAGTGTGTGTTTGTTGCTTAGACTCTGCGGACCTTATTCATACAGTCTCTGTTCTTCAGAGCCCCGCCCACAACCAAATCAGTCAGATAGACAGACAGACAGACAGACAGACAGATACTGTAGACAGACAGACGGATACTTTACAGTATTACTTTTTTACAGTAATGCTGCCGCCATCATAAAAGGGAACCATTCAACACTTTCTTTGGGGTGCCGCAAGTGATACAGCTCTTGAGCACTTAACACAACTATAAGGACAACAGAACAAGCACAGAGACGGACAGTCAAACAGCGGGGTGAGTTAGACTGTGTGAATCTGGTCCTGAGGTATTTATCTGTATTTATTGATGTTCTTATGAATTCCCGTCCTGTCATTGTATTTTATTCTTTACAAGACAAATGATCATTAAAAACCTTTGATTGGATCTGTAACCTGGCTGTTTTTTGAGGATTATGGGTTGTGGTTAATGTCAAATGAAGGTGGATGTGAATAGATCTTGACCCTCAGTAGAACAAAACCTGAGCCTGTTCTTATCCTGTAGGCCTTGCTGGTAAAAAAAAACAAAAAAAAAACAACAACAACAACAAAAAAGACAGTTGAAAGCATAATGCAATTATTTGTTTTTTCCTGATCATTCTTATAAAAGCCTTAGGCTACCACTTCAAAATCACAGCCACTGAAATGACGTAAAAAGCCCTGTCTGCTTCCTCTGTGATAACTCCTAAGGTTGAAAACTGCTCCCCAGAAGTACATACAGTATCCTGTTTACATGAAGAAGAGTATGACATGAAGAAGAGTATGTGGAATTGTTTCAATCCAGCCACTTTATCCACATCTATAAACCCTGACCTTGCTGTCAGAGAACTCTAAGAATGCTCCACCTTCTTTTCATTATGTTTGAGGCCATTACTGTAGCTGTATTGATTTGTCCCAGTGCATAGAAAAAAACCTGCATCTCTCTGACCCTGTGTGGAGAGATGTGTTTCGCTAAAGCCCAAAGGCTCCTGTGAAATGTAAAGATATTGATACTACCAACATGATGAGCTTGATTTCTTCTTTGTTCAATCTGTCTGGCTTGTCCACAGGCAATGCCCAATCCTGAAAGAGAAAAAGGAAGAGATACAGGGAGGGAGAGAGTGCGAAAGAGAAAGAGATACAGAGAGGAAAGAGAGAGATGCACAGAGAGGGATGAAAGAATACAAAGAGAGACAGAGAGAATCAAAGGGTCGAATGAGAAGGACAGAATGAAAGACAAAGTCTTTTTGCATTGAGGAGATTGTGAATTATGATTCAGTCTGGGTGGACTGTGAACCCACTGACAGATATCAAATGCCACCAGTTTTCCTACACTCTCAAAAACAAACAGATGGGGGAGAGCGGCCTTGTTGGGCCACTTTTTTCATTAAGCGTATTCATTTTAAAATTATATGTTTAAAAAAAAAAATAATAATAATATTTTACTATGGCTTACCTACCTGTGTCTGTTAGCTACAAATAGACACCAAAACTAGATTTCCAGCCCTTTCCAATTTCATAGTTTTGCAGAAAGTGGCGTATGTGCAAATGTCCCAACGCGCCCCATGGGGCATTTAAGAAGACACTTCAGAAAATGTTCAGGAATGAGGTCCAATCTTCAGTGTCGCTCTCCTTCTCAATATTACGCCTGCTTTTCTTTTTCCCCTTTGCCTCCTCTTCAAGGGCCTTTTTTTACTGGTGTGTCCGTAAAAATGGAAGTCACCTTCCTCTTCCCACCCCACTCCTTGTGTCCTTTCCATGGCACAGCCTTGGTGTAGTGCAGGACGGCCTCAGGGCTGAAATGCCAAAATTAAGTGGATGGAGTGGCACAGGTGGTGGTGGCAGAAGGCCCAGGGGTGGCAGGGGTGGGGGTAGCAGGCCCAGGGGTGGCAGGGTGGTAGTGCCAGGACCAGGGGTGGCAGGGTGGTAGTAGCAGGCCCAGGGGTGGCAGGGTGGTAGTGCCAGGACCAGGGGTGGCAGGGTGGTAGTAGCAGGCCCAGGGGTGGCAGGGTGGTAGTAGCAGGCCCAGGGGTGGCAGGGTGGTAGTAGCAGGACCAGGGGTGGCAGAGGTGGGGGTAGCAGGCCCAGGGGTGGCAGGGTGGTAGTAGCAGGACCAGGGGTGGCAGGGACGTAGTAGCAGGACCAGGGTTGGCAGGGTGGTAGTAGCAGGCCCAGGGGTGGCAGGGTGGTAGTAGCAGGACCAGGGGTGGCAGGGTGGTAGTAGCAGGCCCAGGGGTGGCAGAGGTGGGGGTAGCAGGCCCAGGGGTGGCAGGGTGGTAGTGCCAGGACCAGGGGTGGCAGGGTGGTAGTAGCAGGCCCAGGGGTGGCAGGGTGGTAGTGCCAGGACCAGGGGTGGCAGGGTGGTAGTAGCAGGACCAGGGGTGGCAGGGTGGTAGTAGCAGGACCAGGGGTGGCAGAGGTGGGGGTAGCAGGACCAGGGGTGGCAGGGTGGTAGTAGCAGGACCAGGGGTGGCAGGGTGGTAGTAGCAGGACCAGGGTTGGCAGGGTGGTAGTAGCAGGCCAAGGGGTGGCAGGGTGGTAGTAGCAGGACCAGGGGTGGCAGGGTGGTAGTAGCAGGCCCAGGGGTGGCAGAGGTGGGGGTAGCAGGCCCAGGGGTGGCAGGGTGGTAGTAACAGGCCCAGGGGTGGCAGGGTGGTAGTAGCAGGACCAGGGGTGGCAGGGTGGTAGTAGCAGGCCCAGGGGTGGCAGAGGTGGGGGTAGCAGGCCCAGGGGTGGCAGGGTGGTAGTAACAGGCCCAGGGGTGGCAGGGTGGTAGTAGCAGGACCAGGGGTGGCAGGGTTGTAGTAGCAGGACCAGGGGTGGCAGGGTGGTAGTAGCAGGACCAGGGGTGGCAGGGTGGTAGTAGCAGGACCAGGGGTGGCAGGGTGGTAGTAGCAGGACCAGGGGTGGCAGGGTGGTAGTAGCAGGCCCAGGGGTGGCAGAGGTGGGGGTAGCAGGCCCAGGAGTGGCAGAGGTGGTAGTAGCAGGACCAGGGGTGGCAGGGTGGTAGTAGCAGGACCAGGGGTGGCAGAGGTTGTGGTAGCTGGCCTGTCAGTGATGAAGCTGGGTGCAAAGTCGTCAGCAGAGAAATGGCTGTGTTGAATGGCCAGATCCCTGTGCATTGGAATCCTGATGTAATGTTCCCAGGATTGGCAGCCTTTGGTAGAGCCTGGGCAACTACGAAGGGAAATGTCGTAGATGGTGGCTGGGCTCGCGGGGTGACTCTTAATCCAGGCATCCATGGAGATGTTGACCTGTCTCTTCAGAGGCCCAAAAACGCTCCTGTCCAGCGGCTGCAGCTTATGTGAGCAATGGGGCGGGAACATCAGGAGGGCGACTCCATTCTCCTTGCAGTATTGGATGGCTGCTAGACTGCAGTGCAAGGAGTGGTTGTCAAGAAGAAGGAGAACCTGGTGTGATTGGCTGGCCTGGGTGTGATCCACAAAGTGCCTGAGGAACATCACAAACTCCTCCTCCTGCATCCACCCACTGCCATTGGCAGCGGCAATTGATCCATGGGGGGCGGCCTGGATGAAATGTGGCCAGAAGTTCTTCCTGGGGAACATGAACATGGGGGGGGGGGCGTCTCCCTGTGCACTGACTGTGGCCACAACAGTCACCATGCTCCCCCGAGGTCATGGCCCCAACCTGTTTGATGAAGAGAAAGAAACACCTCGTACACTGCTAGGCTCCATTTTCACTGATTTATTGCACCTAAAAGTATCAGAGTGACATTTTGTGCATGTTGTTCTTCATCAGACTAAAGTGACATAATGAGACGCCATCTTAAAAGCACAATGTCACATGATCCAATTAACGTTGGGCTCAAAGGCTCAAAAAAGATCTTTAAGTATAGACAAGCACAGACAGAGAGAGACCTGTTTCATGCCCTTCTTCGCAACAATCCTGTCTGGGACCTGGACAGTTGTCATGCCAGTCTCCTCCACGTTCAATCCATCACAGATCCCAGTTTGTTGAAGAACTTGGCCACGTTGTGGGGATTGAAACTGGCTGCCCGGGATAGGCTGGTTGCCTGGGGAGCTCTTAGGGACAGGTCTGGATGCCACTTCAAGAGCCCATCATCCAGTCCTTCCCTGCCAGTCCAGCTGTATCCCAGGATGGGGGATATTTGCATCCATGTTGCTTGGCCGATTCATAGGCCAGCATCCTCACCTAAAATATATTGATTCATTTTTTTTAAATATTGTTGTACTGTAGGCCTAATAGTAGGCTAATTACCTTTTTAAATAAAATATAAATCAAATTAACTGAAATATTTTTTATTTTACCTGTTGTATGCCTGCTGTAATTGTAT
The DNA here is from genome assembly GCF_949987555.1 of Borostomias antarcticus. Classification (NCBI taxonomy): domain Eukaryota; kingdom Metazoa; phylum Chordata; class Actinopteri; order Stomiiformes; family Stomiidae; genus Borostomias; species Borostomias antarcticus. The sequence goes on from NC_140243.1 coordinate 6,546,700, forward strand.
TTATTATAAAGTAGCCTAGGTTAGCCTATATAGTTCCTGTTGTAGGCTTACTGTAGACATAATTGTACTTATTTTAATGTAGGCTATAGGCTATAGTTCCTGTTGTAGGCCTGCTGTAATTGTATTCATAATTCTCAGATAATGTATACAGCCTAATGTGTAGGCCTAGGCTGCATAGTTCACTATAATGCATAGTCATATTTATTTAAATGATTTATTAGGCTACTTCCTCAATTAACTGTCTTGGGCTTAGCCCATAAAATATTGCTGCTGCCTTTAGGAGGTAGTTCCTCAACTCCCTCTCCTGGCTCTGACTGAATACTTGGCTAGGGTAGGCATACATGGACTGCACTTATATAGCGTATAGCATAGCCAACATCTGGGAGCTGTCTCTTTCCTGCCTCCTGCAAGTCCCTCCTCTTTACTATGTAGCGTGCCAGGGAGGTCTTACTAATAGAGTAAGATTTTGCCACTCCACGAACTGACCATCCTCTCTCTACATCCCTTGCTGCCAATTCCAAGACCTCCCTGGACAGTCCTCTCTCAGTGGTGTGCTGTCTATTTCTCTCATACTGTGAATAAAAGTAAAGAAAATTGATGTTCATTCTCATCCAAAAATCCAAACATATATCATCCAAACTCCAAATCCAAACATATATCATTTTAATCAGTATTGTAATGGCTACAAGATGGACTAGTTATGATGTTTCATGCTACGTAACACTGAGTGACAGCTAGCCAAATATGCCTGTAGTAGGTGGGGTGGGGACGTCCCAACGCACCCCATTGATTTATTAGACTATATATATAGCTTCCCATTCCTAGGAACAAAGATAAGTAGCCTACATTTTAGTTGAATTGTTAGCCTATAGCACCCATGCCTGGCAATAAATGACATAGTCTACTGAAATAGGCTACCTTCTTTTCGTAGGCTTACTTCACCTCGAGCTTCACTTTTTCCATCTTAATATTTTGTATCTTAATATTGAATTCTAAACTCCTCTTGTATAGAGACATCACATCACTGTCTGCTCCAGCCTGAAACAGTTTATTGTCTATATCCTAGGCCCATTGGCCCAGGTTTATGGATTTCTATTGCTAAATTAACTCACTCTGAAATTTTTTTGGGTAACCCTTCCTTTCATAGTCCCCCAATTACTAAACATTTACCTGGTAAATACATGCAAAGTTTAGCCTAATATATAATGGGTAATTACTGAGACCTCTATACTGTAGGTATAATTTCAAAACAGGAGTATTTCAAATGTTCAATTACTGCAGCCTAGCCTCTTGGCTGTCTCCAGCCACCCTTCCTGTCTGACGCTCCCTTCAGGTACTTGGTAGCCTCCTGCTGCAGTGCCTCCTCAGTGGTTCCCCTCATTACTGGGTTTTTCCTCATAGCTCCTAAGAGGGATAAAGAAGATGTTAGCTCAGAAACACATGTCTGCTTTATTGGCATATCGACAGTAGAAAAGGACCGCAAAGTTGGGAGAGGAGGGGACTGACACCTTCATGCTCGTACCCATTAATTCAGGGCATGCTTTAAATTCTAAACATGATTTATTTACAACAGACTATTACATTACACCAGGGATTCTAAACCTACTTCTGATTGTTAAAATTCTGAGTACTCATAGCTAGATTGGACCAGCTGTGTAGACTTACTCTCGATTTCAAAGACAAGAAGCTCACCAAGGGGGTAATTGGTGTCCGTTGGTGTTCTGACATCAAATTCGACACAAAGTATGAATCCTGTAGGGTTTTATTGGTCATTTTATGAAATCCATTGACTTGTATTGAAGCGAACGTTGTAGATGTGTAGATCAATCCACAGAGAGGATTCAGGAAGCGGAACTACTTCAAGGCATTGCGCGTGATCGGATTCAGTTACACACGTATGTGCTGCGACTAAATAGTTCTATGCTAAATATTTAAAAAAGCCTTTCCAGATGAACAAGAATCTTACTTTATGGCGAATTATATGTCAGAACGCCAACTAACATCTCGGTGAGCTTCTTGTCTTTGAAATTGAGAGTTTAACATGTTTTTTGAATGATTTTTCATTTTTCGGTGCCCACCCATATCCATTGTATGACCAAAACGGTGGTAGAGCAGCAGACTTTCAGACTTTCTCAAAAGTGCTAGTTTTGTCAACGTTTTGATCTGAACCATTGTATATGATCATAAGTAACCTTAAAACAGGGCTAAACATGCATTTTCCCTTTACTACTCCTTTAAACTGATCCCATGCTGTTTCCTTCAGATGTTAGCGGCATGCTAATGCTAGCACAATCGAACTGAAATGGCTAGCATTCAAAGAAAACTCACTTATACTGTAAACACTCCAAACAAGTAAGGATTGTCAGATAAACTAAACCCCTCATCAAAGTTAGACATGTCCCTTTTGAACATGGCCATTGCAACTTGTTGTGTTGATAGTACACTCTTCTGATCCTTGTTGCCTTGTTGTGAAGACAATAGTTATTTATCACTCTGCCGCCCTGTTTGCAGAGAGGGATTTACATAGGACCGAACAAGTGAATGGGTTCAACAATAGTTGGACATAAAAAATGATGGTATAAGCAGGCCAGGTCCAGCCTGGCTTACATGCATGGCTGGCTTGTTTCTGTTCAGGACTGGTAGGACGGAAGCTAGTCATGCCACTGAAATAGCTGTGAATTGAAATGACATGAAATAATGTCTGATAAATTAAGATAGAAGAAGGTCTTGTTGCCTGGACACATCAGTTCCAATGCTTCCAATGCTAATCCAGCACAATAAGAGCAGGATAGCCAGTTAGCTCATGAGCTCACAACAACTATTTTGAAGGGAAAGGGGCTAGGTTAAGGGCTAGACCTTGGATCTACAAAGGCAGGTTTTACCGAAGCGAAGCCTGTTTTTAAAGCCTATTCTTGTGATGAAGAGATTACTGTAGATCTCTTGGTTCTAACAGTGTTTTCCCTTCACCCGTAATCTCTGTCATAATCATGAGGCCTTAGATGTTATGTAAACTCCTGTGGACTTGACTTTTATCCATGAAATGAGAGCAGGCCTTGTAGATTAGTGGATGAATCATAGTGTACTTGTTTCATTGTAATGCTTATTTGGCAAGCATGACCAAACCATATTTTTGACACTATGACCACAGAAGCTCAATAATGACCCAGCCGAAGTTGGGGGAAGGATTAAACACAAAACTCCATATTCTGCTTTTTCTCTGTACAGTAGCCTATACAGTAAGACCCCAACTCTAACGAGTCAAACGTTGATATGCATCGATTTATCTTGCAGCATCTCAGGCTCTGTCACATTGATAATCTCTCCTGCTGCAAATGCATTAACAGCCACAATGATGTTGGTGCGGATGGCAGAGCATCAGCCCACTAATAGCTTTTCAGAGGAGTGCGAGAAGTAAAGCCAGCAAAATGTCAGTGTGAACCGGCCTTTTTAAGTCTCTCTCTCTCTCTCTCTCTCTCTCTCTCTCTCTCTCTCTCTCAGCTGTGCCCAGCCAGGCTTTGTTGTACAACTGCGACTGATGATCCAGAAACCTGACAGCTTACTCGCATCCCTCCACAACTGGATTTTCTGGCTCAGGAGCAGGCGGAGAGTCTGCCCGCGTAGCCAGCCAGGGGGGGTGAAAGGCTTCTTGCACATTTCCTTTTCCTGTTGTTGTGAACTCCCGCTGGTGGCCGGAGGCCTGCCGGGGGTGGTGGCGAGGCCGTGGGCGGGTAGCCACGCTGAGCTTTTAGCAGATGAGACGAGGCCTACAAGGTGATCAGGGCAGCTGGGGTGTTAGAAGCCCGCTGTGCATTGCTAACAAGTCACATGACTGAAGTAGGGATGTAAAGATAACCGGTATAATGATAAACTCATTCAATAAAATTTCTTGTGATAAAATTATCATTAAAACCGTGTTTGATTACGCTTTGTAAAACTCTAAATACTGTCCAGCATCAACCAAAGTTCAACAAGATACATTATTTTTGTGTTTATGCAAACAAAAACTGCATAGTGCTGCTAATTTTATTTGTGGTTTTCAATATAAAACTTGGTGAAATGATGTGTGTGAAAGGATGAGAATCAGCACTTCTAAATCTGGCCATGGTTCTCAGCAGGAAACCGGTGGCCTGTCCGCTCCGAGTAGGAAATGAGTCCTTACCCCAAGTGAAGGAGTTCAAGTATCTGGGGGTCTTGTTCACGAGTGAGGAAACCATGGAGAGGGAGTTTGGCCGGAGAATCGGAGCAGCTGGTGCGGTTCTGCAGTCGCTTTACCGCACTGTTGTGACGAAAAGAGAGCTGAGCCAAAAGGCAAGGTCTCGATCTACCGGTCTATCTTCGTCCCCACCCTCACCTATGGTCATGAAGGATGGGTCATGACCGAAAGAACGAGATCACGGATACAAGCGGCCGAAATGAGTTTTCTCTGGAGGGTGGCTGTGGTCTCCCTGAGAGATCGGATGAGAAGTTCAGTCAACCGGGAGGGACTCGGAGTAGAGCCGCTGCTCCTTTGCATTGAAAGGAGCCAGTTGAGGTGGTTCGGGCATCTAGTGAGGATGCCTCCTGGGCGCCTCCTTAGGGAGGTGTTCCAGGCGTGTCCGGCTGGGAGGAGGCCGCGGGGTAGACCCAGGACTAGGTGGTGGGACTACATCTCCGCAATGGCCTGTGAGCGGCTAAAGATTCCCCAGGCAGAGCTGGTTGATGCTGCTAGGGAAAGGGATGTCTGGGGACCCCTGCTGGAGCTGCTACCTAGTTTTTAAAAAGTTTCAGTTTTATAATACTGCGATAATACTGATAACCGTGATAATTTTGGTCACTATAATCGTGATATGAAATGTTCATACTGTTACATATTTAGACTGAAGTGATGGTCATCACAGGGCTCTATTTGCACAGGTCACGAGTTCACTTCCCTGTGACGAGTAAATGAATGAATTAGAATTAATGAAGAGTCAATGAATGAATTAGACAACAGGAGGGCAAATAAAGGCTCACTATCTAGTCTATCTGCAGTGTGGAGGGATGGGGTCAGTAGTGTTTAGTTGTAGGTGTGGAGGTGCAGTGTGGAGGGATGGGGTCAGTCGTGTGTATGTAGACCTCTGGAGCTACTCAATTCCCTTTTCCCAATAGAAGGATAATAGCTTCTGACCAGCAATCTTCTTCCTCATCACATTGGAGGACCTGAGTTACTCTGCATTCACCCTCTCTCACGCCCTCTCTCTCTCTCCCTCACACACACACACACACACACACACACATAGACACACTCTTCCAGTTCTCCTTCTTTCTGTTCTACCCACTGCCTTTGTGTTTCTGCTGTCTCTTCTACCTCTCCTCAACACGCACGCACGCGCGCGCACACCCACACACAGCCTCATTCCCGCTGAAAACAGGTTTGGATTGTTTCATTAACCTCCCGCTACTCTTTGTCGACCCATTCTGGGATTCTCCAAACAGTGAGTGAGACCAGCATGCTCGTGTGACAGCTTCCAATAGCAACCAAACAGCAGGACTCGCGTGCCTCGGAGCAGGAATGGAGAGAGAGAGAGGGGAGAGAGAGAGAGGAGTAAACACACTGTGGCTCCCTCTTCTCTTCTGCAGGCTTACATGGCAAGGCTGGTGCTGCCTCCCATTCATCATGTACATAACACTTCATTAGAGGCTTAACGTTTTCAATTACATCAGCAGAGCTGAATATTTATATAGTCGCACTCTGGGGGAACTTTCTGCAATTTAGACAATTAGTCATCTCCACTAACCAACTGTTTCTAATGTGTAGGTGTACAGTAAGTGCGGCATCCTGCTCTGTAAATTACACACTGGGCTACAAAGTATGCATAAAGCATTAGGCAAAGTCGTTTGGGGAAATGGTGTGTGATTGTGATTTTCCAAGAGTCTGTGTTATCTATGTCTGCTTGTGGAGTAAACAGCCTGCTGTAAAAAACAACCTGCCTGGGGTTGAGCTGTCACGCCGTGTCATTGTAACATGTTTACATACACGCAGCTCTAAAAAAAAAAGTGTAGCTACAGTATGATCAGTGTCCAGTATAAAAGGTGTAGCTACAGTATGATCACAGTGTCCAGTATAAAAGGTGTAGTTACAGTATGATCACAGTGTCCAGTATAAAAGGTGTAGCTACAGTATGATCACAGGGTCCAGTATAAAAGGTGTAGCTACAGTATGATCACAGTGTCCAGTATAAAAGGTGTAGCTACAGTATGATCACAGGGTCCAGTATAAAAGGTGTAGTTACAGTATGATCACAGGGTCCAGTATAAAAGGTGTAGCTACAGTATGATCACAGTGTCCAGTATAAAAGGTGTAGCTACAGTATGATCACAGTGTCCAGTATAAAAGGTGTAGCTACAGTATGATCACAGTGTCCAGTATAAAAGGTGTAGCTACAGTATGATCACAGGGTCCAGTATAAAAGGTATAGCGTCAGTATGATCACAGGGTCCAGTGTCCCGGTCTTGCCCTTTTTGCCCATGTCTCCCGCCCATGTCTTGTGTTCTCTCTCTTTAACCTCTTGTCTCTGTGTTCCCCTCCAGGTCCACTAGATGTCCTCCTCCCTTGGTGACCCCTCCCCTCTCTACCCAGCTGTCTCCACTCTTGTCATCACTGGGTGTTCCTGGGTCTCTCCAGCTGTTTCCCATTGTGTCATTAGTCCACGGGTGTATTTAGGCTGTTCTGTGTTTGTCATTCATTGTTGAGTTGTCTGTTACCCTGACTGTCAGGCCAAGTCGAATTCTAGATAAAGACCAAGTTTGGATTATTCTGAAAACCTGCCTCCATCTGTTTCTTTTTCTGCACCTTTGAAACATTACAATCCAGTATAAAAGGTGTAGCTACAGTATGATCACAGTGTCCAGTATAAAAGGTGTAGTTACAGTATGATCACAGGGTCCAGTATAAAAGGTGTAGTTACAGTATGATCACAGTGTCAAGTATAAAAGGTGTAGCTACAGTATGATCACAGGGTCCAGTATAAAAGGTGTAGCTACAGTATGATCACAGTGTCAAGTATAAAAGGTGTAGCTACAGTATGATCACAGGGTCCAGTATAAAAGGTGTAGCTACAGTATGATCACAGGGTCCAGTATAAAAGGTGTAGCTACAGTATGATCACAGTGTCAAGTATAAAAGGTGTAGCTATAGTATGATCACAGTGTCAAGTATAAAAGGTGTAGCTACAGTATGATCACAGTGTCAAGTATAAAAGGTGTAGCTACAGTATGATCACAGGGTCCAGTATACCGTAGGGTGGTGCAGATGGGGAATGCTCTGCCTGGCTGCTGGTTCTTTGGAAGGGAAGGTACAGGTATCCCTCTGCAGTATGGGTTCAAGTCCACAACCCGACCCCTGACCCCTGGCAGAGCCTGATAAATGAGACATAAATGAAAGCCAGCATGGGCCCATTCCTTTTTGTTTACTCTGGGGGCGCACTCAATTGTTACAGGGTCACCTAATTTAATTCCACGCCCTGGGAAAGGAGGTCTGACGAAATGAAAATAGCATTTCATCCATTCAAGTCTCAAGGTTTGCCCACTGGTGCTGTCCCTGCTCTCACATACTTATCCCTACTGCTGTCACCTATCGTACACTCCACCCCCCCCTCCAAATGCTGACCTTTCAGTGCTGTTGCTAGTGAAAGCGGTATTTGGTGGTGTGTGTATGTTTCAAGTTGGTGAGGTGCGGTCAGCCCTGGCTGAAATTCTTGTGGGCTTGGAAATGTGTCACAGTAATGTCGTCCATTAAACCTAAGAGGCACAGATTCTGGTTTGTGTGAAATTTAAATCCCCACTTAAAGGAGTAGTAAAGGGAAAATGCATGTTTAGCCCTGTTTTAAGGCGAATTATATGTCAGAAAGCCAACTGAGTTTAACATGTTTTTGAAAGATTTTTCAAGGTGCCCACCCACATCCCTTGTATGACCAAAACGGTGGTAGAGCAATTACCAGACTTTCTCAAAAGTGCTAGTTTTGTCAACGTTTTGATCTGAACCATTGTATATGATCATAAGTAACCTTAAAATAGGGCTAAACATGCATTTTCCCTTTACTACTCCTTTAACAGGATGTCCATTTCAAAACACGTGTCCTTATTTCTGTTGCCACGGAGCAGAGATTTCAGTTCACCATGAACTTGATTGGGCTCATAGGAATGTTGCTATGGCAACGCCAGTCACTTCTGTTCTGTTGGTCAACCAACAAAGGTGTCCCCTCCTTAGTCCGAACATTTAAACTCTAACTGCCCCCCCCCTCCCACACACACACCCTATGGACAAACACTTCAAAATAAGAGACAGAATGCATATGATAAAGACGTGAGGACAGCATCTCTCATAGTCAGATCTTAGATTTAATCAACAATATGGTCAAGGCTTCCTGTGTTACTTCCTGTAAAGGTTGCATCCTAACAGTAACTTTCAGAGCCTTCAATATACATACATTATATATAGATGCATACGCCAATCAATATAATGGCAATGTTAAAATTGTGCTATTTGACAATATAACAAGGAGTGCAACAGCTGACTGCATAGGCGTATGTGAGGTAAATAAGCAGCTACTACTTATGCAGCTATATAAGAGAGGACTGGTGGGTAGCTCAGCCTGTGACTTCAAACAGCTGATTGAAACATGCTGGCTGGCAGTGCCATCATTAGAGCTAAGATAAACGAGCGAGTGCAAATATACTGTAGAGCAGCAGGTGCTGTATTCACTACTACTTAAAGCTTATATTGTGTTCTAGTAGAGTTGCCAGTTTGTTTCATTCTCATTGCCAGTTTGGATTCTTCACTGCATGTGTACTGTACCATGGAGGGGTTTACCCAATTATTTCCAAACATGGCAACCGGATGGGAGGGACTACAGTGCGCTTGGACGAAACACAGTAGAAACCGGGTATCTGTAAGCCATGACCATTTCATGCCATGCCAGGCTAAGCCAGGTTTCATGCTGGCACCCTGCATATATAGTGGTATAGCTGGGTAGGCTTACAGCTAATCACTCTCACGTCGTCATCATCATTATCGTCATCATCATCATCAGTCTGTTGGTCTGTTCTACACGCTAATCAACATCTCCCTGGCTCTTTTCTTCTCTCTCACTAAGAGTTTTCCCCAGGAAAACACTGAGAGAAAACTGTAGTCTGAGGCACACACACACACTTTAGCATACACACATACACGCCCCCACACACACACACACACATGGATGCACACGCACAACCACATCCACACATAGTCACTTACCATTCAGATAAAATAACTAAATAAATATTATTCATTCATTTATTTTTTTTATAATGTGTGATGTTTCTTATAATGTAGTATTTATGCTGGACATTTTATCAGGGTTAGTATTATAGACAAAAAGTCCCCCCCTTCTCTGTTTAACGCATTGTGTTGCCTCTGTATATGAAATATGCTATATAAATAAAGTTTGATTTTATTTGACATGCATACCCACACCCACTACTGTGATAAACGATGAAGGTAACGAGAGGCTTCCTATACTTATATGTGTCTGGGTCCTGATCTGGTTCAAGCTTGCACTCACCAGTGATGGGTGCTGTGTCTGGCACCCCCCTAGGAAGACCGAACAGACTGACACCTCATTTATCAGACGACAGGACAAATCACAGAGATCATGATTTCACTTCTGATTTGACCACCGCCACGCTTCCCATCCCTGGTAAATCTTAGCACGTGATGTCAGTCGTGTTTCAGTTAGAAGCGATGGATGGAGCTGCTATGTTGTCGTTTGGCTGATCTTCACCCCTCCTCCTCTTCCTCCTAGTCTCTCTCCCTAGACGGTCCCAGTGGTGTTCGTGGGGACGGCGCCGTCGTTGTCGATCCTCCTCGGTTCTGGGCGCCGTGTGGGTTGTGCTTTGTTCTTGCGGAAGCAGAAGACCCCGTACAGGCGGAACTTCTTATCGGGGAAGCCCAGGTGGCGGACGCCAGGCTGGGGACCGCCACAGCGGGCGCGGGGGTTGACGATGGGGTAGCGGATGCTGCCGTCCTCCAGCCAGCCAGCCTCACAGCGGTCCAGCAGCTGGATCTTCCAGGCGGCGAAAAGCTGTCCCACCTTGGCCACCACCGCGCCGTCACGCTGACAGGCCTTCACCGCCTCCGCGTAGTTCACCTTCTTAAAGCGCTTCAGGAAGTACACCTTGCCTGGAGCGGGGGTGTGTGTGTGCGTGTGTGTGTGTGAGAGAGAGAGAGAGAGAGACAGAGAGAGAGAAGAAGACTTGAGACAGCAGCATCCGGGAGAGGGGGGGTTCAGCTATGGCCATGGAGTCTGATCCCCCTCCTGCAAACTGTGTTCAGAATACCAAATGAGGCCAACCAGCATCCAGGCCAGGCAAGACGCTCACAATCGAAAAGCAATACTCTGTCCGCAGACAGCACTCTCAGTCAAAACTTACTCTTAATCTCTTCCATTTTTACTTCCCTATCCCCGGGGGAAGATGGGGTTCTCAACCAGCAAATTCAAAGGAATGGTCTCATGACGAAATTAAGAGTGTTGTGGTTTTGCAGGAAAGGCAGAGTTGCCAGACCTAGCGGAGCGAAAGTAGGCTGCCATCTAACACTGTACTTGGCTATCGATTTTCCGTTTGTTTATGTGACTGCTGCCTGTTACAGAAGAACGTTGTCTCTTATTTCCCAGGGGGCCACTCAGTAAATATCTTCCAGCTGGTGTGTGCAACAGTATCGGCCACAATCGCTCCAGAAGCTCGCATCTCTGACCAGGCTGTCCACAGTAATGAACTCACGGGGGTGTGTGTGTGTGTGTGTGTGTGTGGGAGAGATCTCAGACCACTGACAGTTGTTTGTTTCTATAAAAAGTTTCTGGGGGGAAATTAGGCATTTACTGCTTTAGTGTTCAAAGGACCAGAACTTTTTTCTTTTTTTTTGTCCACTGCAAAGAAAAATCAATTTTGTTTTCGCAAAATGTATAAAAAGTTGTTTTCTTTCACCAGCCACCATCTTACCGTACAGCTAGTGCTCACCAGCTCTGGCCATAAATCATGTTTTTCAAATTGAATGTTTTAAATTCCCTGGTAACAGATGAATCATTCTGTCATGGTCCCGTGAAACAACACTGCTGCGCCCTCGTGACTTCAACCTTCCTTAGTGTCCTTAACAAAGGTCTGGCTTCATCCCCGAGCCCTGCAGAAGGCCGTGACGGCACTGCGGTACCTGTGGTGAACACATCATCACAGGAGGAGGCAAGAGCGTTATGTGCAAACAGGCACGTGTACCCTCACACACACATAACACTCACCGTTAATGTTAGAGGTGAAGCAGAAGGCGTCATAGCGCTCGTCCTCCTTGTGCCTGTAACCGTAGTTGCGGACACCGGCGGGGTTGTCCTTCCTGCCACACTGGTCCCGAGGGTGGGATATTGGGTACTGGACTGAGCCATCCTCCAGCCAGCCAGCGTTGCACCAGTCCAGGCCCTCCAGCCAGGCCTTGTGCAGCTGGGAGTGGGAGGCCAGGATGGCGTCCTGCCCCCTGCACACTTGCTCCGCCTGCTGGTAGTTGAGCTTGTAGCGCCCTACCGGTGGGTAGTAGGGGAACACCACACCTGGAGACGTCAAATGTACATACAAAAGTTGTAGTACTGATCTATAGTAAGTAATGCCAGTCATACCCTGTATAGTCTCACAATACCAGACTTTGGAGATCTCTGTCTCGAAAGTCTGGAGACATTTCAATTGAACTTCGTTGCTAGAACAGCGGTGAAAACCGACGCTACCAATCAGAGCCACTGCTTACATCTCCAATAGAGTGAAGTACCCGCCTTACCAGAAATCATGTGCTCCACCTATCTTCGTCCCTAGTGAAACAAACTGGAGTGGAGAATCAAAATATTGAAAATACACAACTTCTGCATGTCACCGCCCCATTAGGAAGGACCACCCTAAAGACTTTGGATTGGTTCTGCAATGTAGGGTTTTTTTCAATCTTTAAAATTGTTTCCACCCACTTTTAGCAACAAAATCTGGATGGATGTCATCAGTCTCTAGTTGAGCACAGTGTTTAGAGACTCGTGAGTCTATACCCTGTATCGTAATTCATTTGTGAAAATCATTTTAGAGCCTAAGTATGTTTTATTATGTTACACACTATGAGAGCTGTTGACAGCTGTTGATAGTGTATGCAACAGCTGTGAGAGAGAACTATAAAATATTTACAGTAACAGTACAGGATACAGTGTGTAGACATATTGTAGTGGATAATAATCATATCCATTGTTTTGTATGTTCTGCTGTGTCCTATGTAATGTGTTGTTTGTCAAATGCTTATAAATCAATGCGGTGCTGTGCCCAAGAAAAGTTCAATCAATCGATCAGTCAATCAATCAATCAATCAATCAATCAATCAATCAATCAATCAATCAATCAATCAATCATGGAGATGCTATAAAAGCCTTGTCAACCAGACCTTCCAGGTCGAGGTTAACGAATCCTGTGTCATCCTCCATGTCGTTCGTGACCTCACACTCGTATCGGCCGTAGTCCTCCAGCGTGATATTGTGGATAACCACAGAGGCGTCCTCAGGCCCCGCCTGCTCCAGAGACACGCGTCCTCGGTACGTGCCGAAGGCGCGCTGCTGCCTGCCCAGTGCCACGAACACGTCCACAAACTGCAGCATGTCCGTCACTTTGGTCCACTTGATGCGGATGCGTGATGGGTCGGTGTTTTCGGGCTCGTGGTGGAACCGGCAGGGAAGGGTTATGGAGCCACCGCGGTGAGTCACCACCTTACCGGGAGCGGTCTGCACGATCACAGCCCCGGTGTCGTCCTCTACACAGAGAAGGAGGGTAGAAGAGTTGGGTCCATGTAACACTATACTATATATAAGAGTCCTGGTACACTGTGTTGTTTTGAGTGAACCAACTCAGAAGTTTACATCTACTTATTAGTCGTTTTTAGCAGACGCAAGTACATTTCAGTAAATGAACTTGTGAACCAGCACTATAGTGTGTGCACAATCTAAGGGCGTATTCACATATGTTAGTGCGCACCAAAAGCGAAAGTGATACATTAGCTGTGTTCGGAATCGCTCCCTATTCACTATATAGTGCACAATATAGGGCGTCAGCCATTTTGTTTGTAGTGTCCAGCACAAGAATTCGGTTGAAGCCGCTCCAATACCACCCCTTCTGGAGGGTCTCAGTGCGGCTGTTTTGGTGCGCACCTGAGTGGGATTGCGGTGTTCACACAGGCCTAAACTAAGCGCTCTCGGGCCCAAAGCTCATTTGGTGCGCACTAACTAGTGTCTGTGTGAATACCCCCTAGGAGCTACAGTAAAAGAAAAAACATTTCACTGCTCGATTGTACATCCCAGTCATCAGAAGAAAAATGGAACTGATCCAAGACAAGAATTACCCGCCCAATACCACCCCCTCCTCCTGAATCCACAGGGCCTCTGGTTTGCATTATTGGCCGACAGGTCGTGTTCTGTGTGTGTTCTCTGTTCTGCTCCCAAACTCATCAACGCCAACACCAACAACAATAACAACAACACACAAGCCTGATGAAGCCTGTCTGGGGGAGTTTTTCATAGCTTATCACCATCATCCATATTACTGAAGGAAAACACAGCTGGGCAGAGTTGCAAGATATGATTTTCTATGGTCATTCCCTCTGGAATAAAAATGACTTCATATCACTGCAGTGATGTGTTGCGTACGTGACTGGAAAAGAATCATTGAGATTACAGGTTATGAAAGACAGACAGACAGACAGATAGACAGATAGATAGATAGATAGATAGATAGACAGACAGATAGATAGATAGATCAACTTTATTTATGATTTCTGAACATGAGCTGGAGAATAAGAGACCTCACCAAGCACATGGACCACTCTCCTCCTCCCCTTCTGTGTATCAGTCGGGAAGGTGGACACAGAGAGGGCAAAGGTCAAGACTAGGCAGGTGAAGGTCATCATCCCCAGGGGCGGGGACTGAGAGGACAACTGTAGAGGAAGACAAGGACACAGCTGAGGGGATTCACAAGGGCACCCTGGGGTCAGTTCACATTAGCATCACATAAAATGTTAATAGTAGTCACTGGTCTTCCTGTTTAGGTTGTGTACGAGGGGATGCTGGGGGGGTACAGAGTGCAGCACGGAGGAGAGAGATATGTGGGAGAGTCAGTCTGTAATGTGGGAAAGTCAGTCTGTAATGTAGGAGAGTCAGTCTATAATGTGGGAGAGTCAGTCTGTAACGTGGGAGAGTCAGTCTGTAATGTGGGAGAGTCAGTCTGTAATGAGGGAGAGTCAGTCTGTAACGTGGGAGAGTCAGTCTGTAATGTGGGAGAGTCAGTCTGGAATGTGGGGGACTCAGTCTGTAACGTGGGAGAGTCAGTCTGTAATGAGGGAGAGTGAGTCTGTAACGTGGGAGAGTCAGTCTGTAATGAGGGAGAGTCAGTCTGTAATGTGGGGGAGTCAGTCAGTAATGAGGGAGAGTCAGTCTGTAATGTGGGGGAGTCAGTCAGTAATGAGGGAGAGTCAGTCTGTAATGAGGGAGAGTGAGTCTGTAACGTGGGAGAGTCAGTCTGTAATGAGGGAGAGTCAGTCTGTAATGTGGGGGAGTCAGTCAGTAATGAGGGAGAGTCAGTCTGTAATGTGGGGGAGTCAGTCAGTAATGAGGGAGAGTCAGTCTGTAATGTAGGAGAGTCAGTCTGTAATGAGGGAGAGTCAGTCTGTAATGTGGGGGAGTCAGTCAGTAATGAGAGAGAGTCAGTCTGTAATGTGGGGGAGTCAGTCAGTAATGAGGGAGAGTCAGTCTGGAATGTGGGGGAGTCAGTCAGTAATGAGGGAGAGTCAGTCTGTAATGTAGGGGAGTCAGTCAGTAATGAGGGAGAGTCAGTCTGTAATGTGGGGGAGTCAGTCAGTAATGAGGGAGAGTCAGTCTGGAATGTGGGAGAGTCAGTCTGGAATGTGGGCGAGTCGGTCTGGAATGTGGCATCACTTGGCAGTGTGTGTTGGACCCCTGGGGGCAGATGAGGAGCTGGCGTGATATAACAGGAGGTGCATCTAGAACATTGGTTGACTCATCAGAGGATCGACTATGTAATATCATAACAACAGCATTTACGTCAGCGCTATCTCATGAATGCCATGTTACAGTATTTAGCGATATACATTCAAATACATTTTTATTAGACAATTAAAATAGATTCTAATAGCCTACTGAAAGATTGATTGCAGCAGCGGATTGCAGATGCTCGGATGACTGTCCTGCAATACTCTGACTGACTCAGAATCTGTCCAAATTCAAGCATACCAGGATAATGTACCTATAATTATTCTAGCTACATGCACAACTGTCCTACACCT
Source organism: Borostomias antarcticus (assembly GCF_949987555.1). Taxonomy (NCBI): domain Eukaryota; kingdom Metazoa; phylum Chordata; class Actinopteri; order Stomiiformes; family Stomiidae; genus Borostomias; species Borostomias antarcticus. The sequence goes on from NC_140243.1 coordinate 6,562,055, forward strand.
ACATGCAGTTTAGGTTGTCTCTAGCCAGCCTAACATCAAGGTTAGCAGAAATGTCGGAATCTACAATGACATTCCCATGCAATAAAAATGTGACGCATGACGCACAGCGCCAAACCATTCGACGACATGAAAACTTCTCTCTTACCATTAGCCTACGTTTTAGCAGGTCTGTGCGGGTGAATTTGGAGGTGCTGTCGCGGCGTGTGGGCTATGTTGCAATAGTTGACTCACATCCTCCACTGCAGTAGTCGTTTCGTGTCCCATTCCTGTATGGCAGTGCGGCGGAACTGCTGACGGATCCTGGATCACCCAGGATAGTTGGACGGGTCCCGCAACTATATCAGCATAATGAGGTGAAAGCGTGCAAGTTTTACAGCACCACACTGAAATCAAGAATGTTTATAGCGTAACAATGTAGCCTAATTTGTGGGTGCATATATATATGGGTCAATGACGTATAAGTAGTTAAAACTTAAATTACACTTCCCTAAAATTATTTTTGAGTGTCACCTATGACCTATTAGCCTAGTTATATTCAAGAATAAAGCCAATTGGCTAATTAATTTGTATTGTGATTAATATGAATGTATCCTCGTAAAATGTAATTCATAACATTTTTATTTATAACATTAATTTATAGACTAACGGTCATTCATTTATAACACTGATGTGTTAAATGTAACTTATCATAATCACAAGTTTAATAACATTATTTTATTATGAATACCACATTTTTTATGTAATTCATAGGCTACAGCATGGGTCTGTACAACATTTGTTGAAGGGTTGTTGTTTGTTTTTTTACTTTCTGCCTTACACTGAACAAAATGCTAACATCTATGAAAATATCTTTCACTTCATCCTTTTGAGAATTGTTTTTGTGTCTTCAAGTCAACAAAACAAGATTTCTTTTAAATATAAAATACTGGCGTTAGCCTACTGTAGGCTACCCTGAATGACACATCACTACTGCCCACAGATTTAAAGTGATTCCTTCAGCAATAACAATAATGACCCTGTGAAATATTATTAGTTGCAGCCATAGTCTCTTTCTTTTAAAATAAAAAACAGGATCTGTTAGGTTTGGCTAGTCGCACAGCAATGGAGGAGGCGGATGAACAGGCTCAAGCCCGGAGGGGCGGTTTAATGGAACAAAAGAGGGGAACCACAACATGGTTTGCCACGAAATAATAAGGGAGGAAAAAATAGGTACCAGAAAAATGCTGCCACTAAATAATAAGACACAGTGCTGGTGGGAGCTGGAGAGGTTTGGAGGTGGCGCAGGGTGAGGGCTCTGCAGGCTGGCACGACTCACTTATGGTAAGATCTGGCGAGGAATGAAGTGCAGACTCAGGTGTAGTGATGAGTGATTAGGAACAGGTGAGCAGAGGAACAGGTGCGCTCGCGCTGACGTGCTGGGAACCTCGGAGTCCGATTCCCGAGAGGTGAGAGGAACGAGAGGGTAGAGTCGGCAGGAGACGGGAACGGGAACGGGAACGGGAACGGGAACGGGAACGGGAACGGGAACGGGAACGGGAACGGGAACGGGAGTGACCGGTAGCCGGGGGAAACTCCGGAACTGTAGCGCCGTGCCCGGTCCGAGGCGACGCGCAGATGAGCGCCTAGTGGGAGAGGAGAGAGACGGACGTGGAGGCGAGGACGGGCGAACCGTAACAGGATCAGATGTTTGGATGACAGAAGAATTATTTCCCTGGTGAAGAAAGGCCCTTTCACAACAATTGTCCAGATCAAGAACACTCCCCAGGAGGTACGCATAGAGCCTATGTGTCAAAGTCAACAATCAAGAGAAGACTTCACCAGATATAGAGGGTTCACCACAAGATGTAAACCATAGGTGAGCTTCAAAAACAGGAAGACCAGAGTTTGCCAAAACATTTTTTTAAACTATACAGTTCTGGAACAACATCCTATGGACAGATGAGACAAAGATCAACTTTTACCAGAATGGTGGGAAGAGTATGGAGAAGGGAAGGAACTGCTTATGATCCAAAGCATACCACCTCATCAGTGAAGCATGATGGTGGTAGTGTTATGGCATTGGCATGTATGGCTGCCAATGGAACTGGTTCCCTTGTATTTATTGATGATATGAATGCTGACAAAAGCAGCAGGGTACATTCTGAAGTGTTTTGGGCAATATTATCTGCTCATATTCAGCCAAATGCTTCAGAACTCTTTGGACGGCACTTCACAGTGCAGATGGACAATGACCCGAAGCATACTGCGAAAGCAACCAAAGAGTTTTTCAAGGCAAAGAAGCTGAATGTTCTGCAAAGGCCAAGTCAATCACCTGACCTGAATCCAACTGAGCATGCATTTCACTTGACAAGAAAAAACTGAAACCGGAAACCGTCCAAAGACAGTTGCAGTAGAGGCCTGACAGAGCATCACCCACATCTGGTGATGTCTATGGGTTCCAGCCTCCAGGCTGTCATTGGCTGGATGTAAATACCCATAAATTACAGCTGAAAGTCTGCACTTAAAGCACATGTTGAATGTTTCATTTCAAATCCATTGTGGTGTACAGAGCCAAAATGATGAAAATTGTGTTAGCGTCCAAACATTTATGGAACTAACTGCATCCTTGCTGCGTTTCGGACAGAGATAGCCTATGATTTCTATAGCCTACGTGCTGCACTTTCTGTACCAGCGTCGGCCTAGGCGTAGACAAGCGTGTATTTGGCAGCAACCTGCAAAGCCAACCACAGCCAACCCTCCAAATAAACGCAGGTGAAAACAAGTATTCCTATGGCGGGCAAGAACAATAGGCTACCAGCCCACTGTTAAGACATAGGCCTATTGACCCTGACACTTGTTAAAATCAGTCTCTTGGAACAACTATGCTGAGAATTTAAAGTAAGCTACAGCAAATATAAACCAGAATTTCAAATGGAGACAGCCCTGACCCATTGACTGGTCATGTCTATGTTTTCTCTCACTCTATTGCCATCAGATTATTACCGTACTGTAGCTCTCCAAGAGTCCCACTGAGGCTGGTACAGACTGAACCTGCATGCAGAGTGTGAATGGCCCTGCGGCTGTGGTTCAGGAAGCTGGGGCAGCAGAGCAGAGTTCTCTCTGGAGCTAAGCTGCAGCCCAGCTGAGCAGGAGCAGACATCTGCAGCAGAGTCTCCCCAGCGGCCCCCATCATGGATGAGGCTGTTCTGGAAGTCCAGATTTGATTTAGAAGGTCTGTCACATAGGCAGAGAGAGAGAGAGATGAGAGAAAGAGAGTGCACTGCTTGCATGTGCAAGCAGACCACTCTACGTTGCTATACATTAGCATGAAAAAAGATGCTGAGTGAGAATGAATTAGATTAGCTTGTGTTTGTGTGTGTGTGTGTGTGTGTGTGTGTGTGTGTGTGTGTGTGTGTGTGTGTGTGTGTGTGTGTGTGTGTGTGTGTGTGTATGTGTATGATACTGTAGCCTATGTGCTTGTGCACATTGTGTGTGTGTGTGTGTGTGTCGTTCTGACAGGTATGGTAATGTTAGATGAGGACCTCTCAGTTATTAATGAGATGGGGTTCTACAGGGCTGTTTTATTCCACATTTATCTTTAGGCTTTCAGTCGTCTGTTTTATTACTTGCGTGGGTGTTTAGTGTTGTAGTTGAGGGTACCGAAGTTAATAGAGTAAAACCACTTATTCAATCACACTTGATCTAAAAACGCTACAAATGCAATACATGCTTGAACGTCTGACTTCCAATTAGAGGTATATCAACTTTAAGAGTCTTCTTTTTTTTTACTTTAACAGAGAGTGGATATGATTCAGTATGCAGTGTTGAATTCCTAGCCTATCATTTTCGTTGTTGTAGCTCAATAACTGCTTTATTTGTGACACATATATTCCTGTTTTAGAATAAGTGCCTTTTGTATGTCAGAAAAAAACAACATCCACACTAAATCCCAGGGGTATTCATTTAATATTTTTTTATATCGGCATAAGAGCAAGGAAGGGGGAAAGTTTACTAGGGTACCCACACAGAGAATAGAATACAGTGGCATCGCACGTAGGGAGGGAAGGAAAGGGAGAGAGAGATGGAGGAAGGAGGAGGTTTATCTGGACACATTAGCACAGAGGGGAGCAAGACATACACAAACAGCAGTGTCCTTCTAGACATCATATACCTTCTATACATCATATACTTTCTATTCATCATATACATTCTATACATCATATACCTTCTATACATCATATACCTTCTATACATCATATACCTTCTATTCATCATATACCTTCTATACATCATATACCTCCTATACATCATATACCTTTTATACATATAGCTCCTATACATCATATACCTCCTTCCTTTGAAAGTAGCACGCAGGCAGGCAAATGCGGCAACCCCTTTAATGATGAGTGTGTCACTGAGTCTCCCGTGAGGGCTGTTGTGTTGAGTGATATATGCGGCCACCACAACAAAGCACGACTCACTTGCCAATCACCTCCCGCTGATCAAAAGTGGCAGCTACCAAATGAGCAGCACTCAGAGACCTGCACTCGTCCTTTATAGCAAAATGAATCCTCTACTCTACTCTCCTCTTCACCTTTTTCAGAATCTACCAAATATATTTCTAAACAGAAAGTGTTGATTTCTTTTTGGTTGTCACTCAACAGCTCTGTATTCCATAAAAGCTGTATGGGGGAAAGCGCTTCCTGCAGTATAACTTTTTTAATTAAAGATTCCCGTTCAAGAGCTCTTGACCTTGGTGTCCTTCTCCTCGCTGAAGGGCAGCCCTGTCTGGCCTGGGAAGGAGGACACTGTGAGGAAGAAGTAGGGGTTCCCGGTGCAGCGCATGGCGATCATCTGAGGCACGGCCGCGTAGAGCAGGTTGGCAGCCAAGACAACCAGAAGGGTATCTCCGGGGATACGGTACGGGTCCAAGGTGCGCGGGTGGAGGGAGCCTCCGATGTGGGCCCACTGGCACTGGAGTCAGAGAGAGAGAGAGAGAGAAACAGACAGAGAGAGACAAGGGGGGATGGTCTGTCATTTATTATGTCTTCCTGGTTTGATCTGTGGCTATGGCAGCTAGCTCAGTTACCACATGTTTTACAGCTGACGGCACATTCTGATTTTCCACCCAAGTCCTTGATGAATGCTGCTTCAATAAGGCTTTCTGCCCTACAGCACTTTGACAGACTCTCTGTGCAGTCCTATCATTAGCTAGTAGCTGCTATCCAGCGCCAGTGATACGTACGCTAGCACATAGCGCCTAGAGGTCCTGCTGCTCAGATATCGTAGCTAGCTGGATAGCGGAGTCTTTTGATTAGGGATGCCAGGTCCCGAGGCCGTCCTGCCCTTATGTGGAGGCGGAGAGACGCTGCAAACTAGTCTTTGCAGGACAGAGCTTTGATCATCACAGGCTGCTGCTTGATGGATTCCTCTCTCGCCATTATCCCAGCGGGGCCGAGATAAAGCTCCAGCTTCACACTTCTCGTTACAGGAAGTAGGCCTACTCTAGACTGTGCTGATTGGTTATCATGAGCGTGGACGGCACTGGGAGGTCTTCTTAAAGTATGACACGTCCGATGTATTTTTGTTCAATGAGAAGACAAGATGTTGTGGTACAGTAATATGACTAAGCCTTACACTAACTCCATAACGAAGAAAGAGACGTGAACCACCAGGCTTTAACAGCTGAGATGACTGATAAGAACTCAGGTCATGTGACTCATATCCATCAAGGTCGTCATGTGAATGATAACCACTGAAATATATTGCCATTCATTTAATAAATGGTTAAACCAATATACATGAGTTTCTTGATTGAGCTCCATGAACCAACCTGGGCCATGGCGCCTGCGAGGAACACACTGAGGTCGGGGACCCAGTTGCAGCCCGGCTCGATGAGGCCGTACACCAACGCCCCCAGCATGGGCACGCCGTAGAACAGGAAGTACAGCATCTAGGTCAACATCAGAGTACGACAGAGAGAGAGAGAGAGAGAGAGAGAGAGTTCAGCAGGGTGAGTTCACCATCCCTGTCCCACCGTGCGGCTCCAACACTCTGATGGACAATTAATACAGTCACCCTCGTCTCCTCCAGGGCCGGACACCACAGCTGCCCAGGCACTCATATAGAATACTGATGACCAGCACTACTGCTGGCTGTGTGGACAGCACACACTCCCAAACTCACACACTGAGACACTGGAGCACACACTGACACACACACCGTCACACACCTAAGAGCCAAACTGCAGTGCACACGTACAGGGGTCATAAAAGCGACTCTCACTTGCACTACAGCTGAAAATATTTAGAGAATGAAAGTCAGTTTACTGCAGAAATAATGGTATTAAATTGAACCTTTGAACAGTGCCTTCTACTCTGGCTCTGTGATGCTGATGAATCCTAATGAACTGAACCCAGAAGCTGAGAACCAATCACATATGCCCTTCAGTCTTTGTGTGTAGGAGTGTCTCTTGTGTCTGCGCCAGGTCAACTGTCTGTCGGCCGTGGTTTATCACCGTCAATGATTAAAAAGGTCGGTCAACGCAAGAGCAGTGCAACCCTGAGAAATCTCCTCAAGCAGACACACACACACACACAAAGAAACACACACACACTAGATCACTCAAACACATTCATTCATTCATTCATTCATACACACGCACACAAAGAAAACATTTTACACATTTACACAGACATTTTACACATTTACACTGCATTGGAATGCACACAGACATGCCACTACACACACACACACACACACACACACACATACACAGACACACACACACACACACATGCATACACACACACACATGCATACACAAACACCAACCACCTACTGTGATGCTGATGGGGGCCTCAAGGAGGATTATCTTATCAACTGCTCAGCATGCAGCTCCCTGATCGATGAGCCGTCATTGTGCCGCTACTCAAAGCCACAACAAGGTCTTTTGATAACCTATTGACTGGGATAAGAACCGTAACGAAACGAGACAGGAGAAGAAAAAACACTTGCAGATGAAAAGAATCTAACGGCTGTGACTGACCACAGCGTAGTTGACCAATCACCACAGCGTAGTTGACCAATCACCACAGAGTAGTTGACCAATCACCACAGCGTAGTTGACCAATCACCACAGACTAGTTGACCAATCACCACAGCGTAGTTGACCAATCACCACAGCGTAGTTGACCAATCACCACAGAGTAGTTGACCAATCACCACAGCGTAGTTCCAGACCCACAAAGCCCGACTGGCCTCGCAACCCCGACTCCTTGTTGCCCTAACGATGAAAAATGTCTTGGCTTCCAGCTCTGTGAGATACATGGCTTCAGAGGTGGGATACAGACAGTGTTCAGAGCGGCTGCCAGTGTGATCTCCCTGATCAGGGCTGGCTAGCCCATTATGTGCCATTTAAAACAGAGCTGTGGGAGACTACTGTATCAAGGAATACCTCTGACGCTACAGTGAAGCATGCCTGATGTCTAAATTACCCACCATCACCCGGGGGTAGCCTACAGGATCCTTCAGGTAGGGCTCGTACTGCTTGAGGTAGACGGAGCAGGCCTCTAGGGGGGCATCAAGGGCCACCTGCACAGAGAGACACAGGAGGAGGGAAGGTTCAACTGTCTGTCTCTGATCTTATTACACTCTGTGTGTATGGATATGCACAAGTTACTACATATCACAGTTCTTGCCATAAGGCCCTGCCTATATATTGAAAGCTCGGCAGCAATAGCGAACGTAAGCGTAGAGACTAGTCTCACCATGCCCCTGAAGATGGTGAAGGCCATGGCAGCGAGTGCCAGAAGCACCAGCAACATGTCCTGGGGGCGCCAGATCAGCTTAAAGGACTGGGCAAACATGGCCTGTGGAGGGAGAGATGGGTGAGCTTCAATAGTCTGGAGAAACGTCTTTTCCTTGTCTTGTCTCCATCCACTATGGACACAGCGGAAGAGGAAATGAAACAGGGATGGTGGGGGGAAAAGGAATCCACTTTTTCACTCGAAGGGTGTGAAATGCTGACAAACGGCTAACGTACAACACGTCGTTCTTTAATGCGACCTCAGATTAAGGAGATTAAAGAATCATGTAGCCGATTGGCCTTGGCCCGCTCTCACATTGTATCCCCCGGTGAGCTGCGTGTGCTTGGGTCTGATGAAGAGGGTGATTGCCCCCCATACGGGCACCAATAGGAATGGCACGTTGAGCCAGAAGGCAGGGCGGATGTCTGACCCATATTCACCTGCCAGGAAAGAGAGAGAGAGAGACAGAGAGAGAGAGGGAGAGAGACATAGAGAGGGAGAGAAGTTCATCCACTGGATTCTAGAACAATGAGTAGTTGGATACTTACTGAAGTAGAGCAGTCTATTTTTAACCGTGTTAAAAGTTGACACACTTTCAAAAGGTTCACACATGATAAATTCATGAGACCTGCACCCCAAAGGAGGATCACACAAATTAGGACCTTTAGAGTCTTCATTCTCACTAATCTAAATCCAGGATTAAAGTAATTAACTTCAATAAGGTGGCAATTACACTCCCCATGGTACGATCTGAGCAAAGATACAACTTAGAAACAAATCAAAGGGGACATATTACCAGGGGGTTGATGCTGAAACTCCAGACAACAACAAATGCTTTGAGTCTATTTTTGCTTTGTTCATTGAATCCCGGAGGCAAACGTGTTGTGCATTCTATTGGCAAGTCTAAACTGTGACACTGATGCTACAAGGCAGTGCAGTCAGCCACAAACTCCAGTCTCACAGTGGGGAGGAGGTGGGGCTCACCTACAACGATCCCGATTACAAAGACACTCATGTTGGCAAGCAACGAGCCAGCCCAGAAGAGACCCATGTTGCGATAGTTCTTCCTAGGGGAAGAAAACACAATGGACAAACTAAAGCACAGAACCTCGGCTCGCCAAGCAGGATTACTCATCACGGGTGTGGTCACCAAACCACTGATCTGACCTGAAGGCCCGGGTGACACAGAACCCACCTCTCAGTGATGCGAGAGATCATGACCAGGTACATGATGAAGTGGACTATTCCATCCCAGTAGCACATCATGATGGCGTAAGCTGTGCCCAGGTACGGCTCTCCCTGTAACATGATGATAAACTCTGCTGTTGCTGCAGTTATGCTGCTGTGAGGTGCTTTGAACAAGGGCACCTAATTGGCACAAGTGATAGATGACTTTGTAAAACTGACCGTTTTCTGGTAAAATTCCATGAATCCGGAGATCCAGCCATCGTATTCCAAGGCACTGGTCAGGTCAATGATACATGTGAAGGAAAACACAGCAAACCCTGCAGAGAAAATACAAGCGGTCAGTATTTCAGTACAGTTTCATATTAAAATGGGTGTGAGAGAGAGAGAGAGAGAGAGAGAGAGAGAGAGAGAGAGAAAAATATATATTGTGTTAAACAAGTTCATTTCTAAAGCGAGTTAACAAGGCCATTTAATGTAAATGCCTCAATTACACATTTGCGCAATAAAATTACTTGGATTAATGTGCCACTTCTGTAATTTCAAAGTGTTTTGTGATTAGCACACACTGATTGCGTTTAGTAAAAATGTCAGCTTCCCACATACAAAGGCCATCATTCAATTTGATGTGGAATTCAGAAACCTCAAGATGCTGAACAGCTCTGTGATGGAACATTCAACTGCCATTGTGATTTTGATAGAAAGAAAAGCTCTGCCCTCAATGTAATTAAACAAAGTGCTTTGTTTGCCTCTTTCAAGTGATGAATTGAACCGTGATTCACTTCCTGTAGTGAACCTAAACAGATGGTAGGTAAAATAATAAAAAATAAAAAGCCTCAAGAGCTGGTAATACTCTCCTCTCTCTCTCTTTCTCTCTCTTTCTCTCTCCTTCTCTCTCTCTCTCTCTCCTAATTTCTCCCCCTCAGTCTCACCCATCTCCATCTATCAGAGGTTAAAATATTTCCCTCCAACCAACCAGCTATTGATTTCCTGGGCTGTGGAGAGAGATAATGATGTCCTCTAGCTGAAAGGATAGGAGAGAGATTTATATTGGGAGCTGTAGGCTGAGTTTTCCTCAGGTTAAGAGCACAGCTGTGCTGAAAGCTAGGGCCCCTTTCTGAAACACAGAGGTGTGGGCCTGCGGCCGCAGCTCCCTACGCCAGACCTGGGAGACGCCTAACAAGTGGCAGAGGATGAAAAGGGCTGAGAATACCCAGAGAGAGGAGCACAGATACACCAGTTACATGTCGCTATACACACAGCCTTTCGCCTCCTGCCTATGGTCACTTGCCATTGAAACCACAGATTTATGTCTGCTTCTATAACCCGACAATGCACTTGTTCATTTACAGTTGCAAAATGTCTGTATACCGGTCTTTTGAATACCATATCTATCCATTACATTACACAGCATCAGAGTCAAATGTGTACATTTACAGTGGGCTTCGACAATACTGTTCCATTTTGTTGTAAAGTTCTGTTATAAAGTTCTGTTTCTCACCACTGTAATACTGAAGATTTACAATGGGACTATCTGTATTTCAGGATTAAGGTCTGTCTCTACATTGGCAAATGTCCTTGTATTGACACACACAGATAATGTATATCTGAGGGGGGGCTCTCTCACTGATAGCAGGGCTCCGACAGCTGCAACTCATCCCCTCTGTCTCACCTCACTCTCTACTGTCCCCAGATAAACGCACAGATAGTGAGACACACTCCCACACACACTCCCTGTCTCTACCTGTGGCCCAGTAATCTTCTGCAGGGCCAGGTTTATCTCCCTGGTCTAGCAGGGTAGATAGGAGGGGGATTATGGTTCTGTATTACGGCGAGGAGCAAGAGACCACTCTGAGGCTGATCCCTGAGGGCCCGAATAACCTCCGTGCTCGGTGGAACAGTGGCATCGCCATGGGCCCCATGCACACAGGAGGAGATATGGCTGGTAATGGATATTTTGCATTCCCAGTATATTTTTGGGAGATTAAATCTATCCTCATGTTTATATGTCTTGTCTAGAATGAGGATATAGTGCCACTACATAATATAACCATTTGAGTTGAGTTGAGAAACCCGGTACTGATGAGGTATAGTTCTGTTCACATGCCCCTAGCCTTACCTGTATGTGTCATGTTTCTAATCGCTACTGTAGAACTTGTGTTGTAAGAGACCAATTTGTTGTTGCTCTTGTCCACGTCATTCATGATTCAAAGATACAATACTAGTCTGAGTTCCAGCTTAGCTTCTGATCCCGATCAATGTAAGAAGCTTTTAGGTTGAGCTTTTTTATGTATCAGTGGACACAATGAAAGCAATTCATGTGACTCACGTCAGGGCAGGAAAGTTCTGTAAATCTTACAAGTGCACTAGAGTGATCCCCAATGTGAACAGTGGTAGTAGCCTAGTAGTGGACCAGTAGTGGTATATGACCTTTCAACACAGTTCACATTCACAGTGGGCTTTGGAATGTGTAGTATGGGATTGGTGTGATGAAATGAGTGGTCACACAATACCAAAGAATAAAAGGTCTTTGGGTGGGTTGCGCCATGTGATCAGGATGTACAGCAGGAGCACGACCAGCAACACCGCAGCACCAACATAGAGGATGACATAAGGCCTGCAGAGAGAGAGAGAGAGAGAGAGAGAGAGAGAGAGAGAGAGAGGGGACACTTATTTTAAAGTTGGTTGGTGTTTAGCATCATAATCACTGTTATAAAGACATTTACCATCATGTACAGCTTTATACAACGGTCCGTATAAAAATATTGAGATATTAGTGCTCGTTGCTCATGTCACAGCTAGGTCTCAGCTAATCATTTAATAGATCTTTATGGGCATATATATATATACACCCATAGAGACCCACTGTGCAAAGTACTTAGCTGTGACATGAGCAATGAGCACTAATATCTCAAGAGTGAACCGTTGTATATGATCATAAATAACCTTATAACAGGGCTTATAATGCTAAATACCAAACTATTCCTTTAAGAACATTCCGTAGTTATATTATTCAAAATTCATAACACATCGTCTCAACTTCTACTGTGTACTTTTAAAGAGCAATCTCCCTGTGATTTTCTGCCTCATTCTCCTCCCTAATTAGTTTCTGTAAATTTGTGAGTCTCCTCTACACTGCTACATTAGTGAGTGTGATGAATGGGCGGACACAGTAAACGATAATTATGCCAACACCCAGAGTAGCAAGAGGAATGATGCTGGGCTGTGAGACTACGTGACAGGCGCACAGGGACCCAGAGTGTGTGTGTATGTGTGTGTGTGTGTGTGTGTGTGTGTGTGTGTGTGTGTGTGTGTGTGGGACTGGGAGGGGTCTGGCGGGGACTCCAGGAGAGGTGGCTGCTGAGATGTCAGTAGGAAAGTGGAGATGAGATTGCTCATTTTAAAAGTACAGAGAAGCACAAAAGACATTTCAGCTTCAGGTGTCGGTCGCCATGACACTGAAGGTGTGATGACAGCATGAAGCGTGGTGTCTACCTCTCCGTGACAGTTCTGTTTAAATATCCTGCCCAGGTGTCTGGGTTGAGCAGTGCACTGCAGCAGGTCTACCTACCACCCCCTTACATTACTGTGTTTATGAAGCAGGGGTTACATACATGTTAGACTCCCCATGGTGTTCCAGCTCCAGCCCACAACTGGACCAACTAAATACGTCTAGGCCAAGGAAGTCATAGTGAGTTCTAGGCAGATGAGGAAGCAGGCAGGGTCATGTAGGGTCACCACAGCCTCCATGTATGTCAGAGGTTACAATCACTGCGCAAGCGATGAATGTGCTTGTGGCATCCCTGTGTAAACAACATCAATTCCTCTCCAAATGTACAATATGTGTGGGCCAACGGGAAGCCCCTCAGCTGCACCAGCGAAGAAGATTCATGCACACAACACTTTGTTTGCGAAGCTGTACAAAACAACACATAATATGAGCAATTTATCGCTTGTATTGTCAGTGTCCATACAGTCAACAGAGTGCCAGCAGATATATTCACAAAGGAGGAGTATGTGTGCTTAAATTAAAAATATGACAGAAGGGCAGAGGGCTGCATCCACAACTATCCCTCTGTATCACTGTTGGTGTTCAACCTGCTTCTACAATAGGCTACATTTTTCAAGATCAAGAGGCAGTTAACCTTTACAAATCAAATAAGTCTACAATTCTTGCTTTATATTTTTCTTGTTATAGAAAAAATATATCTAGTCAATAACTCCAGACCAACATTAAGAACCACAACACAATGAAACGCTTCATGTTTAGGCTCTCTCCCATGACCTGCATGGAATGCGGCTACCCTATTCATTCCACGACGCCTAATCTAGGCTGTTTCCCCATCACCATCAAGGGTTTTAGACGATGAAAGTTGGAGTTGGCTAATACTAACTTAACTCACAAAGAACAATACTTGTTTCGACATGGTTAAAGATTTGTCCAGGATTTATGGGTACATTTTTAGCTGGCACTCATGAGCTTATAGCGCCCTCAAGCGATGAAAAAGAGAGGATGTTCCGAATTAATGCTCGGGGGAGGGAAAAAAACAGCATCGCCTATACGGATTCAGTTATATTTGAGTGTCTTCATCCTAAATTAGAAATTATGGATAAATGTCAAGGCAACTGTAAAAAGATGAGCTAAATAAGCTACTTGATTAGTACCGTAATAAGAAGAAAGACTTACTCTTGCAACTCTGGCACGTTGTTCATAGTATAGAGGACCCCGAGAGCCGTCAGGGAAAATAAGAAAACAAATACTTCCATCTCTTCAATCGAATATAAGGTCCCTGGGAATCTAAACCTCTGTGAAAAGAAGCAAAGTACGCTACAATTTGGTTATCCGAGCGTAGTGATTGTATAGATTGGTTTTAATAATCAATAAAAAATGATTTAATGCCAGAAATATAGGCTAGATATTGTTAATATTAATATGGGTCTATATTAGATGAATCATGGAAAGTATATACAATAACACTCATTTGAAGAAAAAACACAATGAACTCTTACCGTCTGGCTACTCTTTGGGTGGATTCATGAAATGGTGGCTGTCCTGGGGCAGTCACAGCATTTACAGGGAGAGTAGGCCTAATGATGGAGACAAAAGCAGCTTTGGGGGCAAGTTATGCAACTAGGCCTATAGGTTTTGTCAGAGATTTGCATAATTTGCATTAGATGTGGTCCACTTTATCTTTAACGGTTTAGGCCCTACTTGAACCCACAATGAATTGTGTTTTGCAATTATCAGTATGAAAAGATTCCACATTAATTATTTCATATTTTATATTGACCTAATTTAAGTAGGCATACATGATGGGCATTGTGTTCAGTTTGTAGTAGTCTATAAACATGTGAAACATATAAGACATGCAATTTGTGCATTAGATAGGCTATATATGATTGAATTAAATTATCAATTCACCGTATTTATCACTTATTACCTAAACATTTTGCGTAGTGTGAGCTGGGTCACAAACATAGCAAGTTTTCTCCAGCAGGGGGCGGTACATCCAAAAACATAACATATTTGTGCAACTGTGAGGAACATGAATACTAATTAGTATTTTTGTTCTTTTTTTCCGGAAAGTATTTTTTGATATATAGGCCTAGCCCATGTCAGTCTGAAACTATCCAGAACTCTGCAGGAGGACATGCACCTGAATCTCACAGTCACAGTTGGGAGTAGGCAATTGGTAATGAAAGTGTCTTGTTTTAGCCTAGTTGTTCTATATAAACTATTGGCGCTAGCACCTGCGTCACAAGTTGTTGAATAACCTGCCTTGGTTAAAGGGGTCACTTGTAGGCTACCACATGTATAATCTGCAAATTCCTGCATCTTTGTAGGCTATTAGGCTATTATTTCTTTAGAGGACAGACAAATCAGAATCAGATTTATTTTTGCCAGGTAGGTTTTCATATATACTATTGCTATTACTATTTCTATTAAAGGTAAAGCACTTTTTCCCATGGAAGAACTGAATAAGGTTTCCGCCGTTGCGTTCATTTTTTGTGGAGTCAACTATGGTTTCATTCAGAAAGTGAAAGGACATTCTGATGTGAAGTAACAAATAAAGGCCCACCAATTCCACTTCAGACCACCTCAGAGTGTCACCCAGAGACTTTCAAGACATTCTGATGTGGCATTTCAAAATAAAGGCCTTGTAAAATGTTCTAAATGACCTACTATTTTCCTCCAATTTCAGATTAGGGTTAAAAGGAGACCGCCCATAATGCCACACCAATTCCACTTCAGAGTGGTAGCAGTGGCAAGTTGAGCCGCACTTTAACACATTCTCAGGCATATGTTGAAATGGTTTCAAATGCAAAGAAAAGAAAAAAAAGAAAAAGAAAAGCTAGGCCCACTTGTTGAATTGTGTTTAATGAATAAAAATACAATCAGATTTGAAGAAGTGACTGTGATTTCATTCAGTATATATAAATGTCTAACTGTGGAATATCTTAATCCAGGGAGGGAGGGAAGGAGGGAGAGAGAGGGGGAGGGGAGGGGAGGATGTGGGGGTGTATGGGGGGGTCTTAGAAGAGGGGAGGGGAGGAGGAAGGTGGGAGAGGAAGTAGGGAGGGAAATGACTCAATTTACCCCGCTCCTATGCTCAATTTACTCCATACATGGGGTAAGTTGTGCCACGAGACCACTCTTCTATTTTTACATGCTATAATATCAAAACTGTTATATTCAAACTGATTCTGATGGTTTGTAGGGATGCACAATATCCTGAAATATATGCTTATGATATATTAGTTAGCAAAAAAAACTATAATTGCCTTCATGTAGTGATCCTGAATATGAAAAGTGGCTTGACTTACCCCGGTCTCCCCTATAGTAGTGCAGGAAGCAAAGGGCAAATACAAAATGATGTGCAATGTGTTTATGTATGTGCCATGTGTTTATATACAATATGTGTGTGTTGTGTTTATGTGCATTGAGATCCTATGTGCAATGCAATCAAAGGTCATGTGCAAGTACTGTAGTGAAGTGAAGAGAGGCAGGAATGGTTGCATGAGTGTAGTGCTGGATAGCAATTCTCAGAACCCATGCAGCAAGCACAGGAGAATGGACCTGGAATAGACTGGAGAATCTGGACGATCTGGATACAGAGGTGCATCCTTTCATATCACAATCAATGCAGGGGCCTTTTGATTGCTGAATTTTGATAATAGGCCATATTCAGAGGTCTGACAAGACAATACAGTGCTCCATCTTGTCTGCCCCCCTGTCAATTTATCTGAATGTGAGCCCCACCTTGTGCCTCTCTCTCCACCCCCTGTGTTCGGAAAATGGGGACTGTTGTACCAGGAAGGCCGTGGCTGTGTTGACTGGAAACAGTTGGATCTCTTCCAGTTACGTCGTTCAATAAGTCATTGAGGAAGGATGGATGGAGCCAAAATGAGAAAAGCAACCAGGAAGCTCATATGCAGCTCCTGTTGTTTTACATCAAATCAAATATAGGCTCGTCAGTTAACAGGAAATTAAATAGCCCTATATCTTCCAGATAATTGTTCAATCTATTGCTGAATATGGAGTAATGCAATAGGCAATCACACCCATACATGGATGAATCATTTTGTTTGTTGTAGTTAGTATTCTAATCCATTTTAGAACCAGGCCAGGTCCAGCCTGGCTTATGTGCGTTGGCTGGCTTGTTTTTGTGCGGGACTAGTAGGACGGTAATGTCTGATAAATAAAGATGGGTCTTGTCACCTGGACACATCAGTTCCAATGCTTCCAATGCTAATCCAGCACAATGAGAGTGGGAAAGCCAGTTAGCTCATGGACTCACAACAACTAGCAGCAGCTTCCATAACATTAATGGTAGCGGTCAGTGGCTAAAGCAGTTACACTGATGATTCCTGTAATGTTAGCTATTTTGCTGCAATGGGTTCAACTTTTGTTTCTGGATAAAAGTCATGACTTGCTGTTTTGCACTTCCCTTTAGGTGGTGAATAAGTAGACCCAAGACACAGTGGGTTATTTGGACATCTACTAGGATCTTGATATTATATTGATATGAAGATATGAAAGTAAAGTATTTGCCCTTAGAAGTAAATTGTAATTAAAATGGTTCTTAGCTAAGTAACCTAGGTGGAGGCAGACTTGAAAGATCAATTGTAATAACATCATGAATGAACAATTGTAAACATAGTACTCAACAGAATAGTTAATACTAAAGTCTTGATTGAAACTTTTCCTAAATGCTTTATTAAACATACAGACATGCACATTAAAAGTAGCCATACGTTGTTATTTTGCATGTGCTCTCAGGACTAGTGTTGCACGATATACCGGTACCAACGGTTTACCGCGGTGCCAAAACGTCACGGTGCCAACTATGCTATAAGCTCCATACAACAGTACTACCGTTGAACACGGCAGGGGGACAATGTTATCTCGGTTCCCAAATTCACTGGTTTCTGCTAATGAGAAGACTGGCTCGCGACACCGTTGTGCAGCTCCCAATTTGTTGCCTCGCGCACACATCTCCGCAGTCACTGGCTCGCGACACCGTTGACAGCTCCCAATGTGCTGGCTCGCGCACACATGCATCTCTGCAGTCACAATATATTACCGTTATCTGTATGTCTGGGCGCGAGCCAGTCTTCTCAGTAGGCTATCGTAATGGCAGAAGCGTTCCCTAGCTCAGAGTCCGCACAATAACATTTAACATTATTGAAGAAACAAAACTCGAAAAGTTTAATATGGAATTATTTTGGTTTTAAACCAGATCAGCAAGGAAACGCAATAGATGATGGCCGTCCGTTGTGCAGCCTACCTGCTGTCACGTCGTCATGCACAGCTGTTTAAATTTGAAATGAAATTTGTTGTCCTCTCATTCCAACTCCAAACTCCTGAAAATAATGTGAGCTACATTATGTAGGCTGAGACGAATCCAATGATAATCCACTGTCCCACTGTCCCACTGCGACAGTTCACAGATGCCCTCAGTGGACAGCAACAGCCCACACTCTCCGTAGTTCAGGTGGTCATGTGGGAGATATTGTCTTGCCTTGCCCCCTCTGAAGCTGATAGCAACCTCGCCTGTGAAATGAAGGAGAAGGTTTCAGCGGATCAGCAGAAGCGATATGCAGACCGAGATTTACAGATCACCCTGAACTGTGCCACATTCCCCGATCCTCGTTTCAAGCACACCTTTGTGACAATGGAGCCTGAGGTGAAAGAAACCCTCATCAAGCAAGCGCAGCAGCAGGCCTCCGGACATCACACTGAGCCTGAGGTGCAGCAACCCGTAGACTCACCAGAGAAGCGGGCCAAAACTGACATGCGAGGGCTTCTCTCCAGCATCAAAACAAAGAAGAAGGGAGAAAGCAGCTGAGATCTCAGAGCTGGGGAGAGATTGACCGATACACAGCGGCTACAAAATGAGCTGGAAATCTACACCAAAATGGAGGAGATTGGTGCAGAAGAAAACCCACTTGACTGGTGAAAGCTAAATGCAGGAAGTCTACCACTCATCTCACAATGTGCGAGAAAATACTTGTGCATTTCAGCATCGAGCTGTGCCTCTGAACGAGTGTTTAGCACCTCAGGAGTGATCTGCAGCCCAAGGCGTGTTAGATTGGCTCAAGACAGAGTGGATATGCTTGTTTTCCTAGCCAAGAACCTGCCTCAAATTAAGAAGAAATTAAGTAGGACTTACTTAAGCTTAGGTTTAGGTTTGGTTTACCTCCAACATGGCCGGCCGTGAAAACCCTCTATATGTGACGCTTGTTTTGGCTGTCTGGCACAATATGGTTAGCTACATTAGCTAGTCACGAGACAGTCCCAGTCAGCTGACGTAGCATAGCTTTAGATGACAAGTTTGCTTGCTGTGTGAATATTTTAGCTACGTACGTTGTGAGGCAAGGGTTGTTGACAAGGACTAGCTAGCTTGTAGTAGCTAATCTTAGCTAAAGCACTTTAAGAGAAAGTGCACAGTATCTCCGACTCCCTGGGCCTTGAGTTAGCTAGCTAACACTAGCTAGTGTGTTAGCTAGCACTAGCTAACGCTATTACTCTACATTTCCAGACATTCCAGCGTAACCAGGTAGTCAAAATAACTTACCTGATATAAAATGGGCACGGCAAACGTGGGAATTTTTGATGACGTCCTCAGTCCAGTCCGTACGCTTAATAATGGCTTAATGGTAGCCACAGGCGAATTCGTCTGTCTTCCTCTGCTGTTTCAAGAATGCGCGCGCATACTTGTGCTGACTAGGCTGTAAAAGGGTCTATAATTAACAAATATGACCCACGCTCTTTTATTTATGGCCGATGGCTCTACCGCATAAATTCAATAACTGACATAAAACCACCAAGTAACTAGTACGTCATGGTACCTTGGTATGTCCACCAAGGATTGAACTCATGATCTTCACGGTGATAGGCAGCGCACTATCCACTCGGCCACTGCTGACCTGGGAAATCTGTGGAGTCTTTTTGTTTTGATGTTATGGGACCACTGCCTCTTGTGGTAGCAACATAGAACTGTAAGTCACTAACCTGACGGAAGGACGGAGAAAGGGATAAAGCGGCATTCCCTCTCCATGGTGCGTCGGCTTACAGCCAACGCACAAAAACACAACAACTCTTATATGTGGCCTAGTCTATACACCTGATACCTAAACCTGTCTTGCAGAAATAGGCTACCAATAATTTGGGTAAATAGCATACACTGATGGAGATGACATAGGACAGGGGTGCAGAACAGGACAGTGCAAAGACATGACAGTGCAAATGCAAATTACACAAAATACAGTGTAAATACAAGATACAATAACCAATAAAAAGAAAGGCTCAGATGCAAATGACACAGTATATATGGAGTGTGGTGACTGTATGTAGGCTACTGTGTGTGTGCAGTGTAGTGTGATAGGTGAGCGATGTTTTAGGCTATACAATGTGTGCAAAGGGGGTGCCGTTGAGATAGCCTATGTGGTAGAAACATAGGTCGGGTGCGAGTGGTGCAAAGGGTAGAGAGTCAGGGGGCGTCGTGGCTAAAGAAGGATTCACTTGGTTCAGATATGCAGTGTAATCTCTCAAATAGCATACATATAGTAGTAGTAATATACATAGTTTTCAGCTAACATTACAGACAGGATACTTGCGCTGACATCCCTGAGCCACTGCCAACAAGGAATACAGTGTGACGACAGCAGCGGAAATATCTGCTTTGGATTGGCAAAATGGCACCGTCTCTATCAGGAAGTGAAGAAAACAACTGAAAAGAATAAGTTCGACTAAATTCCCTGTTTCGGTCAAATACAGAGAAGAATTCGATTAAAACAGAAGCCTATTATAAACTGGGATTCAGAAGAAGTAACTTATAACTGGTAAGTAGAATTCAAGGTTATTGGATACGTAAAACTGCGTGAGCGACACATAGGCAGCTAACGTTAACTAGGCTAAAGCAGCTAGCCAACACTCGTCACACAGCTATGGATAGTTTGCTAACCGGCTAGCTAGCTAGGTGTCGGAATAAACGTTATATTTCGTTTCTTAGTAATATTATATAACGTTAGCTGATACAAATTGGTTTTGTTTTTTTGACTACGTATATTTTGTATGAGCTTTAAGCGTTAGTATACTCGTCCTTCTTTTGAAAGTTATTCGTCGGTAACGTTACCGATTAGCTAGCTAGCCAACGATAGCTGGATGCGCTTTGTCAGTTAGCTAGCTAGTAGCTAGCATTTGCTAATGCTAGAGCTTTGCCTTAGTTTACATAAGCTAGCCGTTCTCTCTTTACAACTTGGCTAGCTAGTATCTGGAGTGTCTGTCAGTGGAGCCTTTGTTGATGGCGAGCCAGCAAAGCTAGATGTTGGTTCATCTGACTTTTGTATTCCATGTTATCGTTATCTAGGCTAGCTGGTTTAACTTACACTGCTAGTTAACTTTTTGGAAGAACTGCTGGTGTCAAGTCATTGATATCACACTGCAATAACGATTGAGTTGTATTAGCTTGCTATATTATATTGTGGCTTTATATCGAACATTATCTGGTCCACCGCCTTGCTACGTGTGCTATGTGTGGTCTTTGTGTTATGGCTAACCACCACCAGCTTCAACATCTCTTGTCTCTCAATAGACTCTTTGACCTTTCCATATACATGCTCAGGTTCACGGACTTGTTTGGCTGGCAGGCGGATTCTCGAGTCTCTAAAGTCTCAGACGTGTCTGTGCTTGTGCTAAGAGGAAAAGGTGACGCAGCCATTGTAGATCTGTACTGAAGCTGTGTGTTCTTATGGGAGGAGGGGAATTGAGGAGGGGGGGGGGGGGGGGGGGTATGCATGCATGTGTCACCGTGTAGCTGCTGCTCGACTGGATTTCAGAGCACTGACAGCTGTGCAGAGCCATTGAGCTTCAATCCTGCTAGAGTGTGGAACAACAATGA
Source organism: Borostomias antarcticus (assembly GCF_949987555.1). Lineage (NCBI taxonomy): Eukaryota > Metazoa > Chordata > Actinopteri > Stomiiformes > Stomiidae > Borostomias > Borostomias antarcticus. The sequence continues at coordinate 6,583,431 of NC_140243.1, forward strand.
AACTGGCCTCAAAAATGTAAGAGCATAATGTTTGTGACTGATACTAACTATATGAGCATCCTTCTAAGTCGTTAGTAGAGGTGGGATCCATTTTAGCCTGCCCCTGGATTCCTTGAATAATTGCCTGTGAAAAAAACAATGGGCTCTTGGAAGATTATCATGGCAAAAATAAATAAATAAACAAACCGCTCCCTCCCACACAGTGCCTGTAGGCTAGGGAAACAACATGCTAACTTCAACACAGGTCGCCATGACTATTTTTCCAATGCAGTTATTTCCCTGGAGCAATGCTGATGCCTTAGCTGATTGTGAGGGGAATGACAGGCTGTGTTCCTTTTAGCTTCCTGCTTACTCAGTGACTTGGTCAATGGCCTTGGTGTCATTTTCATCTCTGACCATCTCTCTCCTTCCACTAAGGCCAGTGACGCCTAATGGCAGCAGACAGGCTGTTTAACTGTTGGAGTGTCAGGCTGAAAACCACAAGCTTCCCCCTCCTGGCCCACTGAGCACCACAGCTCGATCAATAGAGGCTTGTTTTCTCTGTGACGATTGTGTTAAAAAAAAAAACTTTACACTGTTCTTTTGTTTTATTCTGTGATGTTAAACTGAAGCAATGGGAATTTAGAAGGTCAGTTTGTCACTACCAATTTGAAATCTATTTGAAATTTGAAATACCATAAATACATCAAAAGGCTTTCTGAAACGCATCAGGTTTTGATCACAGTGACAGGAATCAAGTCAGGCAAAACTACTTTATCAGATGTATAAATTTGCCCAGGGCGTATATTTTGATTCAGTATACAATTCAATGTTTTCATTAGCTAGCTAAAGTTTTTTTTATTACAATTTATTTTATGATAATCTACTTAATTACCGTAGCCTTGCCACAGGGCATTGTGTGTGTGTACATGTTCCACCCACTCTGCTGGGATCCCTGAAGGGCACAAGACTCTGATGTTGTTTTTGTTGAGTGCAAGCAGAAGCAGCAGGGACAGAGAGTGGAGAGAATGTTTGCTGCTGTGATTTAATGCATCTAAACAGCCTTGAGCTCCCTCACTCACACCCTAGCATTCAGCTCATTCCAACCTTTTTATTTTTCTCTTTCTCTCCTCTCCTGTCCTCTGTTTCGGTCCCCTTTCTTCTTTCCCCTCTCTTCTTTCTGTCTCTATTTTTGACATGTATTTTTTTTGTGCTGCTCCTTCTCCACTACCACTCTCTCCCCCTCCAGGCAGTGCCAGTGATAAATCTAATTTATGGTCTCTAGGCTGATTGAAGCGAGAGTGAAAATGTGGAGTGGAGGAGGTTTTAGAAGAGGAGGAGGAGGGGGAAGTCAGGGATGGGTAAGAGGTTGACTGTTCCTGCTTTCCTGGAATCTGTCCTTCATTAGGTAATAGTTCATGTATTAAACATGAACCCTGCTGAGGGGACCAGGCGAGCCACTGCTTTTTGAAATAAAAGGGCATACTGTTCCTATAGTAGTGTGAAAGACAGAACGCCTTTATACAGTGGTGCTGGGGTTATGGGCACTGGCCCATGCCCTGTCTGTAAGCCACATAAGAGTCGTTGTAAAGATGATTTGAAATGCAGGAGAGCGTGTTCAACTTCAGACCATTCAGTGGCCTGTGGAAAGCTGAGGAGTGTGTCAACATCCTTCTTTGAAAAGCAAACACTAGTTCAACATGGGGAAGGACCAGGGGCGGAAATATGAAGGAACTATTAACCACCCCATTGATGAATGAATATTTCACATTGTGTCAGTGTTCTAACTAGCCTATGTTGTAGTCAACTGCTCTATTTTTACAGTGTGTTAGGCCTGCCCAGGTATTCTTGGCAGGATCAGGATTTGCATTCATAAATGACTTTGCAGTTACGTATATAGGACAATCCCATACGAGGCCTCTTAAATAGCCTAGATGATTGCAAATTAGCTGCCATCTCTAATATTCTCTCTCATCAATTATGAGTGTGTGAAAAACTACAGGCCTGTCTGATTCAATTCCACTTCATTTATTCAAAACAAAACACTATTATCAACTGCAGTCCCGCTAGCGCAGCTAGACAATCTCTAACAATGAATTCTTCGATATTCACAGTATAGTGTAGTAGTAATACACTCCCCTTATAATGATACAAACTGCTTTTTATTGCATTAATTACATTAATATAAACTCACATTTGAAATGAAGCACTGTTTTTGCCAGTAGAATACTGTGCTATTGTGGATTTGGGAGCATAGCATACTTGAGTACTTAATGTGTGATTTATGTGAGTTTTGTTGATCTCTGTGGGAGCAGGGCTGGGCTCCTCTCTCTCTCCGGTGTAGTGCTTCCCCCGGGGCTCGGCACAATGAGCATTCTCAGGGGATGAACTCATGTTGTTTTGGCTTAGGATTATCCTTTCCTCTCATTTTCAATCTCAGACTCATTTCTCACTGAAATAAATATCAAGTCATTGCAAACCGGGAATGGGGAAAAAAGTGCTGCTCTGTGGAGATGATGGCCTTTAACCGTTCCCAGGGGCCACCAGAAGGTGAATTGAAGTGACAAACATAGGAGTTGATGACGATGATCCTTGTACCCTTCGGGTCTCAGGCAGAGAGGATAATGTCAAAGGTCAGACACTGCAGACCAGAAACCAGATCAGGCCCTGCCTGTTACCACCTGTCAGTCTGCTTCTCTCTTTCTCTCACCCTCTGAGCCCAAATATTCTGGTGCAGAGCAATGTGGAAACCGCTCGAAAAGAACCCGATACCTAGAATAGAGGGGAAAACGCTTGGAAAAATTGTCAGAAATATCAGCGATAGCTTTTTTTGTACCTTTCAGGGCCTTGCCCTTGCTCACTACCCTACACCAGAAAAACATCTTCTCTTCACCTCTCTTTCTCACTCTTTCTGTCTCTTTCCCTCTCTCCCCTCACTCCCACTCTCCCTCTGGGGTGAGTTTCAGTTTTTATTGATATATAGGATCATGTTTTTAGGGATAAGAGGGAGGTTTTACTTTTCTAAATCCGGCCAAATCTAGACCATACCAGAAGCCTCATGAAGAATTCACACTAATGTGATTTGAATACATTATGTCATGTGTGATGTGCCACATTCTCAGTGTTCTGGAGAGACTGGAGTCTTAGGAGTTCAGCCCCCCCCCTCCCTCTCTCTCTCTCTCTCTGTCCACCCCCAGCTTTCCCATCTCCTTCAGTTGCTAGTCATTCCAGCCTCTCTTCCCCTCTAGTGTCTCCAATGCACTCCAAATGCCATAGATGGCCCATTCCTCCCAAGTCAAGACCTACAGCTTAGCCCGTCAGGCCCTCGTAAAACGGTTGCATTGTCGCTCCCGAATGATGCCTTTGGTTGAAATAATTAGTTTAGGTAGGCTGGTGAGGCCCACCTTGATATGTTGTCAACTGCAATGCTGTCCTGTCTTCTGGACCTGCTGTGCTGGAGTGAATCAGACATTAGATCATATTCCTCTGCTAATTGTCAGACATTTGTAAAGATTGACAGCTTTACCGTGCTAATTTCTTATCTATCTTGTTCGATGACCGTTTTTCTGTACTAATCTATTTTGGATTCCCTTTGTCGGTTTGAGCTTTTGTACTAACAAAGCAAAACGCCATCTGTCCCAGGACCAGAATTTCTAAAGCCTCCCTTAGCTTTAAGAGCCCCAGGTATCTTAGAAGTACCATATTAATATTAGGTACTGGTGGTAAAGGACGTAGATGTATTTTACCTGAATCAGCAGTGTTGGTTCTGTTCTGGTTGTTGTCTGAATGACTGACTGACTGGCTGATTGGCTGGCTGACTGACTGACTGGTTGGCTGAGACACACACAGTGCTGTTCCTAATGAGGAGGAGGTATTCCTGCCCCGGGGGTCAGGCTTGGTCTCCCACACAGACCTCCTGTTCTCTCCATGGTTACCCAGCCCAGCTATTAGCCTGGTGATTGACTCCTTCACAACCACCCACATACACAGCACACACACAATGACACACATTGGCTACACTGCACTTATACACCACATGCTCACTCACACATGTATCTGTAACATAGTATTCAGAATGGTAAGTAGCAGTTTACTTGGACTACGTTTACATTAAAACAGCGTTTTAAAACAAAAACGATCTCCATCCGCACAGGCGTTTTAGCACCGTTTCAGAAATAATCTCCTATGAACACGCCTGACAACGCATATCACATAATCATTCACGTGCACTGGCCATGCAAGGAGGAAGAACAGAGATTTCTTTGCTTGGGCCGATGGGAAGGTGGAACTGTACTTCCTATAATAAAAGTCCTTGATACTTAACCTAGGATCTACCTCTACCTGTGTTCCTGCACACACACCTCTCACCCAAACACATCATCTTTTAGGTCACCTCTCAATTTCGAGTTGGAAAATATGCGTGCGTCGTGCACCCTATGCCAACTGACAACATCCATGAAACGGTGCTTGTCGTCACACAACGCTTGTATTCAAACAGTGTTTCCCCTTTCAGATGATGTAGTCTTTGAATATGGGTTGTTTTGAATTAACCATTGGGAGTTAGTTTTAAAAAGTCTCAGTTTCCGCCTCTCCAGACTAAAACGCAATCCTGGAGTTTTCAAACTAAAACTGGGTCAGCAGCGTTTTCAAAAGTCTCAAATGCTGGAGCAGTGTGGACACTTGGCGTAAATGTAGCGAAAGTGAATGTGTTTTAAAAAGAAAACGCTAGTGTAAAAGTAGCCTTAGTTAGGGCCATTTCGAAGCAGCAGCACCTTCTCTAACCCATCACACACACACACACACAGACAGACAGACACATGCTGACTGTTGTTGTAAAGTAGGTGTGTGTGTGCGTGCGCGCGTGTGTGCATAGCAGGAGTGTGCTGAGCCAGTCACACTGACCCAAGCAGATCCACAATACATATAGTTTGATATCACTCAGCCCTCCCGAGTCCCGACTACAGCTAATTGTCAGTACGTCAGGCTAAGAATATTCTCGTCTCGGCAATATTGATGTATTTATTTTGTTTTGTCATTCTAATCATTTTTAAAATTTACTTTACATTAATTGTAATTAAGCATGATGACCAAGGGAGACACTCTATAAGCCTCTCGGGTTTTCTTGTCTTCCTTACACTTACCTCAGAAAATGTATATCTTTCTGTGTTATGGTGCATGATATTTGTGTGCTTAATAAAAAAGAAAAGGTCTTTCTCTGCCTGGAATGACAAAGATGAGAGTAGTTAGGTTTGTTCTCAAATCAGCCATGATTCCAGTTAATAATTCCTCTTCAATCTCTGGCCCAGCTACTGCTGCTGGTCTACTGTTGTCATCCTCCGCTGGCTCAACCACACGGTGAAACCAGATCACGTCTGCAGAGACCAGAGATTGTGCCATCAGTCTACGGTAAAGAGAGATGGCAGAGGGGGCAGTTAAATGGAGTGGATCCCTCTCTCTCTCCTCTTTGATCTAGTCAAGCTTTGATCTATTTCTGTTAAGATGGTGGGGGCAGGGAAGTTATAGGGCGTCATTAAGCCACTGACTGCTGGTGGTTTCTTCCCTCCCCCCTTCTTTCCTCTCCTCCTCCTCACCACAACAAAAGCCCACTCTGAATACCTTGGGCTGTATTAGATGCAGTTCTCTGTTGATAAATCACTAGAATATCACACATGGGCCAAGTCCAGCGGGGGATAGTCAGTCATAATGTTCATCATTAGTTCTCTAATATGCTTCCCACAGGATTGGACTGTAACTGTGGTGGGGAAAGAGGGGGAGTTGTGGAAATTGGGTTGACAAGGCAAGAAGTGTCGGATCTATCTAGCTAGTTTACATCGTGTGTTGATCGTTATCGCAGGTCAAATGTGACCACGAGCAGCTAGCGTAGTAGACGGATCGCTAGCGACTTGGCGGGCGGACGGAACGTTGACAGTTGTGAGATGTTGTTGACTCGAGTCAATTCAGCTATAATGATTGCAACACTGGTTGGCTATCTAGCTGGGGTGCAGCATCACATTTGAACTGAGATGCACGTGTGTGTGTGTGTGTGTGTGTGTGTGTGTGTGTGTGTGTGTGTGTGTGTGTGTGTGTGTGTGTGTGTGTGTGTGTGTGTGTGTGTGTGTGTGTGTGTGTGTGTGTGTGTGTGTGTGTGTGTGTGTAGCATGTGGGACTAACAAGGCTGTCAAGTAGTTGAGTGAGGGGTCAGGTTGGGTTGAAGGGACGGCCGCTGCAAAGCACATGACTTGAGCTGTATCAAGATTTTTATTTGATCAGATTTGGGAAGAGGAACGGTTCATTATGAAACTGGCGGAAGGTTGGTAAACTGGTGGGCCACCACAGCCTGCTAGGTCTATTAACACTCTTCACTGGGTTTTGTTCTGAATTGGAACTGTCTGGAGTGGAACTGTCCAGCCATTCAAACAGACTTCCACTCAGTTTTCTATCTGAGTCTTATTTCTAGCAGTGTGCCAAAGGCATGTTAATACTTTATTTTATTTTCATTATTTTGCTATCAAGGCCAGTGTGTGCATGATGATCATTTGATAGGACACACACGATGACCAACAACACAAACTCATTTAGTTTGTTTCACTGCCTTTGAAAGCACCACCGATTCTGTTACTCTGTCATCTGATCGTTTAGCTTTGTGGGTCTCTCCTCGCTCTGTCGCAGTTCACTGGTCCTCTCTCTCTCTCTTTCTCTGTGTCTGCCCCGCTGAATGGAAAGCGCCGAAAAGAGTTTGATTAATAATGCAGCCTGTTTTGAATGACGCCTGTGTTTCCCAGGGAAGTAACTTGTTCCTTTCATGCATTTTTCATCACACAGCTAATGAATCCACCTAGCATGAAGCCATCGATAACGAACAGACCCACTGGTTAATATGATACAGTCTGTCTCTGTAATGAAGTTAAGATTGTTCAGAAAACTTTAAATTGACAACAAATTGGTTGTGAGTGACTTTGAGGTGGTCTGTAGGGACTTGGAGTAGAGTGTTGTCAGTGGTAAAGTCTCAGATGCCCTGGACTGGCCTGAGGAGCAGGTGTGAAAGGTGTGCGCGCGGTGTTTCTCTCTCTCTCTCCCGTCATGATGCCGTGATGCTGGGAAAGAGATTAATGAAGATCAAGTGGAGCCGGAGGATTTTCCTTCCTCACCTCAAACAGGCTTAATGCTGGGCCTCTGCTAGTGAGGGACGAGGAGACGAGTGTGACTGTGAAAGAGGGATCTCGTGAGGTGAAGAATAGGTGGAGGCCAGCCAGCCAGGCTCATCACCCCCCCTCAGGCTCTCTGCTTCTCACCCCCTCCGAATCGAGTTACTACCCCACTCCTTTCTCTGTGTGCTCTGCTCCTCCCATAGATTTTAACATGAATGGACAGGCTGCGGTGTTTGTGGTCTAGGCTCTTTACACCTATCCAACACTTTCAGATCCATGAATGAGGCATAGCTTAGGCTATGTGGAGAGTGGGAAGTCTTCCCTGGGTTTAAAGCATAGCAACCCCTCGTTTGAGGAAGTGGCTGTTTGTCCCTGTGTGTGTGTGTGTGTGTGTGCAAAGTGGTTTGATTGTCCCTGTGTATGTGTGTGAGAAGTGGTTTGTTTGTCCCTGTGTCTGTATGCAAGGTTGCGCTCACTTGTTAAAGTAGTGGTCCTCCTCGTGAGCGCTTAGCTGTGACTTAGCAGATTATGGGAGTCACACTTACCTGGATGACTTCCATGTGCTGTTCAGCTGGTAGAGAGGCTCCACAGTTGTGACTTGTCACAATAGGAGGCAAATCCATGAAGCCCCGCCTCCTGCTGCGTCTCTTCTGCTGAATTCACGGCCACACAGAGATATTTCCCGTATATTGCCCGATATTTCATATACAGACGCACGTCATGTGATAGAATTGCCTAATCTAAGTCGTTTCGTTTCTGACGTGTTGTGAAGATTTTGTGTGTGTGTGCGCGTGTGCGTGTGTGTGTGGTGTGTGTGTGCATGTGTGTGTGTGTGTGTGTGAGAGAGAGAGAGAGAGAGAGAGCGAGAGAAAAAAAACCTCTGCCTTTACCACATCAGGCCACCCAGGATAAGGCGTGAGCAATATACAACTGTGAAAGGGCTCTGTTCTGAAATAACCCCCCCCCCCCATCTAAATGCCAAAGGTTTTAAGAAGATTACATTTTAAGATCAGTTTGTTAACACCAAATGGGTCCCCCATCTCCCTAGATTATTCCCCATACTTGTGCAATTCATTATAAACATTGATATTGGCCAGTACCTTTTAAACAACCATGCAGGAATAGTAGTTCCCTTGTGTGTCTCTCTGCTGAGTGAATGAAAAAAACAACATTGTTTGCCCTCCTCTCTCTCTCTCTCTCGCGCTCTCTCGCTCTCTCTCTCTCTCTCTCTCTCTCTCTCCCTCTAACTCTCCCCCTCTGTGAGTTGTTCCTGTTTTCCAGTAATGCTAAAAGTGCCTTACAGGAAGAGGACATCTGGGAGGCCAATAATGATCAGCATCGATTGTCCTGGAAGACATGGCGGCTGCTAGAGATGGACACCTTTCCAGTTGCTAGGAGACTTGAACTGCTGTGATAGAAAGAGAGAAAGAGAGGGGGGAGGGGAGGGGGGGCTGTGGGATGATGGGAATAATCATGCTCTCGGAGAGGAAGATAAAGGGAGAGAAAGAGAGGTGGAGGGAGGAGGGCTCCACTGAAGTGAATAAGGAGAGATGAAGAAGGACTTAGGTTTGTCAGCTGCCACACACTTGATGAAGTCACCGCATGTCCAACTGGAATTATCTATTATAATTATTAACTATCTAAATCTGTCAACCTAAGCTTTGTTTGTCTCAGAGAGACTCTGGCTGTATACCATCTGTTGTCATACCTGCACCTCTTTCTTCCTGCTTTAATTTGAATATTAGTCAATTGCAGAGTTAGCCTACCCTGTTCATGGGGGAGTCCCATCGCCTGGGTGTTTGTGTTACAAGATTCAAGATTTCTTTGTCACATGTAACTTGTGTACAATCACAGTGAAATGTTGCTTCCGACTTCAATATTATGCTCAATAACAGACTCCAATACTCAATTTATAAATTGAAAATTTACAAGTTACAAATGTACAAATTACTCAGTTAGTACAATTTCTCTACAGTATAAAGAAGAAGAAGAAGATGGGTATTGGTCTGGATGGATTATGTACATGCTATATATGGATATGAATAATAAATAAATAATAGCCGGGGGGGTCATTGGGTGTGTTATGTAGATGCTATAGCTATAATAGGGGGGGGGGGGGTACAGTTCAGTTCTACTGTTCTCTATTGAACTATCAGGGATGCTGTGTTGCTCTTTAGCACTACTACTCATGATGCCTCACAAGGACTCTATTCATTCACGCTCACCCACGTCTGCCCCGCGCTGGGCTGGGTGTCCAGGCTCCCCCAACACCCAGGAGTGCTCCCCGCCTGTCTGGGGAGTTGAGACCCGTGCCTGGGTCTGTCAGACCTCCAGCACAAAGACCTGCCTATGGAGACCTCCATCTGAACTCTATTAGGATGTATTACCCTCCCGTCCCCAGTGAACAGGTCTGGTCTATGTTCTGGACAGAGGGGGGAGCTAGGTGCAGGAGGGAGTTTTGATTTAGTGAGGGAGGAAGGGGAGAGTGTGGTGGACATTACACAGCTATGACAGAGTGCACAGAGCTCAGGTTTCAGGTTGGATTGAATTTCACTTCGCTACTATGAGATATCCACTCTCAAACTGCACTTTTCAAAAGATGCTGTTCATTAATTGAGCCGTAACATCATCAGGAGTATATAAATCCTGGTTGAGCTCAATCTATCCTCTGATTCAACACAGTGGAGATGGATATGGTGATGTCATGTAGGCCTGGCAGTAAGAATACCAGCCCACATGGGCGCCTACAGCAGTGGTCATCAGTCGGCCTCCCCCCAGCTGGGTGTGTAATGAGAGAGAGTTTAACAGTGGTTGATTGATGTCAGATGACATTGGAGCAAATGAGTGCTGTCAGTCAAATGAAAAGGTTGTCAGAAATCAGGCTGGTTCTCAAATGAGCTGTGACAGCTGTGAACTCCTGTAACCCTAGAATAGACTGACATCGTGCCGAATTCACCGTCAAACCAATTATTTGTGTCAGCATTTTGATTTGCAACATAATTGGGTTCCAGTGTATAATAATCAGTCTTTTGCTTTTAAGGGCTGTTTGAATGTAGAGTTAAATTGACTATTAAAGCTGCAGCATTTAAATTTTGGGGGAGAAAAAATAATTGAAAGATTTTAAACAGTGAAAATGGCATCTTTGTAGACTGCTGTTTGGCTCTGCTACAGCAGTTATAATTATTATAATTCGGGTTGACACCAGAGCATAAACATGGAGAAAAGCTTGGAAGCATGGATACACCTTGTGCAAAGCATGCATGCATGCTAAGATCCAATCAGCAACACGGGGCATTCTTCTATGGCTTGTAACCAAACCCACAAAGCGTGAGATCGAAGCAGACTCGATTTAACTTGGCAGACGGAATTTTCCCTTATTGCCTCATTGCTAGCTCGTAACAGAAGTTACATACTGCAGCTTTAATTGGAACTTGGTATAATACTATTATTTGTCAGTGGTAGCTTGCTTCTGTGATATTCAGGCACCTGATAAGAACAACTTCTCACTTTATATGTGGATGTACAACCGGTGACGATTCGCTGTGTGACGACTGCACCATCCCACTCAGTTTCACCAAGCTGGTTTCAGTCCAGTTCTGTTCACCAGACCACCAGCGCTGCCTTGAACCCAAGTTCCACTTTTCTGCCAGTACATATCCCTGGATATGTAAAATGGGGAAAATGGAAAATGTGATTGAACTGACCACTCTCCTTTTTGCTCTTCTCCTCTCCCCCCTCTCTCTCGCTCTTTCTCTACTTCCCCCCCCCCCCCTCCTTCACTCCTCCCTCCCAGGTCATGGAGGTTGCTGGGCAGTGTTAGGAGGTGCTCAGCAGGACGTAGCGTGCCAGGTCAGGGGTCAGCTCAACCAGCCAGCCAGGGGTCATGTGTGGACCCTCAGCCTGATGCCCACCCTCCCCTCAGCACCTGTCATGGACGGGGAGAACTACCTGCACCCTGAGGGGCCCCAGCTGGACAGCAGCCTGTTTGCAGCGGCTTCCCCCAACATGGAGGTAGATTTCTCACTCTCACTGTCTCTTACTTTCACTTTCTCTCTCTCTCTCTCTCCCTTTCTCTCTGTCAAACACAACTGTTCTTCGTACCACACATGCAGAGCCATTGAAACCTGGAGTTGAAACAGGGCAGGTAAATCCTGTTCATCTCAGTCACCGATTCTGATTCTGAACTACAAACATGCCGAAGGAGTCTCCAATGATTTTTAGCATCTTTGCAATTGCCCCCCAAACGCTATACAGTCAGTCATATTCTAGTTTGAACAGTCTGCTGTAGGCTGTTATCATCGTTAATGTTACTGTTTAACTACTAGTAGCTAGACATAGACTGGGCTGGGCTTGTCACGGTTGTCGGTGTTACCGGTGTCACTTGGTATTCACCGTTGTTTTCCGCCCCCACCCGTCGTTTTACCTATTTTGTTAATTTTCAAATCAGCGCTCACTCTCAAACAAGTGTCTGATCTTCCCCTCCGCATGCGCACTCAGCACAGAGCTGAGTCTAGAGGAATCAGATTTCAGTTTCAATTCACGTGAAGAGAGTAGGGAGAGGGGAGGGGAGGGTGAGGTTATGGCTTATAGCCTCACGCTAGCTAACGTTCAGCTAACCTAGCCATCTGTTGCTGGCTGTTCAGCTAGCCTAATCTAGTGGTTATTTCCATTAGCTAGCTGGTTAGCTTATTCTAGCAGCCTATTATCTTGCCTATTGTAGCAGCGTTCCGTGGATAACACCAATTTGCAGATGCAATTTGCCGTTGTATGCCTCCACAGCTTGCTTGCAAATGCGTGATCAGAGTAAGGTAAGATATAAACGTTACACTCGGTCCTGTGCTTCTTTATAATCAGAATCTGAAATTTGTTTATTGCTATGTAGTTTTTCAACATACTAGGAATTTGTTTCGGGCATTGAGCATATTCCTAGTTGGCTATGTTGAAAAACTACATGGCAATGAACAAATTCTGATTATAAAGAAACACAGGACCAAGTGTAACGTTTATATCTTACCTTACTCTAATCATGCATAAATTTGCAGACAAGCCGTGGAGGCATACAACGCCAAAGGCTGCACAAAAGTGCTGTTCAACGTAAGGCAAATGTCTAACGGCCTAATCTAAAGATTAAAGTAGTAAGCGCTCTCTTATTGTAGGCTAGACGGTGTTACCGGTAACACCGGTGTTGTCATGGATTTATTAGTCCGTGGGGAAAAATCCACACCGTGACATCCCTAGACTGGGTCAACAGAGAGCCAAAAGTCTCCCGGAGGCCTGTTCTGTGAGAGGGAGACAACTTTGGACAGATCAGGTGACTGCTCTGTCTAGCCTGATTTCTCATGACTGTCATGATAGTTAATTTCTCTACAACTACAGCAGGGCTGCAACACAAACAATGGCAGTCATGTGTGGAGTATTGGGACATCTGGCTGGGGACTGTGACGGCTTTGTCTAGGTTAGGCCAGGCTCGGTTTGGCCAGGTCAGGCCAAGCTAGGCTAATTAGACTGATGCCTCATCTCTGTGTCATCTAGGAGACAGTGCTATCTAGTGCCTCTCCTAGACCCAGTGGAGAAAATGGTAAAACATTTAAGTTAAAAAAGCTCAATGGTCCTTTTTCACGTGTGGGTGATTACTGGTGATAATGCTGAGTGAATTGCACTGGTGGCAACGGAAGCATTACTTTGTGCTTTTGTTAGACTCAACTGTAATTTGGGAATGGGTATTTCCTGTATTTTTGGGAGGAGGGGTGACGCACCAGTCCCACATCCTTGGCTTGATCAACACAGAACTTCTGCTATTTGATGCATAATTAATTTCATCTAATATTATGTCATAATAAATTAAAAGAAGTAGCGTCGAGATGCAGATCTCTCTTGTGATGTGGACCAGGCCACGCTCTGCCTGCTGCCTTTCTTGGCCACGTCTCCCTGGGAAAAGACATTGAACTGTATCCCAGGATGCTGATTAGACTCAGGGGACCATCCTGATCTCACGGGCTCACATTCTGTTTCTCTGCACAATAAAGTCTGGCGGATCTTTATGCTAGAGGCATTGCCATTGGGTGTCATTCAAAATGATTAGCGGGTGACTGGATCAACCTGGGGAGCTAGCTGATAAAACAAGCTGTTCCTGACCTGAACGCTGTTGGGAAAAGAGCAAAACATCTTCTCCATTGAGAAAAGCCTGCAATGATTTGCTTTTCTTTTAATGAAGTTAAACAGTTCTGATATAACTTTTGAAATGGAATTTTTCAAATTATTAGCAGCAGATTTTCGAATACAGGCGCTGATATTAGTCTCCATAAGACTCCACCAATTTTCATGAAAATCAGTCAGGTAGTTTTTGCGTAATCCTGGTTCAAAAAATGAATGGAGGTGAATGGCCGGCCGTGTTTGAGTGGCCCGTGGACCCGAACCCATGCTTCGGATCTGCTCCAAAATGTCATAGGTTCTAAGTAAGTGTCTGGCAAGAAATAGAAACAAACCTGAACTTTAATAAATGTACAGGTCCAGTGCAGGCTAACAGTAGTGATGCACATATTGAAGCGGAAGTACAAATGTATTCAAGATAAAATAAAAGGAAAAAAGATTTGCACTGTTTAAATGTATAAAAATGTATAGAAACCGCTGTTTGAATTTGTATGATAAAAATGTTCTTGTGAACCTAATTAAGGAAATCAAAAATTACATTTTCAGAAATATTGCGCTTACAGTTAGTAGTACTTGACATTGAACGTTGTACGTTGTGGTGGTCCTGAGAGGATAATACCAGCAGTGGCCTCAAGTCAATTTGAGTTTGAGACCCCTGGTGTAGAGAAACAGCACGTGAGCCCATGAGATCAGAATGGCCTCGCGAGGCTACTAGATCCAGGAACCTCCATCTTGTTTTGTGTGGTCAGTGAATGAATGAAGTCGTGTTTTTTTGTTACCTCTTGTGTTTCAGAGTTCTATGTACGCCTCCGGTTCCTGGGGCTACTCACAGCAGGCTGGATACAGCGTCCACTGCCCTATGCAATCTGGAAACCAGTAAGTTACCCGTCTTTAACCCCCTACCCTCTACCTTTTGTGCGTTGGTGGTGGGGGATGATTCTCATTCCAGTCCCTGGCACATGGCTGAGCGTACGTTCAGACACCGCAGCGTCACCTCAAGGTGGTTCAGTATTAACTGGGGGTCATCAGTACTGTCATAGAATGACAATAGTACAATAAAATATTCCTCCTGTTATTTATTTTTTCTACTCTGCTCTAAATGGTAAATGGAGGACACTTATGTTGCGCTTTCATCCAAAGCGCTTCACAATGGCTCATAATGGCTCTCATTCACCTATTCATACACACATTCACACACCAGTGGCGGCCAGCTGCCATGCAAGGTGCTAGCCTGCTTATTGGGAGCAATTTTGGGGTTCAGTGTCTTGCTCAGGGACAATACGACACGCTGCGGGGAGAAGCTGGAATCGAACTGGACATCTTCCGATTCCCAGACGGCTGTTCTACTTCCTGAGCTACTGCAGCCCCATCATGCTCTCTGATGATGATTGTCTATCCCTGATAGAGATGGGTGTGAAAGCCCACCTCAGTTACTGTACTAATATTAACTGCCCCCGCTGCTAGGTAGCATGTTGTGTCCTATTGCTGCTACATTATGTACTGATGCTGTTCTCAGCACTATTTCTATTTTATTGCTTGTTTTTTATTGTCTATGTGAGAACCTCTCAAGTAAGCAATTCATGGTACCTGTATCTTGTGCATAATGACAAATAAACATCCTTGAATCCTTGAAGATCACATGTTATACCCAGATAAACCCAGTGCCATAAAGAACAACTCTGAGTTCAATCTGACATTAGAGGCAGCCGACATCGAATGACATTGAAAGGCAGCTATGATTTACGGTGTGACATTAACCAGCTTGTCCTCTATGTCCTATTCTGCTTTACGGTCTGTCGGCGGGGAAGAGGGCAGCCTGCAACTCTTAAAACCCGGGGGAGGCCTTCTGACGCTTTATTAGATCTCCTTAATTTCCCGTATAGGGCTGCCTGGCGTCGCCCTTACCAGGCAGGGGGTTTATCTCTGCATCTGGCAGCCCTGCCTCCTGTTCTCTCTCTCCCTGTGGCATGTGCCAACTGAGAAGCACACACTGTTTTCTAAACCCCCACCGGCGCACGCATGGACACACACACACACACACACACACACACACACACACACACACACTCACTGTCTTTCACCAATCTCGATTGGCTTCATTGTCATGAAACCCCTGTTCCGCAGTACTAGCCTTGTTCATTTAATCAGAAGTGTGTGTGTGTGTGTGTGTGTGTGTGTGTGTGTGTGTGTGTGTGTGTGTGTGTGTGTGTGTGTGTGTGTGTGTGTGTGTGTGTGTGTGTGTGTGTGTGTGTGTGTGTGTGTGTGTGTGTGTGTGTGTGTGATCACTCTTTGATTATCACTGTCTGTTTTTTTAAGCTCTGTGGAACTGTGGCCCAGATGAATGGCTATAGTAGAGCTCTGTGGTTTTCACTTTGTCAGATCCTACTTCATATGAACCAGTCCTCTACCACTACTCACCTGTTGTAGCTATGATAGTGAATAGCTTATCACGATTGTTGTACCTTGAGTTGTGGCAGCCCATCAGCTATGGAATGTGTGTCCCTGGCTGCTCATTGAACGCCAAGGGAAGTCCAGGTGGCATGATGAAATAGTGATGGCGTGATGGATCGTTATAAACGCATGACTCCGGTGTGGAGCTTTGTGACATCTGCAAACAAGGGACCTATTCAGCTTCGCTGACCACAATGGGTTCCTCCTGTTGACCAGGGTTAACCATAGTGCCATGACATGTCCGGGTCTGGTCATATGTTTTATGTCATGCGACTGTATTCCACTGTTTTCACAATGGAGGCAGTCAAGGGAACATCAAAAGAAGGAAGCAGATACGTCACACCTACATCGCAGGATGTGGGTGTCATTTTTCAATGGAATGTCTCACTATAGCAGAAGTTCTGGATAGAAACTGAATCTGCTATAAAGTATCTGACACTTGCTCCTTGTTTTTTTTGTTTTTTTGTACCTACTCAGTGTAGCAACTGCTGTGGAATCTATTGAATCCTGTACAGCGGATAGGTTAATTGATTGAATTAGCCTGGGCTGCCTCCTCTTGTCACTGCTCAGAACCAGCCGAGTGGGACACACGACGCGAGAGAAAACGTAGGCTGAATGGGACAACCTCCAGAGCTGTGTGCCCCTCTGCACAACAGACCCTCCCTGGGAACATTTAGACATCATAATACACACACACACACACACACACACACACTGGGGAGATTAAGCAATTTAGGGCATTATATGATGTTGATATCTGTCCAGGACTGTGCGTGTATTTGTGTGTGCGCTGTTGAATGTGTGTACAAGGGTTGCTGCTCAGCTAATGACTGAACATGTCCCTCTCAGTTTTGCCACAATGTGGTTTGCCCCCCCCACCCACATACTATCACTGGTATGAAGAGTATGGAGCAGGGCGCCCACATGTTTCCCTTCCAATACCTCAAAACGAGCTACGATTTCTAAGCACTTAGATGACTTGTTCAGCTGTAATGGAACATCACAAGTATGTTTACACGTTCAAATACTTCTAAATAAATCCCCCTCTCAAGATCTTATGATCAACTGTTGTCCTCTCTATGTCTCTGTTTGAGTTTGTCACACTGAGGCAGGCAGATGGCTAGCCAGGTCGATGTACTATGCAGTGACCAAAAACCACCATTAGCTCACCAATAGAGCTAGGGACTGGCACATCATCTGGGATACGATGCAGTCTTTTCTCACACAACCCAGACTCTGGCACTATATCTGCTGGACACACCTGAAGAACTCTCACTAGTTTAGACTAGCTTATGATCTTTAATGCTCTTCTGTCCCTGTTTCATTGAGCTTAGTTCTCAATAGAGGCCGACATGGGAATGGATTTTGACTCCCACTCCGACAGAAATAATCCCACTCCTTCCCAATCCCGAGTGAGAGTTTTAAAAAAATCCTGCTCCCTCCCACTCCCACAGAAGACTGATCCCGTCCCGTCCCAATCCCGAGCCAAACTTTTACAGAATCCCACTCCCATCCCTTTTTAGTCCCACCCAATCCTGCTCTGTTTTTCTTCCTCAGTAGAAAATATGCAGTGTTGGGTGACTGAATGAAAACTACAAAAAGTGATCAATGCGATGTCTAACTCAGTACTGGGGAGAAATGTTCAAATATCGATTTGATTTGATTTGAAATAAACTGCATGATGGTTTTCAGTCCCGTTCACTTCCGTTGATTTTGTTGTCATAGTTCCCACTCCCGTCTGCTCCCAATCACGTGATTAAAAGTGAAATTGACTCCCATCCCACGGGAATCCCGAAAAAATATCATCCTCTAGTTCTCAACATTGGCCCGTGAGGCCTGTTTCTTGAGCATTGTCATGTCCTTGTTCTGATTGTATTTGCTTGGATTGTATTTCCCATTTTGAATGCCTGTAAAGGCGGAAGTCATAAGATGTGTTATTACAGTTCTTACACCTGGCACTCCTACAAGGCTGGTGGTTGCCACGCCCTGATGGTGATAAGCTACCCTAAGCTGGTAAATGAATGGCAGGATTGTCAAAGTCAAAATGAAAGCTCACAATGCAGCCAGTCGATTGGCCAGGCAGTGCGCGGAACTCAAGTCACATGTCTCGGTGTAAATCTTTCAGCTTGGCACAAAGAGAGACGGACAGCTTATCTGATCGTAACTTGAATCCTTTTCACTGTTATCGTAACCCGAATCCCTTTCACTGTTATTGTCTTGTTTGGTCCTGTGCAGTCTTGTGCTATTATTTCTGGAAAGCTCACTGAGAGAACACACATCATTCCTCGCAATCTGCGTGTGAATCAATCCACATGGATGGTGATTAAGCATGCCCACTGTCTCCATGTACTCTAGGAGTCTTGACAGCCTGTATGTGGAGGTTAACATGCAGTCTCTATCCCTTTGAAACATGCACCACTAGTCCTGATGAGTACAGCAGCCCACTGCCGCCATTTCACAGCTTTTGACACAAGAATGACACATTAGAGAACAACAACAGGGATTGATGTTCCAGGAAGTGCTTGCAGGCCTGGCTGGCAAGGCAGCTCTGGAAGCCGTAGGGCGATAGGTAGCCCAGTGGTTTCAGCATCTGACAAGTGACCAAAACGTTGATGGTTCAAGGCCAGGCCACTTAAAGGAAAATTCAAGTCTAAGATTTTGTAGCCTCCAAACACATGTAATGTGTCTTGTTCACAATGAACTTAAACCACCATGACATTCTTTTTAATCTAAAACAGGTCTGCACGTTTTTTTTATTTTTAAGGAAATGTACAGTCTGTTTTGCAGATGAATTAACTGTGTCAAACTGATTGCAGAAACTGGGGTGACCAATTAAGTGACCAATTGTGCTTACTGTTGTTTCTCTGTGTATGCAACTCTGTGTTTTGTTTTCTGCTCCTCCTGTTCTCGGTCCCACTCCCAGATTCCTGAGAGTAGATCCAGTTATAATTAATATAATTCGAAGCATTTTACTAAATATGAACGCATCGCGTTTATAGGGCTCACCCTACTAGCATTTTGGTCCCCGGAAAGGGTGGATACAATGCGTGCGTGTTAGACGTTGTTTTGCAGGGGCAACTTGGTTATCCTCAAACAATGTCAGTACAATATCAACTGCTGGCCGTTCACTTGGCTCTGAAACATTTCCTCCCGTGGTTGAGGGGGCATCATGTTTTAGTGAGGACGGTTAACTCTACTGTTGTGGCCTATGTGAACAGACGGGGGGCTGAGGTCCCCTCAGTTACACAGGCTGGTACACAGACTGATAGTGTGGAGCAGCGTGCACCTGCAGTTGCTGAGAGCAACGCATATGCCGGGAATTCTGAACCACGGGGCGGATTTGTTATCCAGGGGCAGCCCACTGTATGCGAACTGGAGGTTGTGACAGATTTGGTCACAGTTCGGTCAGGCAACCGTGGATGTTTATGCTATGGCAGAGAACGCCCAGTGTCCCCTGTTCTTCTCTCTGCACGATCAGGGCTCAGAGTTTCAGGAAGGGTGACCAGTTATTTGTGTCTTGGGCCAAACCGTTGTCTAAGCAGTGTCTTTCCCATTGGATAGGGTTAGGGCTATTGCCCTGGCCTACTCTAGCAGGGGCCTCCAGCCCCCCCGCAGGTTTACGTGTGCACTCTACCAGGGGTTTAGCGACCTTGTGGGCTCTCTTTAAGGTTGTCCCTATTCAGGAAGTGTGTGCGGCAGCATGTTGGGCTTCGCCCCACACTTTTGATCATTTTTATAGGTTGGATGTCACAGCACCAACTCTAGCACATTCAGTCCTCAATTTGGGTTCGTCTTAGGACTTGGAGTCTGTTGTGTGAGGTTCCATTTGGGACAGTTGTCGTTTTGCAGGCATGTCTGGCAATCCGGGAGTCAGTGTTTTCCCATAGTGAGACACAAAACGAATGCTATGAAAGAGAACTCGCTGAGTAGCATGAGTGAGTGTCTCACCAGACCACCCTCCTTGCTACGGAAGAGGTGTGCTTGTTTTGAATGACGACTGACGCTGTGTCTATCAATCAATCAATCAAAGCTTTATTTGTATAGTGCATTTCATACCCAGAGGCAACACAATGCGCTTTACAGAGAACAAGGGAGGTGGGCCAGAGGGAAGCAAAAAAACAATATCACCCAGGGGCCAGATAAGTGAGCTGTAAAAAATTCTTCCCTGACCCCTCTCAACAAGGCGATCGAGCAAGCTCCTGGAGTATGTTTGTCTACCGGCTAAGAACATTTATAAAGCAATAAATAACATTAAATTACATTTTCAGAGTAAGAGAGGCTATAAACATCATAGGAGAGACATGGCAAACACTGGTGTGTGTCTGGGTGTGCGTGAATGTGCCTGGGCCCAGATAGAGGCAGGGGTTGGGGTAGGGAGGGGGTAGGAAAAGGATAAGGACCCGGGTTAGGGTGAGGGGAAGGGGATCTGAGCCCAGGACTGGTGTATGTCTGTGTGTGTGTGAGTGTGCCTGGGTCCAGGTAGAGGCAGGGGTCGGGTAGGGTGGGGGTAGGAAAAGGATACGGACCCGGGTTAGGGTGAAGGGAAGGGGGTACTGGGCCCAGGCCTAAAGCCGGAAGTGGACTGGTGTATGTCTGTGTGTACGTGTGTGTGTTAACTAATTGCTACGACATCCACAGCAGACACAGGGGTATCTATCGGTCTCAGGGTGGTCTGCTGGTGACAGTGGGGCATCCACTGGACCTGGTTAGAAGATAGGAGGGAGAGAGAGAGGCACTAGGCCTAGGCACTAGGTCTACACCTTATAAAGGAGGAGGTTCCTTCCCATCCGGACATGGGCGTCATCTGTGCCAACCAATGAGGGCTGGCGTAATGTTATTAAGCTTCTGATGAGGTCATGCAGGAAGCGTTCCCATAGTTACACACTCACTCATGCTATCATTAGATCTAGTCAAGTCACAAGTCCTAAACTTTCAAGTCCTTTCAAGTCCATTTAAAGAGATGATCCAGGTTATAATTATAGCCGCTAAGAACATGTAGTCATGTCTACTGTTTACGATAATGAGCCAGCCTCAGTTTCGAAAAGCTGGATCCTTCTCGACAATTCGCCTGCAGCTTCTAAATAGCATACTTTTTATTTGGGTTTGGGTAGGGCTGCCCACTGAAAGTTGATGAGTCGAATCGTCAGTAGGAGACCCTTAAAGTCGCACTGAAATGAAAAAAGTTGGTTCACATAATTGGTCCAGCTTTTCGAAACTGAGGCTGGCTCATTATCGTAAACAGTAGACATGACTACATGTGCTTAGCGGCTATAATTATAACCTGGATCATCTCTTTAAATGGACTCGAAAGGACTTGAAAGTTTAGGACTTGTGACTTCACTTGACTTCCCAGTGTTGACTTGTAACTTGACTCGGGACTTGCCTGTCTTGACTTGGCACTTGACTTGGGACTTGAGGACAATGACTTGAGACTTACTTGGGACTTGCAAATCAATGACATTGTCCCACCTCTGGAACTGTCCCACTTTTATTTAACAAAGATGTGTAATGTCCAGATAGGCCACTGTGTCTTGGTCTACTTACTTCACCACCTAAAGGGAAGTCATAGGGCATGCAATGCAATTTGGACAGAACTATCAAAAAACAGCTGTGATACAATATAATACATCAGCCTCAAGACAGGCTGGCCTTGTTTTTTTCACCTAAGAATCTCTGTGTAACAGCAGGTTGCAGTTTATTCAGTTTCCTCTGGTCGTTTCACATTCACTGTGAACAGGGAGTTGTCTGTAACCGCCGGGATAGAAGCTCCCTGGACGGACTCGTCCCGGAATTGATCGAGCAGGGGCTGGGTTTGTTTGAATCCATTCTACTAGAATAACAGCCTAAAGTCCCTCATCCTCTCCCTGATCTGACGTTGGGCTGCAGGACGGGGGCAAATGCAGCGAATAGCCTCCCACTCCAATCCCCCTGAGCCGCCATCACACAGGGTCAGATTAGAGAGGATCACCTCTCTTGTCTCCACTGCGCAGTGTGATCACAGACCGCCCCCCCCCACACACACACACACCACTATGCTTTTCCTTCATTATAAGTGTAAGTGTGTCCAGCACCACAGTGCCTGGATGTGAGACTCCGATAGAAATGGTCAACGTCAGACGGGGAAGGCCAGTTCCAGGGAGGTAGCCTTGCTGTACCCTGAGACCTGGCTTGGTGATTTTCCACTGGGAGGTGATTTCCAGGAAGCGACTGAGGGGAAATGTTGCGTGGCCTGCCGAAGAGCACCAAGAGGGGAAACAGTCACATGAAGTCCGGAGCTCAGAGGGAGAGGGCAGTAAGAGGTGTGACCGTTCCACACAGCTGGTTTGCGTGTGTCGTGGGGGGGGGGGGGGGATGTTGACGCCCGTGGATCTGTGTGATTCCGCCAGTGAACCAAGGGCAATATGGTCAGGCTTCAGTCAGCACGGCCCGTTTGGATGTTGGATCCAGAAGAAGGGTATGGACTCTAACAACCTCTCTCTAAATAATAGAATATGACTGGTATAATAATTGTTTGATTTATGTTTTTCTCTCTCTCTCTCTCTCTCTCTCTCTCTCTCTCTCTCTCATCATCATTTCCTATCAGTTCTTTCTCTGTCTACCTTAATCTCCCTCTCCTTATCGTGGTCTCTTTCTCCGTCTGACTGTTATCAGTGACATTGACGCGATGCGGTGTGTTGTCTGTGTCATGGTTTTGTGGTGACGCATGTCACAGTCTTTAGTTCTCACCCCAGGGTAACAGAGCTCTGTAGTGTTGGCATCAACATGTGGTCTATGTAATACAGCCTATCTCCTCTGTGCTATGGTTTGGGTCTTATAACTAGCTGATTGGCAGGAGGTGGAGGAGGAATTGATGTCAACCTGAGCAGATTTTGTTGAACTGTAACAAGAGTTGATCTATACAAGGGGTACCCACAATTTCCCCAATAATCCAAAGGTCTTTTGGGTTTGATAAGAAAACAATTATAATACAAATCACCATTTCGTCATCACCCCCACAACCGCCTCACACACACACCCAACAAAGGTGAATCAAACCATTTCAAGTCCTGTCTCCTCTCCTATCCTATTATCTCCTTCCTCTCCTCCTGTCTCCTCACCACCTGTATCCTCCCCTCCTGTCTGATTTCATCCCGTTGATTTTTCTGGCTCTTAATGCTGAATTCTGAGGAAAGGTCACTTCAAAATGACTGTTTTATTTCAGAATGGTGTTTTAAATTTCCACTTCACAAGAGCTACCATTTCTTGGCATCGGTTTAGTGCTCGCTGGAGGGAAGATGAGTCTCGGAGTTTCTTGTGTCTCGGAAAGAAATACTATGAAAAGTTCAATTTGCTTAATGCCTGGAGACAGTTGTGGTTGAGGATGGATGAACCATACAGTTTTACCTTTTTACTTTGTTTAATCGGTACAGATCTGTTTTACTTGACTTTCTTTTGGTTCACTATATCCTATGTGTTTTGGTTCACTATATCCTATGTGTTTTGGTTCACGATATCCTATGTGTTTTGTTTCACTATAGCCTGTGTTCTCAGTCCTGTACAAGAAATCCCCCACCCTTCAAATGCCTGGATCTGTGTCCATAAATCTCTTCTCTCAAATGAAACTGTACACTTGAATGAATTAAATCTAATTCTCTCTGTAAAAAAATAATTTTAAGTACCTAGAAAGCTAGTGCCTAGTGGAAACCTAGTGCCTAGTGTTCCAGGACAGAAATATGACAGTGTGTTCCTCTCTGACCCCTCTCCAGGCAATACCACTTGAACGCCACCAGTCCAGATGTGCACATGGACGTGTTCAGCCGCCCAGGGTTCCACGACCTGGACTTCTCCGACCTCAACCTTCCCAGGAACGGAGATTTCCCTCAGGTAACAGTCCAACCCCTATAGACGCCCTTCCTCTCTCGCGCTCTCTCTTTCTCGCTCTCTCTCTATCACTCTCTCAAGCGCACACACACTCCGCGCCTCACCCAGGAAGGCAGCGTCACTCCCACCTTTGGCTTTTGTGTGGCGTCTTCAGCGCTGGCTCTCCTGCCTGCCAGGCAGCCTTAGACAAACAGTGATTAAAGCCTGGTTTCTCTGACACTCTGTCTAGACAGAGCAGAGGAGCTACCTGCTCTTTTGCTGTCCTGGCTTGTTATTAATAAGCCATTGACTGTAATCTCACTAACTAGCTGGGCAACAAGCTCTTCGGCTCACTTAAAAGCAGTTGCTTTCATTGTGGTTTGTTGAAGAACACATTTGGGAGGTGATGTTTTTTCAAATGTGGGGTGTGCTGTCCTTTGACCTGTTAAAGAGTGCCGTTTTGGTTGTTCCTTCCTCATATTTGCGAAAGGTGTGTATAATGTCGCCGCTGTCGCTTGTTGCCCTCGGGGCACAGTGGGACAGGGCTTTCAGTCTCCGAAACGTCTAAATGGAAATGTGAGGAGGCCTTTTTCTTTTTTGTTTATTGCCTTCAGTTCAAATTATATTTACCAGCGCCCCCCCCTCCACCACTAAGCTTCCTCATTAGCATTATCCATTTATGCTCGCTCGCTCTAAGCCAATCCCAGATCACGACACGTCATATGGAAATGAATACAGCCCCCTCCCTTCCCCCCATCCCACACACCTGCCACTGAGATAAGCTCAGTAACACAGACCACTGACTCCTCGTCAGGGCTTACACCAGCTGGGATGAAATCCCAATCAGGGTATCTCCTCCTCGACAGCCATATTTAACACGAACGTGTGCGTGGGAGAGCAGTCATGGGTAACTAAGTAGGCCGTCTGTATTCCCCCGGCGTCCAGCCTGCCCAGAGTGAAGGGTGGTGGAGAGTTATGGCGGTGGTGAGCGGTAAGCAGTGGCAAGGGGGTTACCAGGGGTCCAGCCAGCCAGGCTGCTTGTTTTAATGAAGAGCCCCTGAACCCAGCGTGTTTCCTGCCCTGCAGGAATCTCCCTGGCACTCATCAGCTGGTTGCTGTGTCTGGACAGGAGCTACTAGGCAGAGAGAGAGAGAAAGAGAGACACACACACAGTCAATCAGACCCACACACTCACTTCCTCAGAATTAATTACACACATTCACCGCCGACACACGCGCGCGCAAGTCTGCAAATCCTCTCAACACTCATTGGCCACACTGACGCACTCACCCGCAGTCTTTTACACACCAGCCAGAACCATGCTGGCGAGCTCGGGGGGTTCAGGGAGGGAGGGAGGGCTGCTCTCTGTGATCTCTCTGTGTCATGTGACTCCAGCACAGCGCTGGAACGTCACTCTGTCTCTGGACGTGATGGAGCAGCTACTGGTGCAGTGGTGTTCGATCGCCAGTGTGATAGCAGCGTGGTCTGTTCAAGCACAGGGTGGGGGGGGGCATCTGCTCAAGTATAGCAGCGTGGTGTGTTCAAGCACAGGGTGGGGGGAGGGGGGGGGGGGGGCATCTGCTCAAGTATAGCAAAGCCTTCAGTTTGGCTTGTCATAGACGAACAGTGATGCATCAGTCATTGTGGATTGGATTGGATTGGATTGGAAATGTTTATTTCAGTGTCATGCACCCCGGACAGGGTGCCCAGCCCGTAAGGACTTACAGGACACATCAACAGTAAACATAGACACAAAGTCAAACACAATCATTCCACAACAGATATTCCATTACAATCAAAGGTTAACTAATAGCTCCAGCCATCTTCTTCAAGCCATATTACATGTAAATCATTTAGCAGTTCTTAGAGTCCATGCTCTCTTAATAAAGGTAGCAGTAGTGAAAATCTCTTCTCTGAACAGCCACTCTAGCTTTGCATCATCTCCTAACCAGAACAACTCTGGTTGTGTGTTTCATTGCTGCTGGAATTGATTCTGATGATTCAGGTGGGGTTTCCCTACTTTTCCATGTGGCCCTGGCCTCTCTTCCTGAAGTGTGTGTGGGTGTGGGTGTGTGTCTGTCTCTCTCTTCCTCAAGAGAGAGTGTGTGTGTGTGTGTGTGTGTGTGTGTGTGTGTGTGTGTGTGTGTGTGTGTGTGTGTGTGTGTGTGTGTGTGTGTGTGTGTGTGTGTGTGTGTGTGTGTGTGTGTGTGTGTGTGTGTGTGTGTGTGTGTGTGTGTGTGTGAGAGAGAGAGTGAGTGTTGATGTCTGTTTTGCTCTTTTGTCTGTGTGTCTCTCTCTTCCTCAAGTGTGTGCGTATGTTGTCTGTTTCTCTCTTTTGTCCATGTGTGTCTGTGTTCGTCTCTCTTCCTCGAGTGTGTGTGTGTGTGTGTGTGTGTGTTGTGTCTGTTTTTCTCTTTTGTCCGTGTGTGTGTGTGTGTGTGTGTGTGTGTGTGTGTGTGTGTGCGTGCGTGTGTGTTTGTGTGTATGCTTTCTCAGCTGTTCCTCCACTGGGCCAGAAAAAGGGGCCTCCACATGAGGCATGCCAGAAAAAATGTAAGTCATGGGGTCATGACTAATCCTCAACAACTCGACCAGCAACACGATCACCACCACCACTACCACCACCGTGCCCACTCTCCCTCCCCCTCCCTAGCTCCCTCCCTTCATCCCTTCCTCCTGAGACACTGTCGCACCGCCCCATGTAAGAATGCATGTTAGGTGCTCCTCCGATAATCATCGAGTTTTTGGGTTATGTTGTGCTAAGTGTCTCTGTTCTGTAGCCTAAAATCCGGGTGATATTTCTATGGCTCCTGCAGTCTGCATACGTGAGGCTGTAGATGCCACTTGGTCTGATAGTTAGGCCTACCTCCTGTTTCCCTCAGGACTTTAACTACAGAATTGAAGCCATGAGGTAGGAGCCATGGTCTCTTGTTTGGTTTGAGGCAGAAACCCAATGGAGCTAGTTTGTTTGCTTTTTGTAGCGTGGAGCTCTATCAGGATATCCTGATATTGTTTAGAAATGCAGTGTATCGTGGTGCACAGGATGTACCCCTTGAGAACGCAGACCTTCTCTTTGTTTGTCTTCAATTATTCTTAGACCTATTTGACCTAGAGTAGACAACACCTCATATAATTGTCATGGAATTCTTCTAATACACTGCTGATGTCAGTATCCAAAAATATATTAGCCATAGTATTACTGTGCACAGTGCTGGCCTAGATTTGCTATGGAGACTTGACTGAATATGCCTGATGGAAATTAAATGTCAGGTCTCCCAGCATTGGGTGTCCTAATATTGCCTGATTAAAATGGCTGGTGAGGACCCTTCTGATCATCACTGACTGATTGGAAATGAGCAGTCCATTCTTGTGTGTGTGTTTGCATGCATGCATCCTGTGAAACTCGGGAATAGAGGAGCAGTCCTGGTGTTGTGTTCTAGTCTTCAGTGGCACTTAGCCTTTTTAACATTTCAGACCGGTCAAACAGTGCTTTTCCCAGAAGAGATGCCAGCATTGCAGTAGCATGCTTTCCTGCACGTCCATATATCCATCAGCAGTCACAATACTGGATCATCTCTCAGCAGGGGTGAAAATTAACTTTTTGGCTCACGGTGAGTCACCTGCCAAGGGGACTGTAGATGAAAAAATCTACCGGCCAAGTATATATATTTTTTTTTTTTCAGATAGCCTTCTGAAATCTAGTCACCAATTGGAAATTTTACCTGCATTTGGCCGGTGGCAGGTGTTAATTTTCAGCCCCGTCTCTCAGTGCACTCTGGCTGGAGAGAGAGACAGCTTTGCGGTGTGGATGAGGTGCAAGCAGCAAGTCACAGACCACCAGGATTAACACAGTGGTCAGGGGGCCACACACAGACACACACGTGCGCGCACACACACACACACACACACAAACCTCTCCATGGCCATGCTTGGTAGCTCAACCAGGGTTTTGAACTCCCTGTGATGTGTAACATGATTCAGAGAACAGTACAAAAATATGATTTACTGGAAGAAAATGGTAGGACAGCACATTTACTAACCACTGTCTATACCACAAAAAGAGAATTGTGTACTCATTCTCTCTTTCTACTCTCTCCTTTTACTCTCTCGTTCTATCTCTTGCTCTACTCTCTCCTTCCCTCCCACTTTTTCCTTTTTCTCTCACGCCCACCATCCCACTTCCTGCTCAAAATGTAAGGCCAGCTTCATGTGTGTAGATATCTATCCTTCTGTCCTCCACCTACCCCTCTGTCCTCCCCCTACTCATATCTGTCCTTGCTGGGGAAAGGCCAACCCATGTTCAGACACAGAGAATTCCCCAGGAGACAGTGAGAGGCTCATGTGTGGCCTCTTCAGGTGCTGAACGGAAAGAGAAGGCCGTCTTGTTGTGCTCCCACTCCCTTCCATTGTAGGTGAATAAAAAGCTCCTGTTTGATCTGCCCTGCTGTTCAGTTAGTGCTGCTGTGAATCATAGCAGGTATAGTCTTTTTTATGGCTTGTTTTGCTTGGTGGTTTTAATTTCCTTGTAGCTTTGTTCATGAATTGCATGTGAGGTGGCCTACTTTCATTTACGGCAGTGAAGGGGTTGTAACAAAGGATTTCTACAGGCTGATTTTCCTCCCATCGGGAGAACAGAAGAACCTTGCAATTTGCTGAGAAATGGTGTGTCAGTGTGCGTCCATCCACGTGTCTCGCCAGTCGCCACCAACATTTTGTCCACTTTCGGTGGTCCAGCGTGGAGAAGTGGATCCAGAGTGTCTCTTCTTAGCAGCTGGTCAGAGAGTGAGTCATCCCAGCTGATGTCCCTGCAGGTCCCAGTGGGCAATCATACAAGCAGGGTTCCCACTCACAACACCCAAGGAGAGGCGCCACTCCGTCTGGGCACGTTGCCAGCCTGTAGCTTGGCACAAGTGGCCAACATGGTGGTGCCATACATACCAGGCCTGAGCCCTGAGCTACCTGTCTTCCTACAAGCAGGGAGATGGGAAAGTGTCTTCCTCCTCAAAAATGTGAATCAGTCATGATCAGGATTGTAAAATTAGTTCAGTCACGTTGGGAGTTCAGAGATTCAGCATTGCAACATACTTACGATCAGCATTGTTGTTTTTTTTATTCATAACCAACTGTCATTTCCTTCCATAATTCTGTTGTACTGATCCCCCCTGATTCCTGTCAGCGGCGATGAGCTGCTGCTGTGCAGGACTGTACTACACTCTATTTAAATGTGGGTATCTGGCACATTAGTCCCGATTGTGCCTGTCTGTGTCTCTATCTTGTCTCATCTTTGTCTGTCTGTGTCTCTGTCTCTCTGTCTATCTTCTCTCACAGTTTGCTTCTCTGCCCATCTTGTCTCACTGTCTGTCTGTCTGTCTGTCTGTCTGTCTGTCTGTCTGTCTGTCTCTCTGTCTAAAGAGTGCTGTGTGACAGTGCAGTGTGTCCCGATTGTGCCTGCCTGTCTGTGTCTCTGTCTATCGTGTCTCATCTCTGTCTGTCTATCTGTCTTTCTCTGTCTGTCTGTGTCTCTGTCTCTCTATCTTCTCTCACAGTCTGCCTGTCTGTCCATCTTGTCTCACTGTTTGTGTGTGTGTGTGTGTGTGTGTGTGTGTGTGTGTGTGTGTGTCTAAAGAGTGCCGTGTGACAAATAAAGATGTGTCTTCTCTTTATCTTGTCTCACAATCTGTTTCTGTCTCTGTGTACTATGGAGGGACTCTGCTAAGCCTCTGTCTCTGTGTACTATGGAGGGACTCTGCTAAGCCTCTGTCTCTGTGTACTATGGAGGGACTCTGCTAAGCCAGAACTGCTTGCTGTCGGCTTGAAACTTCCTAGCTAGCGATTCACTTAGACTTTATTAACTCTCTGAATAGGTCACTTCAGTAAATCCTGCCAGTGAAAGTTGATGTCAGCTTCTATCTCGTAATTTGTCTGTTATCTAGTAGGAACAAACAGCTTGTACTGACACCTCAAACAGCAACAGGGACTTTGAAACCGAGCTGCTCCAGTTTGTTTTCAGACAGACAAAAGCCTGAGACTGAAATAAGCCAGCCGGCAGCAGAGCCATCCATCCAGCCAGCCTCTAAATATGATAATCATTAAGTACAGATCCCAGACCATTAAGCGGAGCGGTAAAGCAGCGGGTGTGAGGGCCACGGAGGACCCGGCGCACGGCGCTGTTTACACTACAAACGCGGTTGAGTTACACCATGTACAGTAAAATGGGCCGGACTGCCAGTAACTCTAGTCACTTACCAACAAAAGCATCATTTCCTGAAAGCTCCTCCCCTCCCTCCTCCCTCCTCTCCCCTCCCCTCTCCTCTCTATCTCTCTGCCCAACCACCTTTGCACATTGGGGAACCAGACCACAATCAATATGACTCAACCTTCTATGCAAATACCTGACAGTCCTGTCGTAACAGGAAGTGGGTTTTAGGACGGTGTGCTTGTGCGTGAGAGAAGGGAGAGCTGGGCAGAGAGTACCTGTGTTGTGTGTGTCTGTGTGTGTGTGTGAGAGCAGAGGGAGAGAAACAGAGGAGCAAGTCGTGTGCTCTGCTGAAGGACTACAGCTGTTCGGACAATCCCATCACCACCACGGTAACCAGTCCATACATGGAAGGAGCTATCGATAACAGGGAAAGGTGATTCCAGGAGTGTGTGCCCTCCCCGATTGTTTGGACTCATGTCGCTCATGCAGTTTTGGACTAAGCTCTATACACAGCTGGGACGACCACTACCCAAGGTAATGCTGCTCCTCTCTTTCTCTTAGGGTGATGATTGTGTGTGTGTGTGTGTGTGTGTGTGTGTGTGTGTGTGTGTGTGTGTGTGTGTGTAAGGTGGAAAAGAGTGGGGAGAGAATTGTGCCTCTGTTTCTTAACTTGTCTGTCGTGAGGAGTAAGCCAGTTTACATTGTTTTCCATATCACAGTGTAGGTTCGCCTTTAATTGCTCACTGATGAGACTCTCAAGACATCACTTTGGCGTAATTTATTTGATTTACTTCCTTGAACATTTTATGAAAGAGCTTCCTACTTCTCTCCTTCTACGATATGCTGTGAGAGGTCCTCTGGTCCACCTCAGTTTGGCTGTGTTGAGGGATCCTCTGGTCTTGGTCCTCTGGCTGTGCGATGAGCCTGGCCATCTCTCAGCACAATATAGAAATGAGCCAAAACGTTACTGCAGAATGTGTGAAGAGTGTACAGATTCTTCTCAAATATAAACTTAGCTCTTATATAAACTGTACAGCTGTAAGCTGTGATTTTTGTGTGATGCATTATTATGGGCTGTAGAAGATGACATAGAGTATTATAGGCTGTAGAAGATGACATAGAGTATTATAGGCTGTAGAAGATGACATAGAGTATTATGGGCTGTAGACGATGACATAGTTCACATTGCGCTAACTGGGCATGTTGTTCCTGTTGCTTCCTTCCAGTCAGTCAGCACATGACGGATGGCTGTGGTCACTGCTGCCTTCCAGTAAGCGCCTGACAGAACCTGATAGCACCGCTGTCTTCTCCATTCAGCTCTCCACTGATCTCTCCCTTGTTCCTCGTCCCTCTGTTCCTGGACTCAGGACAGTCAGACCTGCTATATCATTATTGCTATTATGCGTCTTTCATTAAAGCGGCAACATGTACGATTTTCATGAGATTTTAAGCATTTAAATATTGCTTTGTTGCAGTGATAAATCGAGAGGGATAAGTGATTGAGCTCCACTGTGAAATCCTGTGTCTTTGTAGACTGCTGTTTGGCTCTGCTACAGCAATTATAGTAATTATAATAATCATTATAATTTGAGGTCAGGTCAACACCAGAGCATCAAAACGCTTGTTGGACGCATGGCCACACCTGGCTCAAAGGGTGCGCACATGCTGAGATCCAATCAGCAACACAGGGCATTCATCTATGGCCTTATGGGTGCTCAACCCACAACCCGTGAGATTGAAGCAGACTGATTTACCCTGGCAGATGGAATTTTCCCTCATTGCTAATTCGTAGTTAGCTTGTAGCAGGCTATAGCAGGTTTCTAAAATTATACAAAGCTTGAAAAATGGTAAAATAACGCATTCATAAAAGTGGGTGTAGTTTTACCGCAGCTTTGTTGCGACAATGGACGAACAAGAAAACGATCACCCAGGCCTATCCTTTGTTCATCACTATCCATAGCTGTATGCGCCATGGTGGTTCCCAGTAGATAGGCCTTCTCTTTGTCTAATAACAACGCCCATTTTCCACAAATTTCCTGGAACCTCAGCGTAACTCTTTGTAATCTTTCACAGCATCTCTCTCCTCTATCACTTGACTTCCAAAGTACACAGACGGCCACAGAGAGGTTTTTCACAGAGGGCCTGATTGTAGCTCGTCTTAAACGTCTCCAATAATATTTCCCCCCGTGGCGTCCAGAAGGTGCGGGCTGTCCTGCACATGGCAGATACACTCAGCACTATTTTAGGCCTGCAGCGAAGTCACGGCCGGGCGTGCGTCTTACTGGAAGAGGGCGAGCGAGGGAGAGAATGACTTAGGGAACGGATGAGTGAGGCCACGCGAGAGAGGGGGAGAACAGAAGAGATGCGGTCTACATGCCAGCAATTATGAATCTAGCGTTAAGTTGATAAAATTGATAGAATTGCCATGTATATGTTGAATTATATGGCCTATTTAATTATTTTAGAGCTAAAGGTGTGCGTAAGGTGTAGGGGCTGGCCTAGTGGTGGTGATTTGGGATTTAGCAAGGCTTTAGCAAGGCTTCCTGGCAGTGAGCTCACTCTCAGCTGTGGCCTGCCTTGAGTGAGTCGTAACATTGCACCAGCACACTGACCACAGGTTTGAACTAGCTGTGAGTGTGTGAGCGAGCGAGCGTGTGCGTGTGTGAGAGGGTTCTCGTGTGTGCCCTAATACACGCTTGAGGGTGTCTCATCCACGCAACAAAGACAGGGTTATTTGAGGATGTTCCGCACTCTGGTGTGTTTACAAAGAGGCTATTGTCTTGGCTTGATTCAAAATGAAAGGAATTCGACCTCCAAAAGAAAAGCACTGTCCAAGCAAGACACATAGATGTAGTAAGTGTTGGAGTATGTTGTAATCAAGGGCTTTACGGTAATAACCAGGCATTTCTCCAGAACTGAGTCGCCATCTTGGGTCTGCCCCCCTCTGTATATATTTCCTTAAGGGTGTATGCATGTGCACCCCTGAGACACACACACACAATGACAGCTGCTTCAGTGTGACAGCTTTTGTCTCTTTTCAGGATGTGTTTTACTTGATCAAATAACCACTGGTTTACAGTAAGCCTCAGACACCCACCCCCCTTCGCGGAGAGGCAGTGGATGCGTCTCAGTAGTGTTAATCAGTTTCCTCTCATCCTTTCCTTTCCCTTCCCTAAACCGTAACAGGGGTTTACATTCAACATCTCTGCGATGAATTTCTGTCTTATGGACTCTGGAGAGGTCTTCTGCACTTCTGAGGATTTCTGAGATCAGTGTAGATCCGCAATAAAAAAAGATCTGGGGTTGGTGGTATTGAGATGCATGTACATGCAAGAATGTTCCTAAATAGCCTACATTTAATACAACCTACAACCATGCCCGTGTCTTTATAGACAGCCAGACTAGTCAGTTGGGTTATTTAAATCACACATCGCTTCACACTGTTTGATTAGAAATGTCAAATGATATCAAAATATTTAGCAGAAATATCAATGAATAAAAACATAGCTTTGTGGATAGTTTGGAATGTCTAGTTAAATCCACTTTTGATATAATTTAACGTAAGCGTCTGCAAGTCCACCCATGGTTCCGGGGTTCCAATCCAATTCCAATTCCAGAACCACTTTCATAGAGCCGCGTTCACAGCCGCGTCAGCGTAGCTTGAGGACATAACTGTTGAGAAACAACTGATAGGCAGGCTGGGCTAAATAAAGAAATGCCACAATGCATGTCTAGATATATAAAATGTTTATTTAAAAGTGTAACATGTAGGCTTCTCGTAACATTTTAATTTAAGGCCTACTACGGCTGCGCTGATTGGAATTCATAGGCTAGGCCTATAGCCTAATTTTGGCCTTTTATCAGATAGGCTAAATTAGAACAAAACTCTTTGAAAATAAATATAGCCTCCTTAAATAAAGTGTAATTTCTAATTTCCATTCGATATTAATAGGCCTATGCATTTTCGCCTCAAGCTCCGTACCTCGATTGGGCTCCCTCTCGCTTGCTATGGTGGCCCGCTAGCCTATAGGCTATAATTTTTGGAAATTTAATTTTAGCCTACTGTAGGCCTAATACAATCAGGGGGAATTATTGTGTCCGGACATTATGACCGGAGAGATTTTAATATATCGGACTTCAACAGATTTTTCCGGACAAAAACCGGTAATTACCGGCTAACGGAAACCCTGGTTGCTACGCAAGGACGCGTCAACATCACCTTGTGTAGCCTTGTGTAGCTTGCGTAGCTCGCGCTAGCCTAGCTTGCGTTGATTATGAATGGGCCCTAAGACCTGCCAACCTGTACACATTTTGCGTAGCAGGTACAAATGTTTAGTTTTCCAGTCCATGTTTCCATGTTATACAAATTGTGCAACCTCAAAATATAATTGGGAGCATTTGTGCAAACTTTTTTCCATTCAGACAATTTTCTAGTTACACACTCATGTGCGGTGTTGTTTAAAAATAAACACAATGAAATTGGATAATGTAGGTTAATATAGTTAGGCAGACAAGCTAATCCAACACACATTAGTGCATAGAAAATTCACCAGAATGCAGGAAATTAAACTTTTGATGCTTCCTAATTTTGAGCCAGGAAAAAGCCTGTGTGACTATGTTTGAATGCTGTTTAAGACTAAGGTCGGGGTTTTCTTGTCTGTTGTGGTGTGCTTGTGGTCTAACTTATTATATATATATATATGTATGTATATATATATGCACAAAATTGAATCAGTTGAATACATAAAACAATTTGTATTTTTCCCCTAAAAGCATGAAGGTCATGACTTTTATACATTAAAGACGAGGTCAACTTGTCCTCAGATAATCAATCTGAAGTTGATTTTTTGGGCCTTTAACCCATGAGCCTAAACTGGATTTCCTAACCCAAATTGTGAGGGAAAACTGTTAAACACAGTTAGCATTAGCAGCCTTCTGAAGTAGGTATATACACCCAGTAAACAGTCTCATCCTTCTGTGGGAATATTTCAGTCTTATATAGGAGTACATGGTGTATACAAATGCTGTATACAAATGTTTTATATAGGTCTGAATTACCATAACGTTGTGATTAAAGGACAGAATGTTAAGTTCAGGATAAGCTAGGAGTCCTGGGTGTCCCGGTTAAACAAGTCTCAAGACATAGTCAATGTTGAGAAGTAATTTCAGTAATGAGAAACAATACCATGCACGTGATTACAAATATGTGTCATACAGTACGTCGATGATTACCAAGGGCACAAGCAAAAGTTAGGGCTCAAAGGTGACATAGACCTCCACAATAACGATATCATGCTAGCTTCTATTACTTACTTTCTTTTTTCACTTTTACATTTCACATGGGTGCAGTATCAAATGAGGCAGACGAGGACAGCGAGCCAGTTTAGAGGCCTGCCAGGTGAATGCCAGTCTGTCCCCTCCCTCCCAGCCCCGACTTGCTTCCTCTTGGCAGACCGACAGAAAACAGATACAGACAGAAATCACTGCCGCCCATGCCGTTCTCCAATTGGACGAGGCTACGCCCCTCCCCCTTCCCCCCTTCCCTAGGCTGTGACTGGCTCAGGTGTCATTTCCTGACACGGGCTGTTTGGTTTAACCCTATCTTGTCCTGTCTTCTAGAGCCAGGTTATATTCTAACCATGCATAAACCTGGCAATTCTGTCCATTCGGTCATCTGTTGTTGAATGAGCTCCTAGTTGGACCACATCCCTCCCATTGACACTGACTATTTTTGTGTAAATGGTAGCAGTAAAATCCCTTCCTTGTCTCACAGCCATAGAACTCTCTTTCTCTCTCCCTCTCCCTCTCTCTCACTCTTTCTCTTTCCCTCTCTCTCTCTCTCTCTCTCTCACTTTCTCTCTCGCTCTCTCTCGCTCTCTCTCTCTCTCTCTCTCTCTTTCTCACTCAGCTGTGCTATCGTACCCCAAACCCAGATCCTGGCATGATGATACATAGCCTTTTAATTTCCAACAGTTTGAAAACATTGGAAAGTTTTGGAGGCCAGCAGCAGCTTTTCATGTGGGTGGGCAGCATGTCAAGTGCAGACCTCTGACGCCGTCCCTGGGCTGGGCTCCACACTGTGCTATGGAGGCCGAGGTCTCTACAGCGCAGGGCGGGCCTGTGCAGGCCTGAGCTGCAGGCTGGGTTCTTTGCTGGCTTGGCTGAAGGGAGCCACTGATGTGCGGAGCTGGACTGTGCTATGCGAGCACAGGCTGTGACCTGGGCTGGGCTGTGTAGTGCTGCCCACCAGGCTGTGACCTGGGCTGGGCTGTGTAGTGCTGCCCACCAGGCTGTGACCTGGGCTGGGCTGTGTAGTGCTGAGCTGGAAGCCGTTTGAGGGAGGTGAGCAACAGCAGCCAGGGGCAACGTAATCCAGACAACTTCCATGCACCCCCATCCCTGGCCCACCCAAAGCCATCTATCAAGCTCTGGTGACAGCCAGGAGGGGTTACCCACCACCTGCCCCCTGGAGGGAGGGCAGGGATAGGGGACTTCCTCTGTCAGATGATCAGGGTGTCGGGTGAAGCTGCCCTTTTTCCAGAGCAGGCCTGGCTGGATATCTGGGCCTACATTTCCTGTCCCTGTTCCCATCTGTCCTAGAGAGAGAGCCCTGTTTTCAGACAAAGGTTGTGGTCAGAGAAAAGGGTAAAGGAAAGACCATCTAAACTGACTAGTAGTTTACATGTATGTAAATGTTCTCTCTCTAGAAGGATGAAGAGACAGAGTGAGAAGTGGTCACAGTTAACCAGAACATAAGAGAACTGGACGGGCCTCAGCGGACTGAGTTTTTCTGTTAACAGATGTCAAGAACAGGAGAGATAATGTGTCAGAGTGAGATTAATTAAGAATGTGTGAGAATGAGAGAGAGATCTGGGAAAGGAGAGGAAGAGATGGAAGGTAGAGAGAGAGAGAGAGACTGTGATAGACAGTAGGCCTACAGTTTTTTTGTGGGGGACAAACAATACAAGGCACACTAACGAGACACTAATGTATTACTTTGACAGTGGGACCAGCCTCCCAGGTGTCTCTATCCTGCACATTTCTGCATTTTAGCTCTTGCACTAAAATGCACAGATTTGCATTATGGAGTCCAAAATATTCTCTCTCTGTGAGTTGTTGTCTTGAGTTAGAGCTGTAGCTGGCTGGAGGTGTGTGTTTTCTGGGTGCTGGAGTGGGAGCAGAGGGGGATTCCCTGGCCTTTCCCAGCCCTGCCTATCGGCCTCCCGGGAGGACGAGGAGGTGGAGGAGGAGACGGCAGAGTGGCTAGGTTTTTCAGGAAGTCTCCCAGCTCTTATTCCGTATGAATGCCGTACAGAAAGAAGTGGAGGTCAATGTTTGAAACCACTGAGTCAGCAAACAGCATTCCCCTTTTCTAGAAGTTCAGTTTTCTAGAAGTAGAACATATGTAATATTTCTTCGAAATCTAACTTGTCAACAACTTCTAAAAAAAATATAATCCGTCCGCGCAGGCCTGTGACAGGACAGGCTGCCCCGGGCTGAGGAGAGGACAGACACCCAGCGCTAGGGGTGCACTGATTGCAAAATTCTGGGCTGATGCCGATGTTTAAAATAACAATCCGGCCGATGTTTATTTTATTTTTATTCCCCCTTTTGTGCCAAGGAAACAAAGAAATGATGCCTGCTTTTCAAATGGCCAGTTAGATTTGATATGTTAAAATCCTTGGCACCTCCTCTTGAAATGTCACTTGAACAAGTTGCATAGCGCACGTCTTTGTCTGAGATGGTGAAATATTCCCATACGGCCGACATTTTTATTTCACTTTAATTTGAAAGCAAACTACACGTGCGTTTGCGGCGTTACGTCACGGATCTTCTCCGAATCTGCAGCTGGGTAGGCTACGTTTTGCAACAAAAAAAGCTGTAATTGTTGCGACATAACATCGGCCACTACCATCAGTGAATGTCATTTTATTTGCCGATGGGCCGATGGCAGTCAACAAGGCCAACATCGGCCGATGCATCGGTGCATCCCTACCCAGCGCACACTCAGATGGTTTGCTTATCACCCTGGCTGTGTAGAAGCTGCTAGCATGCTTATTTTCATTTCTGCCTGTCAGGACACAGTGTTCCTCTCTCTCTTCCCTGGATGGGCTGTCAGGACACAGTGTTCCTCTCTCTCTTCCCTGGATGGCGTGCACGGTGACGTCCACTCACTTGGTTCATATTAGTTTTCCTAGAATCTCCTCAGACATGTCTTTCTCTTGTAGAACAAATTGCTGGCGGACTTGTGATATTACTTTGCTCGTAGAGCAGGTCTAGATATCATGCAGTCATACGGTGTATGAGGCTGTTTATTACAACAGCAATATCTGCCCAGTATCGGAGGGCTGATAAGTCAACACTGATGCTCAGGGCTGCCAGATCACCCTAGTGTGTACAGTACGTGCCTCTGCTTGTGTGTGTGTGCGTCCGTGTGTGCGTGTGTGTGTGTGAGGCTCGTTGTGGCATTCTGCAGCTCTATGTTTCCATTACTCAACGCAGGATGACATACAACTGTCATTATCCCAGGCACTCTGATACAGTTGACCACTTCTCCCTCCTGTGTGTGCCTGTGCATGGCGCTGTGTGTGCAACAAGCCTGTTGCCGTGTGTGTGTGTGTGTGTGTGTGTGTGTGTGTGTGTGTGTGTGTGTGTGTGTGTGTGTGTGTGTGTGTGTGTGTGTGTGTGTGTGTGTGTGTGTGTGTGTGTGTGTGTGTGTGTGTGTGTGTGTGTGTGAGTGAGTGTGTGTGTGTACCGTGCGTGTGTTGGAAATGGGCTGCATGGACCCAGGGGGTTCAGATTGTATCGTGGTCACAGATGGATAGTGAATATGAGGTCTATATATGGTCATGAATGTGAGAGCCATGCGTGGCTCGGAGGAGAAGTGAAGCGGCAGAGCAGCATGTGAAGGACAGGCTTTGTAACGAGCACAGACACAAGGACAGAGTAGATTAAATTAAAACACACACATACACACGGCTTTTCCATTTTCTGTCTGCTTGTCCTGCCATGAGGTAGATGCAGGATTAAGATGGAGAGAGAGAGGGAGGCAGAGAGGGGAGAGAGGGAGTGAATCGTGAGAGTGAGGGAGGGAGAGAGAGGTGAAGGAAAGAGAGGCTGGCTGTGGCAGTAGAGGGCTAGATCGGCATCAGTGTAGTTGGAATGCAGGCCTTATCTCAGCCTTGCAGAGCATAATCTAGCAGCCTGCCCCCCCCCCCCCCCCCCCCCCCTCCCCCTCCATCCCAGGAGCAGACAGGACTCCTTCCCCAGCACAGTCACGCTCAGCCTCCCGCACCTCCTTCTCAACACTATTACTGGGACAAAAATGGAAACGCAACCAACACTGCTTCTCCCTGCCGCTCTGCTCTGAGAGGCCTGGCTGTCTGTCTATGGTGATGAGTGGAGTACAATGGCACAAGGTCCGCTGTGTGTGTATGATTTGAGGTGTGCGGGGGCGGGGGAGAGTTTCAAGGGATCTCGGCTTCTCCCCCTCCTATCCACCTTTGTTACACTCTCGCTCGCTCTCTCTCTTTCTCTCTCTCTCTCTCTCTCTCGCGCTCGCTCGCTCGCTCTGTCTCTCTCTCCCTCCCTCCCTCTCTCTTTCTCCCTCTCTCTCTTTCTCCAAAATGCAGTTCCACTTAGTAGCCAGCTTCCAGAACTCAAGTCTGATCCTGCCCAAGCAGAGCTCATGCACACACACACACACACACACACACACACGCATACACACACACACACACACACACACACACTCACACACACAGGAGCATAATCATAGAGCTTCCAACAAATACTGATTATCTGAGTGCTGTGCCCTTGAAAAGCACTTCTCAGGATCTCTCCAACGCACCCACACACACACATACGTCACATACACACATACACAAACATGCATACAAACACGTACACAAACATATTTGCACATATGCGTGCACATATACACACACATCTTAATCACCACATCCTGTTGCAACTGGGTTTGTGTAAACATGAACTGCTGAATGTCAAGTCTCTCTGGTCAGTGTGGAAAAGTGTGTGTGCGTGCGTGCATGCGTTGGGTGGGTGTATAAATGTGCGCGTCTCACAGTTTTTCCCACCCTCTCTGGGCCCTGATTGGCATGTTCCAGTCATGTGAGAACCATCTCTGTCTGCCTGTGGAACATTTGCTAGGCAACTGTGAACAGCTAAGAAGAACCCCCCCCCCCCCCCCCCCCCGCAACAAATAGTGCTGCGGTTTAGTCACTATATCGTTCTGATGTTTTAATTCTTATGTATCTAGTTTTCCAGGTACAGTGAATGATGAGCATGACTGTAAACGGGCTGTGGATGTGCCAGCGTTACCGTCAGGCTAGTTTCCAGCTGTAGTCCGCTGGGCAGGTTATGAAGGTGTGTGTGTGGAACCCCGCTTGTCAAGACGGTGTGTCCTGCAGTGCTACCATCCTCCTGGTCGTTCCTTTGATACAAGGAAATGTTTAGATCCAAATGTTTTCTTCCTAGTAGCAGTAGTGCGTGCGTGTGTGTGTGCGCGCGCACATGTATGTGTGTGTCTGTGTTGCCTGTCATGTAAAGACAAGCATTAGGCTTCATTCATGGGCCTCTGGATGTTTCCACTGGGTGTGGGAGCCACTCACCATGAGGTACATAAACAGGCACACACACACACACACAGACATACACCAGTCCTGGGCTCAGATCCCCTTCCCCTCACCCTAACCCGGGTCCGTATCCTTTTCCTACCCCGACCCTACCCCAGACCCCTGCCTCTAGCTGGGCCCAGGCACATTCACGCACACACAGACATACACCAGTGTTTGCCATGTCTCTCCTATGATGTTTATAGCCTCTCTTACTCTGAAAATGTAATTTAATGTTATTTATTGCTTTATAAATGTTCTTAGCCGGAAGACAAACATACTCCAGGAGCTTGCTCGATCGCCTTGTTGAGGGGCCAGGGAAGAATTTTTTACAGCTCACTTATCTGGCCCCCGGGTGATACTGTTTTTTTGCTTCCCTCTGGAATATGTAGGGGTGGGACGTATGCCCACCTCCCTTGTTCTCTGTAAAGCGCAACACCCAGTGTTGCCTCTGGGTATGAAATGCGCTATACAAATAAAGCTTTGATTGATTGATTGATTGATTGATTGATTGATTGATTGATTGATTGATTGATTGATTGATTGATTGATTGATTGATTGATTGATTGATTGATTGATTGATAAACACACATGCACATGCAAATGAGATCATAAAAACACATGCACACACTACGCATTATCATACACACGTTCATAAATGTTTGCAGTGAGTACATACACACACACACACACACACACACACAGTTCCTGCCAGACATGGCATGTCCTCCACAGGGCTCCCCCCCTGCCCTGTTCCATGTTTATACTGGGGTCTCCTGAGGCCCAGAGCTCTGCCTGCGGGAGGCTCGTTACTGAACCTGGCAAATGGAATAGATATGAATGAATGGAGTCTGGAAGGTAGCCTGAAATGAGCACACACCCACACACACACACACACACACACACACACACACACACACACACACAAACACTGACAACTCACATCTGTACTGTTACATTGTGAGTGTGTTGGCTGAAGACCAGGGCGTGTCTTCTTATTAATGTGTCTGAGGTTTAACCCTTTCCTCTCTGAGACTGAGGAGGAGTATTTCTGCTCAGCCCTGCATGACATTCGCTTAAAAAAACAGCTCCCAATCACGCATTATTGTGTGCTGTATATATTCAAATGTCAGCGTATTCAAACAAATTCAAACCACTTTGTTGAGCATTGTGCATTATACCCGTTTTTTTCACTAGGTTGAATGATTAAATTTACTTATGTTACTGCTTCAAACCACCTCTGTTGTATCCGGTCATAAACTACATTGACCTGAAAGAGGGAGAATGGAGCTTAGTAGTATTATGAAAATTTGCTCAATAATTTTGCCCAAAGGAGTGTTTTTACGACTGTGAGACATCCGTATCCAGTTCCTGTTCTGAGGAAGTGTGTGTTGAAACCTCAACCAACTAGTTGTGTATTTAAACATGCAGTTTCCAGTGTAACTTCCTCAGGGCTGTAGTGTGACGGGAAAATGACATGGCTCATATCTACTATACTTTACATAAAAATAAATACATATATAATAAATAAATGAGTAAAGGTAAATAATAGAATATGACTGGTATAATAATTTATTGTTTGATTGATGTTTTTCCTAACTCTTTTCCTTTCTCTCTCTCTCTCCCTCCCTCCCTCCCTCCTTCCGTCCTGCAGGACCTGTGCATCGATGACCTCTCCAACACGTCTCTGTTCTCCTCGCCGGCCGACTCGCTGTCGGAGTACGCCGACGCCCAGGCCTTCATCAGCACCGACAGCCTGGCACCCACACTATGGGACATAAACACCACCACCACCACCACCACCACACCAGCACAAAGCCAGCTGGAGGTGAGGGGGTCTGGACGGCTGGCAGATGTCTGTCTGTCTGTCGGACGCCTGTGTGTCTGTCTGTCTTTATGTCCTCTTTTGTCTTGCTGTCTCTCTCTGTGCCTCTCTCTCTCCATCCATCCCCTCTCCTTCCCTCCCCTGTCTCTCTCCCTCCCTTCCTCTCTACACCTAAAGACACCGCAGCTCCATACCGAGGTGTAGTTACATGTGCAGACAGACACTATATAGATGGCGCTAGCTGCCAACTCACTGGCCTGCTCACACTCACACATTCATGCGCATTCTAAGAGAACACACCAGTGTGGCACCATGGTTCCCACGGCTGCTTGACTACACAAGAGCACATTATGTAAACATCAGTGTTATTCGAGAGTTGACCTAGCTTGACCAGGCGGAGCTAGATCGGTGTACCTCAAGCTTCACTGGTACATCATATATACAGTAGACAGTGGTCACCCTGCTAAGGTTCATAGTTTGCAGTTGATTGGGTACCGTATGTAAGGCGGTGTGAAATGAGTCGCTGTACACTGTGATGGAAAGTAATTTATTTAATAGAGCAACATTGGTCAGGTTAATATCTGGTGATGTAACCATAGAGCCAGTGGTTACGATCTCCTGGTTCTGCTGTCAGCGCTTGTCTTGTCCAGCGGCTTTGTCCTTCCCCTTCTGTGGTCTGTTCGTCCAGGACGGAGTGACTAACTGTTTTTCTTTTTCATTGACTCTGCGAGGGGTACAGTACCTTTTACTGTCCTTTTACTCAACCTTTTTATGTTTTTCTATTGGTTGTCATTATTTAATCCATTATGTCTCATACACATATTGTGCTTTTTGCTGTTGTCTGCTTCCATTGTCCACTGTACTATTCAGAGCTGCTTTCATTCAGCCATCATGCACATACTGTACATTACACACACACACACACACACACACACACAGCCACCAGACACACACAAACACACTTTTTTTTCGTTTTGGTTTGAGTTTTGTTTTGTTTATGTTCTTTGCAGCTGAATGGCACCAGCAGGTTTCAGGGTTTGAGCAGTTTGGAGGAAATCACTGCCATTATCAGCACTCCACCTTTTGGAGGATTCCAGGTAGCCTCCCAGAACCCCAGACCAGGCTCTAGCTCTCGACCACACAGAGATACATTTTAACCACAGAAATGTGGAGATGAAGCCCAAACTGACCGCATCATTGTGAACACTTAACATTTGTGGAATTTAAATTATATTGCAAAGCACATCTAACACTTTTGTAATATAGGCCTAGTCACTTACAGTAACGGCTTGAGAATTATCTTTGCGGAAAATAGAGGGTTTGAAATACAGTTCAAATGGACAGTTTTGGGAACTTCTCTATCAAAGTGTAGCTCTGAGGGTGTGTTTGGAGCTCCTCCAGATAACTGTGTAGAACCACTAACGCTAGCCAATCAGGCTCAGATTTGACTCCTAACCCACTACTGGTAAACCACATCAATGATAACCATAGCTACTAATAACACTTTTGGACCTTTGAACTATCTGTCCTTTGACCTGGAACCATCCACTTTAATTTCACTTTGATTCTTTCATTTCTCTGAAGTTCTGAGTTGTTCAGCTGGTTTTGGATGTACAGTATCATTCTCATTATGAGGTGTCACTCTAAAGTAGAGGATTCCTCTCCAACACACACACGCCCAATGGTAGCGGTATAAACTACATTACCCATGTCCCCCTGCTCCTGCGGCAGGCTCCGAGGACCCAGGCGCCTGTGGAGGAGGAAGAGGAGGCAGAGGAGGAAGAGGCCGAGGAGTTGGGACATGTAGACACCTATGCTGACTACAAACCATCTAAATGTACGCAGCTCCTCACTGTACCGTCTGCACACTACCTGCTGTTCAGGACAGCCTCAGTTACCTACTACAGTACATGTCTATGTCATTTTACACATAATGTAAAATTCTGTAAATACTATTCACAAGTAATGTTTTCACTGAAGTAATGTCGCGCGAGGAATTTATTGAATGCACAGACATGGGAAATGGAATGTCATGTTATACCATTATACCTTGGAAACATGGTTCTCTCATCTTCAGCCACCAAAGTGCTTCCCTTTCCCCTCCGCTGAACCCCTCTTCTCCCTCCACACAGCCACCATAGGGATCTCCCACCCAGACATAGTGGTGGAGACCAACACACTGTCCAGCGTCCCTCCTCCTGACATCACCTACACTCTGTCCATTCCTGACCCCGCCATCAACAACGGCCTGCTGTCTGCCCTGCAGCTGGAGGCCATCATCTACGCCTGCCAGGTAAGACGCACACACACACCCTCTCAGCTTAGCTCACTCACACACGCACACACACACACACACCCACACCCTCTCAGCTTAGCTCACTCACACATACACACACACACACATATTGATAACACTGTAATGTTGTTCTTTTTAACGGAACGCTTGCTCTGTAATTTGCTTGCACATTTGTGTTTTGGTGCTACCTTCCCTCTCTGCTCCCTCCCTCCCAGCA
This sequence comes from Borostomias antarcticus, assembly GCF_949987555.1. NCBI lineage: Eukaryota > Metazoa > Chordata > Actinopteri > Stomiiformes > Stomiidae > Borostomias > Borostomias antarcticus. The sequence continues at coordinate 6,628,170 of NC_140243.1, forward strand.
ACACGAGGTGATCCTGCAGAACAACCAGAGAGCGGGCTTCCTGATCGGAGACGGCGCCGGCGTGGGGAAGGGCCGCACAGTGGCGGGCATCATCCTGGAGAATTACCTTAAGGGGAGGAAGAGAGCCCTGTGGTGAGCAGACAAATGCTGTTGAATACTCACTGGGATGCGCTGGGTTTATCTTAAAGTACAATGGAACCACTGGACCGGTCCCGTAAGTGTCAACCGTGATGCAAATCAAACACACCTCAGTTACATCATGTAACACACAGGGAACCCCATCTTCACCAGGATGATCGCCAATGTGTTACAGAGAATTTGACCGTCAATTTCAGCACAGTACTTACACTTCGTTGTAAGAGATCCACTGACGGCGAGGTGTCTGCGATCACGGCCAACTAAGCCTCTTCACTTCCCTCTCTCCGCCCCCCCCCCCCCTCCCCCCCATCAGGTTCAGCGTTTCCAATGATCTGAAATACGACGCAGAGAGAGATCTCAAAGACATCGATGCTCCCAATATTCCTGTGCATGCCTTAAACAAGGTGAGTGTGCGCGCTCCCTGTTTAAAGGAGCAGTGTCTTCATTTCGACGCTAGAAGCCACGAGCTGCGTACAGTCACCAAAACACCCCGGGCCCCTTTTTTTGGTGTTTTTCCATTTTTCCAACAGCTCATTCCTGTATAACCAGTGAGTGATTGCCATCCTCAGACCGTCTGTTGCAGAGCAGGATCGCACTCTAACCTGTTCTGTTCCGCTTGGTGTCCTGTATGCAGATAAAGTATGGAGACACAGCTACCTCAGAAGGAGTCCTGTTTGCGACCTACTCTGCTCTGATAGGAGAGAGCCAGGCGGGAGGCCAACACCGGACCAGACTCAAGCAGATCCTGGACTGGTGCCGACCCGGTTTCGACGGCGTCGTATCCTCTCACCTCTTAAATCCAGCTGATGGAGACATGGCTCAGGGGATTGTACATTCACATATTAGTCATCTATCCCATGCTTTTATCTAAAGCGACTTACAATAAGTCCCTTTGTCTAGAGTAAGCGGACAGACTGTACATCCCAGCCATTGTCAGTAAAAGCCTTCAATAATAACAAGTGCCACCCAGCAGGCACAGTGCTGTAGTTTTCTCCCTGCGCTGCTCTGTTCCACCCTGTTCACACCAGCCTCAGATCTGATAGCATATCTGTCTGGACCAGACTATCTGTTTGCCCTTGACCGCGTTTCCCCCTGCAGATTGTATTTGACGAATGCCACAAAGCCAAGAACGCCACGTCCACCAAGATGGGCAAGGCGGTGCTGGACCTGCAGAACAAGCTGCCATTGGCCAGAGTGGTCTATGCCAGTGCCACAGGTGCGGACTTATCACACACTCATACATGCGAGCACACCGATACGGACACGCACACAAGCGCTTAACACACACACAAACCGTAGTCTCTTGTTTGTTTGATCTGTGTTTATCTGTATGACAAACATTCTCTATCACTCTTTGCCTCTTTGTCTCTCTCATGTTGTCTGGGGAGGCCGAGAGCACAGCAGAGAAAGTCCCAGCGCTGTCCTGTTGTTTATGTCCTGTTGTTTGTTTATGTCCTGTTGTTTGTTTATGTCTCTGTTCTCCCCGTCTGCCCAGGTGCCTCTGAGCCAAAGAACATGATCTACATGAGCCGCCTGGGGATCTGGGGTGAGGGCACGCCCTTCAAGACCTTCGACGATTTCCTGCACGCCATCGAGAAGAGGTGCGTAATCCGACTGACTCTCATTGTTCCACCACTTTGTGTGGCTAACCAGACCGGCCGTGTTGCATCCCCCTGCTGCGCTCCTGGACTGACACTGCTGTGGTTTTGATTGACAGGGGCGTGGGCGCCATGGAGATCGTGGCCATGGACATGAAGGTGAGCGGCATGTACATCGCCCGGCAGCTGAGCTTCTCCGGAGTGTCCTTCCGCATCGAGGAGATCGGCCTGGACGACGACTTCAAACTGGTGTACAACAAAGCTGCCAAACTGGTGGGTTTGACGCTCGTGTGTACGTGTGTGTGTGTGTGTGTGTGTGTGTGTGTGCGCTGTTTGTTAGCGTGTGTGTATAACGTGTTTGTGTGTGTCTTTTCAGTGGGCGGAGGCCTTGTCCACGTTCATGCGCGCGGCAGACGAGCTGGGTCTGCAGAGCAGGAAGTCCCTGTGGGGTCAGTTCTGGTCGTCTCACCAGCGCTTCTTCAAATACCTCTGCATCGCAGCCAAGGTCCGCTGCCTGGTGGAGCTCGCCAAGAAGGAGCTGGAGGCCGGCAAGGTCTGTTTACTGCTGGGTCTTCAGTGGATAAATGAATGAATGAATGAATGAATGAATGAACAAATGAACGAACGAACGCACGCACGCACGCATGCATGAATGAATGAAATACTGTAGTCAGTTAATGTAAAACCCTGTCACCGTGGAAACCTTGTTCTCTGTAGTTTATAAGAGGTGGCTCCAGTACAGAGGCTTTAATGAGAAGCTCATTCAAGGTAGGAAGTTGAAACAGCTGCATTGGAGAGGGAAGAGTTATATACTCCAGTAAAGGTGTGTGTGTGTGTGTGTGTGTGTGTGTGTGTCTGTGTCTGTGTCTGTGTCTGTGTCTGTGTCTGTGTCTGTGTCTGTGTCTGTGTCTGTGTGTGTGTGTGTGTGTGTGTGTGTGTGTGTGTGTGTGTGTGTGTGTGTGTGTGTGTGTGTGTGTGCGCGCGCGCGCGCGTGCGTGTAGTGGTGTGTGTAGTGATGCTCACGTTATGCTGTGGTCTCTCCTCCTCTAGTGCATCGTGATCGGGCTGCAGTCCACAGGAGAGGCCCGGACACGAGAGGTCCTGGATGAGAACGATGGACAGCTGGACAGATTTGTTTCTGCTGCAGAGTGAGTGGAATGTCACGTGCGTGTGTGTGTGCGTGCGTGCGCACGTGCACGCGTGCGTGCGTGTGCTCGCATGGTTGTTAGTTAGCAAGTCCTTGTAGAGCCAAGTGAATCCATGCAGTGGTCCTGTAACCCAGGTTATTAAAGCCTTCTAATCTCCAGCCCTTGATTCAGCCCCTCCTGGCTTACATCGAGAGTACTGTCCTGTCTGCTGTTTCTGTGGTTTTGAGTGAATCATCGTTGCCAGGCGCCGGTCTGCATGCATTCCGTCCCTGGTGCAGTCAGGGGTACTGGATCTGATCCTGTGAAAACACATCCCTTCCTGCTCACCTCCAACCTCCAATGTCCCCTGATCTCACCCGATAAGGAGATCGGTGAAGACCAGACTTTTATGTTCATATTTTCAACCGAAGGGATTTTTTTAACTCTCCTTATCAGTACTGACATCACTGAGTGTCTGGGTATGCAGGCCTGGAGATTACCTGTCTGGGTCACCTGTCCCTCTGGGAGACACAAACGCTAATGATGCCAGTCAGAACAACAAGGCGGTGTTCTGCTGTAGCCAAGCTACCTGTCAGAACGTCTCCTCAGCGTTCTACTGTAGCTAAGCTACCTGTCAGAACTGTCCTCCTGACTGATCTCCCCCTGTGCCTCTGGGAAATGTTAATTATCTATCTGACAGTCTGTTGTTCTGTTCCCTCTCTCCTCAGGGGTGTGTTCCATTCCCTAGTGATGAAGCACTTTCCCTCGGAGAAGCAGAGGAGAGAGAAAGTGCCGGGGAACAAGAGAAAACGTACGTGGACTTAGCGGTGCTTTCTATGAGGCGGATCACAGGACTATTATTCACATGGACACACATGAGTCACTGTTTGAACAGCGCAGAAGTCTAATCACCATTGTCATCTTCTGATTGAGCTGTCTTCTCTTCTTTTCTGTTCTCTCTTCTCTTCTTCTTTTCAACTCTTATCAGGCAAGCCCAGGGGCCGACAGCCCAAGTTCCCGAAGCACACGGTAGAGATCGGTGGCGTGATCAACATCAGCGACGACAGCAGCACCGATTCTGACGCCATGGACACGGACTCCAACTCCTCCCCCGACTCCCTGCTCGACAACGACGACGTCATCTTCGTCCAGCACACCAGCTGCCACACAGGTAACCAGCAGCAACAGACGCCTCCTGCAGCTTCAGATGGCTGCAGAATAATAATTCATATTGCTTTGAATAACTCATGTTCCCCATTCTTGATGCATTTTGTGGTCAGCACAGACAAGATAATTGAAAATGATTGAGGAAAATACTCCTCAGGTCCACATGTCGTCCTAGTGCACAGACATGGTTCACTGTAGACGGTAAAACCACCCTGTCCCGCCCTGGCATGATGGGTTTTATGGTAGCTAGCTGCTAGGGGCTAACATTCCTCTGGGCTCCTGTTTTCCACAGCCAGGATCGAGGACATGAAGCAGGGCCTCCTCAACAAGATATCGGAGCTGGGAAAGGAACTACCTCTGAACACCCTGGACGAGCTCATCGACAAGTTCGGAGGACCAGAGCAAGTCTCTGAGGTATGGAACTGGACTGTTGCCGGACAGTTTCCATGTCATCTTCTGCAAGAGTTTGATGTTTTAAAAGGCAAATTTCCATCAGAAGAGGTTGGGATATTGAGTAGATTCGCTGAGAATGGCTTAAGACCTTTTTTCAATTCCAATTTACAATAGTATAGCAACAATCCTAGAATCAACTCATAGTATTAATAACAGAAAATGAAAAGTGAACTGAAAGTTGAATGGCCCTGACCTCTGACCTCGTGCCATAGATGACAGGGCGAAAGGGGCGCGTGGTGCGGCGTCCGGACGGCAGCGTGCGTTACGAGTCTCGGGCCGAGCAGAGCCACACCATCGACCACATCAACGTGAAGGAGAAGGACCGTTTCATGAGCGGAGAGAAGGTGAGACAGGATACAATATACACAGCACATAGTAGCCATAACAGTCTGGCCTGAAACCCCCCATCTCTGGCATTCATAAAAACAAGTGCATCTATCTGCTATCAGCTAACCTTGCTCTCTGTATAACACCCCCAACCATTCCCCTCTTCACTGCCCTTTCTCTTATCTATGGTCATCCCCCTTTCCTTCTATCCTCTCCCCTCCCCTCTTCTCCTCTCCCCTCTTCTCCTGTCCTCTCCCCTCTTCTCTTCTCTCCCCTCTACTTCTCCTCTCCTCTCCTCTCCCCTATACTCATCTTCTCCTCTCCTTTCCCCTCTACTCCTCTCTCCTCTTCTCCTCTCCCCTCTCCTCTTCTCCTCTCCTCTCCTCTTCTCCTCTCCCCTCTACTCCTCCTCTTCTCTTCTCTTCTCTTCTCTTCTCTTCTCTTCTCTTCTCTTCTCTTCTCTTCTCTTCTCTTCTCTTCTCTTCTCCCCTCCTCTCCCCTCCCCCCCCTCTCCTCTCCTCTCCTCTCCTCATCTCCAGCTGGTGGCCATCATCTCAGAGGCAGCCAGCTCGGGGATCTCCCTGCAGGCAGATAAGCGGGTGAAGAACCAATGCCGACGGGTCCACATGACCCTGGAGCTGCCCTGGAGCGCAGACAGAGCCATCCAGCAGTTCGGTGAGTCTCAGGGGCCCGGGTTCAGGGGGTCAGGTGCTAGAGTCCTGGTCAGCCTCGGAAGCTGGGAGCTTTCCTGGAGCACCGATGGGGCCCCCTCCAGCAGTCTGCTGTACACGAGGGAGGCCAGGGGTCAGGGGTCACAGTGGAGAGATGAAGGTCAAGCCAAAGGGTTGGGTTCTGTTTTCCCACAGAGCTACATAGAGATCACCTTTCTGCACCATGACCACCCACTACATAGTGCTCTCCATGGATGTTGTTTCTTGCATACCATGCGTCTCATTCCTCTCTCCTAGAAATACCTTCAATCATGTTCTTTTCATTTGCCGTGGCATTTCTGAAATCTTAGTTTACTCTACTCTGGAATGGCCCTCGGATATTATGATTCTTTCAATAAGTCCTTGTGTGCGTTTTTAAATCAAACTTACATTTTTGGAGGTTATACAGTTGTGCTTTGCTGCAGGGAGAAATGTGTCGGTTAAACTGACTCACAACAACATAGTTAATTTTAATCCCCTGCTGACTGGATCAGACACACACACCCCATGGCTGGATGGTGAATTATTTGTTTGCAGTAATTAGCCAACCGCCTCAGGAAGGCTTTCTCGTCAGCAGCCATCCCAGAAGGAGTGGAACTCACGCCTTAGGATAGCGTGTGTGGGTTTTGATTTCACTCATTCACACTCATAATAATACACACACTCACTATAACACGCACATGCACACACAGATGTAGCCACGCAGTCTTTTCCCTGTTAAGAGCCTGAACTGAACTTGAATGACTGACTGTAGTGCGGTTTCAGGAAAAAAGAGAAGGATTTTCAGTCAAAACCGATAGTAGGTTGTTCAAAGACAAGTGAGACACTATCGACAGAGAATAGCTGATCATTTCAGCATATACGTATCATTAAGTCTCGCCATGTACTGTTAGCCTCTTCCATTCCCTAGCCTCTCCATATTCCAGTAACCACTCTCCTGTTCCTGACGGTCATTGCTGCTCATCACTTCTCTGCAGGTCGTACCCACCGGTCCAACCAGGTGACGGCGCCGGAGTACATCTTCCTGATCTCCGAGCTGGCCGGGGAGAGGCGCTTCGCCTCCATTGTTGCAAAGAGGCTGGAGAGCCTGGTATGTCCTCTTGCCCCGTAAAACTACAACTCCCATGATTCCCTGGTGTTAAAAAGATATCACACTGTAATTTGGGTGAATGATGTGTGTTTCTGCAATGAGGACACTCCTCCCTGCCCTCATCCCCTGTCCTCTCCTTCTCCCCTCCTCACCCTCATCCCTGTGAGGTCTATAAACCTCCTCCCCCAGACCACACGCCCTCTGAGGTCTATAGACCTCCTCCCCCAGACCAGACGCCCTCTGAGGTCTATAAACCTCCTCCCACACCGCATCTGAACTCCGGGAAACCGCTCCGGCTTGCTGACTAGAGAACTATCAGAGCCTGGAGGCCCTCCAGGTCTGGCTGATTTTACCAGGCCGTTGCAGTTTTTCCATATATCTCATTGTATCACACTAGCCAGTTATTTTGTATTTTCCCAGTCCCTAACCCCCCTAGAGATGCTGGAGGAGAAGGCAGAGAGGGAGGGGGGGTTCCTGAAAGTCCCTCCTTCCTCTGCCAGCCTTGTGCGGTAATCTGCCCTCAGAATAGTTCTCATCACGCCCGCCCCCACCCTGCCCCGTCTGTCTCCCTGGCAGCCTGAATGCCTTGGTGATTGGCTGTCTCCAGATGAGCAGTGAAGTCATATCTGGCTGGGAAGAGATAGGGCCTTTTGTCTCCATCTCCAGACGGACGTAGCTCTGTGTGGGCTGCAGCAACAGCAGCAGCAGTGCCAGGTAGCAGCAGACAGCTGGTTACTAGACAGAGCTGCAGTCTAAATCTGTACACCGGACTGCAAACTTTTGGCAGAATGTCTAGTTAAAAGTCGCCGGCCCCTTCGCATGCTGCTGTGCTAAGAGCAACAGCCACTGTGTGGTAGCACCCTACTACGAGTGCATGGTGGATTCCGCCAGGCTGACTGTGTGTGTGTGTCTGTGTCTGTGTGTGTGTGTGTCTGTGTCTTTGTGCAGGGTGCGCTGACCCACGGGGACAGACGAGCCACAGAGTCCAGAGATCTGAGCAAATACAACTTTGAGAACAAGGTAGGCCCCCGTGTAGAACAGTCACTCACGGGAATGTGCAATTTCGGATAATTTAATAGGTTCACTCGGTATGATCCATTTTTCACCCAGAGAGCTATAAACACATTCCTTGAATCATCCTGGTAAATTGGTGATAGTAGGTTGATACTTTCAGACGCAGGATGGAAACCACTGATCAGTGCCAGTGATATTTGGCGTGTTTTTATTCCCAGTGAGCTATCAATTCATTTAAATTTGGACTGCTTTTATCTGATTTCGGTGACATATCTTAACTAAATGAATAATACTAAAACATTCTGCTGTGAATTGTTTGGCAGGGGAGACAGGAGAGGAACAGAGACAGGGCAGCCTGGACAAACCAGGTGCAAGGGAAGACAGGCAAGAGACAAAGGGACAGGCAGAAGCAGAAAATGCCATCGAGTAGAAAGAGCATTTGCATGATTTTCATCCAGCCAAGTTAAAGGGAAAGTGAAAGTTAAAGGGAAGGCATGCTTAGCATTTACACCCTAAACTTAAATGAACCTTACCAATGTAAAGGTGGGGGGAGGTACCATACCCCGACCGAACCCCCCCCTAGCTTTATTTATAGAATCATAGGCTTCCTGTTTGAGATGCTGGGTGTATTGATAAGCCTGTTTCCTTGGTGTTTATGTCCATAGTATGGTACCAAGGCTCTGGATAAGATCACCAAAGCTATCATGGGTCACATAGAGAGCAAGGTGCCCCCTCCCAAAGGCTACCCTGGAGGTGACGCCATGTTCTTCAGAGGTGAGGGGAATGCTGTGTGTGTGCGTGTGTGTGCGCGCGTGCGTGAGCGTGCCTGCGTGTGAGAGCAGGCCCGTACACACATTTATCCAGTTCTTGTTCAAAGCTGAAATGCACAATCATCATGTGAATATCGATTATTCTTTGAATGTGAATATGAATTCATCCAGTCCCCAAATCCTAACCCCCCCTTATATAGACAGCAGTAATAGATAGTAAATACCTCCCCTCCCTCCCCGTGTCCCAGACATGAAGATTGGTATGACGGACGTGGGGATCTTCTGCAGGGACTCCCGAACGGTCAGCACTGAGAAAGGTAACGTCACTGCTCTGAGCACAGAGATCAGTAGCATTAAGATGACTTTGAATAGTGATTTTAAACGTCGTCTTCATCTGTGTGACCGCTGGCGTTGTGCCAATCTTGTCCCATCTCAGACTGCAGCATCACCAAGTTCCTGAACCGGATCCTGGGCCTGGAGGTCCACAAGCAGAACTTCCTGTTCCAGTACTTCACCGACAACTTCGACTATTTGATCGAGAAGGACAAGAAGGAGGGCAAATACGACATGGGGATCCTGGGTATGGAGGAGACTGGTCACACACTGCCTTACCACACACACTTTCACCATGTCACCGGGGTTGTATTGAAAAAACCAACAACATTGTAAAATGGTTAAAAAATAAATAAATAAATAAAAATAAAAAAAAGATTGAAAAAACACAAAAAACATGACAGATGAAAAGCCATCGCCTAACTTATTTCACAATCCAGATGATCCTGTGTGTACAAACACACCCTGCAGCATTCAACTATTTTGTATGTATTTAAAATGTCAGTCTACATCATGTCCAGAAATATCAGACTGTCGATAGATTTAAAATGTAGGTCCTTTGGCCCTTGTGTGCATGCGTGTGTGTGCGTGTGCACGTGCGTGCGTGCGCGAGCGTGAGAGGCTGTGATGTGTACTCTGACGGTGTACTGGTGTCTGTCTGTCAGATCTGGCACCGGGTAACGATGAGATTTATGAGGAGAAGCAGGAGACATTCCTCACGGCAGGAAACCCCCAGGACGGACAGGTCGTTCTCTACAAGGTACGGCATGCATTCCATCATTCCACACCTCCATTCCTCCATCCAGCACTCCATCCTTCCACACCTCCATTCCTCCATCCAGCACTCCATCCTTCCACACCTCCATTCCTCCATCCAGCACTCCATCCTTCCACACCTCCATTCCTCCATCCAGCACTCTATCCTTCCACACCTCCATTCCTCCATCCAGCACTCCATCCTTCCATACCTCCATTCCTCCATCCAGCACTCCATCCTTCCACACCTCCATTCCTCCATCCAGCTCTCCATCCTTCCATACCTCCATTCCTCCATCCAGCACTCCATCCTTCCATTACATCCAGCCAGTCATTTTAGTTTCATGTGTTAGGATCACAGTGATAACAGAGCAGCTTACCTTCAGGCATTTGAGGTGATATAACCTACCATGAACTTGGGCTGTGTGTGCGTGCGTGCGTGCGTACGCGCATGTGTGCGTGCGTGTGCATGCCTTAGGTCCGGGTAAGCTGAGAGAGATGTGAGTGTTGTGAGATGTTAGTCCTCCCATGGGTAGACTGTGATCATTCAGTTTAGCCCAGAGGGGTGGAGAATGTAGAAGCTGCTGGAACATGATAATTGCCTGTATCTCTGGCTGCCAGAGCTGCTGTGGCTGCAGGCTAAACCTACATTTGATATACCTGAGCGCCTACACAGCCAGGACCGGTTTAGCAAGTGTGTAGCCTTGTGGCTAAAACCCCTTCATCTGGCCTGTGAGCCCCTCATACAAAGAACACTGTGTGTGTGTGTGTGTGTGTGTGTGTGTGTGTGTGTGTGTGTGTGTGTGTGCGCGTGTGTGCATGTGTGTGCGTATATATGGAGTGTGTGTATAGAGTGTGGGGTGTGTCTGGGCCTCCATAGCTGATTGACTCCTCCTCCTCCTCCTCCTGTTCTCTGGTAAAGCAGCTGATCTGACCTTTGCCCTCTACAGATCAGCGTGGACCGAGGGATGCCCTGGGAGGAGGCCTCAGAGAAGGCCCAGAAACTCAGCAGTCCTGAAGAGGGCTTCTACCTTTCCCACAAGGTGAGTCTGTCACAGAGTCTGGAGCTCAGTACCAGTTCTCCCAGAACGTCTGTGATACCATCTCTACGGTATTACACCCCAGGGTTGGTTCTCAATCGCAGGGTTGCGTGTTCTCAACCCCATAGCTTCCTGGGCCAGCTGCCAAGTCAAAATAACAAGTTTGAGCTCTTCGGTTAACATAAAATATGCAGAGAAATCTACATATATGTACATGAATACATATTGTACATATGCAGGCACAGAACCCCATATAACCCATTATTCACAATAGTCATCAAGAATAGATATACATGTGTACATCAAAGGATGTAAAATACAGGTTACACAGATGACAATATGGTAGTCTACACTCAATTGCAGAGAAACCTACTGCTCCTGCAGGGATGGCATAGTTATAGGATAAAGTCTGAGGAGAGAGAGAAAGAGAGAACCAAGTTATAAAAGGCATGAGAGAGACCGTTCTTCATTGAGCCCAAGTGTGAATGACAGGTCAGCGGGGTCAAGTTCAAGATTCAGGATCTGTTTATTAACCATGTAGGTACTAGGCATTTGCCTGGGGTTAAGGCATACGCTGCTGCAGACGACAGGACAGGGTGCAGGACAGGACAGGGTGCAGGACAGGACAGGGTACAGGACAGGACAGGGTGCAGGACAGGACAGGGTACAGGACAGGACAGTGTGCAGGACAGGACAGGGTGCAGGACAGGACAGGGTGCAGGACAGGACAGGACAGGGTGCAGGACAGGACAGGGTGCAGGACAGGACAGGGTACAGGACAGGACAGTGCAAAGTTGCCTACTGTCTCTTTAACGACTGTCCGTTCTTCACTGATGACGTAACCATTCATTAACCTAGTTACATTTATTTCTCACCCTTTTCCTCCCTGTGTTTTTTGATGTTGAGACAGCAGATGGTCAGGATGGTCTCCTCAGCTACATTCCTGTCTAGTAAACTCATCCTATCTGACCTGCCTGATCGGTGCTGTCGTCTCTCACCCCTCAGCTGCGGGGCAACCACCCGTGCGTGCTGTTGGCGGAGCAGGGCCGGGGGCGCAACTTCATCCTCTACAAGCCCAACATCGGCAAGCAGTCCCACCCTGAGAGCCTGGACAACCTACAGCTGCGCTACCGCAAGGTGAGGCCTTCACCCCCACACCCGGACGAGGCCTTCACCCCCACACCCGGACGCCACAGCCAGCAACCCGCTTCTAGTCATGGTCACACCGTGGGGATTTTTTTTTTTTTTTAACTGGCTCCACCTTTTTTTGGGGGGGGGGGTTGATGTCAAAGGGAAAGGGCCGGCTCTGCCTTTTCTTTAAAGGGTGAGGAAGGTCAGGTGTGGTTCTGGACCAGGCCTTAGGCAGTGGTTTACCCAGCTATGGTGGTTCTTTAGAATATACCTGGCTACAGTGGTTCCACTGATAGACGGAGAGGCAAGGCTTGTCTTTGTTCTTGTCTTTGTTGGTGTGAAATCTGTTCTGTGGACTTATGCTGCCCCCTACTGGCCCAGTTAAAGCACTGAATAAGGAAGTATAGGACTAGAATGTGTATTAAGCAACAGCCATTTAGCTGACGCTTTTATCCAAAGCGACTTACAATAATTGCATTTACGTAGGAAAAGCCAATATACTACTACTTGCCAGAACTCACAAGTGCATCTCCTTTCTAAAACAAGTGCCTAAGAGCATAATCTAGTGCTGAAGGCAAAGTGTAAGAATAGCAAAGTATTGAGCAATAACTATGGGATATGGGCGTATTGAGCAACGGCTGGTACGAAAGCATTTAGGATTGAGGTTTATAAGGTGCTGTATAGAGCATTGTGATGTAAGATCAGCAGGATCATAAAGGATTGTGTTGTACGCATGCTTTGCCTGTTTGGCGACCCCTGTGAGTTCTTGCCTATACTGTTCGATACTATACTCTTCTGCAACAAGTCACATGTTATTAAGGGCAGCCTTGTGGTGTGTGTGTTTGTGTGTGTGTGTGTGTGTGTGTGTGTGTGTGTGTGTGTGTGTGTGTGTTTCCAGGTGACCCCGGAGGAAGCCCAGGACAGCTGGGAGAAGCAGTTCACCTTCTCCTTCAGGAAGTGTAGCCATGCCAACTGGTGAGAAACAGAGGACCACAGGATGTTGACACTTTCTCGACGCCCTTCATGAGAAATGATAGACTTGGCTCTGATTGACCCGGTTGTCTCTTTCTCTCCCTCATGTGTGTGTGTGTCTGTGTGTGTGTGTGTGTGTGTGTGTGTGTGTGTGTGTGTGTGTAGGAATGGGAAGTGTAAGAAGATTGAGGAGGGTCAGGAGTGTCTCCAGGGCATGCGCCTGCGTCAGTACCACATGCTGTGCGGTGCCCTGCTGCGCGTGTGGAAGCGTGTCGCCGACGTGGTCTCTGACATCACCAGCTCCAGCATCCTGCAGATTGTACGCCTCAAAACCAAAGAGCACAACAAGCAAGTCGGTAAGTCCACCGGCCTCACGCCAACCGGTGAAGTGCAAACTGACAGTCTTTTGTTTGTTTTTTGTCAGACTTTGAGACGGTCTGTGTTGAGCTCACAATGCTAACTCTTGAATCGGGTCGACGCATACAGCGTTGCTGGTGAAGATGCAGGAGAACGTCAACTATCTATGAACGCGTTAGAGGGACTCTGTGCACAGTTAGGGCTCACCCTCTCGCTGTGTCCCTCTCTCCTGCCACCAGGTATAAAGATCCCGGAGAACTGCGTGGGGCGCGTGCGCGAGGAGCTCCTGCAGATGGACGAGGAGGTGAAGAGGAGGCGCAGGGAGAAGGAGCAGCTGGCCCAGGAGCAGCGGCAGGCGGAGGAGCGCCAGCAGAAGCTGGCCCAGCAGCTGGCGCACCAGCTGTTCAGCAGCTCGCAAGTGCAGAGCCAGACCTTGCAGAACCTCGCCCAGAATCAGGCCCTGAAAAACCGGACCCCTAACCCCCTACAGAACCGGACCCAGAACCAGAACTCGATCCTGCAGCACTTCACCCAGACCCAGCAGCTTGGCTTGCCGCCTCCGCAGAGGTCCCAGTCCGGCCGTACCTCCCAGGGAGCTCTCCTGAGCCTCCCCAGCATGGCCAGCCTCACCTCCCACTTCTCGCAGTTCCCCCACCCCTTCTCCTCTCCGTCCCACCTGAAGCCCCCCAAGAACCCTTCCCTGCCCCCGCCCCTCCAGGCCAAGCCCACGCCCCAGCCCCGGCTCCCCAAGAGTCCCCTGGACGACATCCTGGACCTGACGGTGGGTAGCCCGTCCCCCTCCCCAGACAGCACGGTGGCGGGGCTGGGCCTGGACAGCCTGACCTCGGCCAGCTTCGGAGACGACTTCGGCATGGAGTCTTTTATCTCCCCGCAGGTCCAGCGTCCCGCGCACATGCACCAGCCTCCCCCGCTGCCCCCGCTGGTGAAGAGGCCCGAGGTCAGCAGCCAGCAGCAGGACTACTTAGACCAACAAGAGTTCTTCTACAGCCTCTGTATGCCCCCCTCGCCTTACTCTCTACCCTCCCAGACGGCTAACCCTTCGTCGTCGTCGTCGTCCTCCTCCTCCTCTTCCTCCTCCTCCTCGGTCAACAACACCACCATGTCGCACGTCTCGGCCGGACTCCTCTCCTCCTCCTCCATCCATTCCTCCTCTCTCTTCTCCCCCTCCCCCAGCCTCCCGAACCCAGAACCTCAGTCCCTCCCGTTGTCCAACGGCCACTGCAGCTCGGACGTGTTGAACGCTCGAGAGGTTCTGGGGAACATGCTGCGCACCGACTCTGACCGCCAGTCAGTCATCCAGTATCTACCGAACGACTGGGACGCTGCTTAGCCCCCCAGACTCTTGTTGGTTTTAGCTGTCGACCTGTTAGCTGCTGTCTGTGAATGCACCCCTCTCCCCTCAGGGCCTATAGTCACATCACTGCCTCTCCGGTGCCCCCTCACTCTCCATCACCCCCCCTCCCCCCCCCCCCCCCAAAGACCAGGGGCACGTTCCTTTGTGCAAATGTTCTGTCGTGTTCTGAGAAGGCGAGTTTTAGGCCCAGGTGGAACACGTCGGGTCCTTAGTAGAAAGAGAAGAGGGGGAGGGGGGAGCTAGAGTTAAACAAATACTTTCTACACCAAGTGTTCCCTCAATAAAGAAATCCAGTTAGCGACACAGTTCGTTTTTAATAGCCCGTCTGATGAACTGAATGTGGGCATTTTTCTCACGGCTCCAGCAAGCAAGCAGTGGGCATAAAACACAAAATTCAGGACACTCAATCACCAACTGCAACTGTTGTGGGCAGGTGCCGTTTTTAGGCATGCAACTCTGCATTTGTAGGCAGTCACGCTAGCTATGAATGGAACGGAATGCTGCTAGCTAGCTAACATTAGCTAGGTAGCCAACGAGAGGCTATTGCCATGGTAACTTATAGCCCTTTTCCCCTACTGCACCGTACTGAACCGTCCCAGGCTATGAACCCATGAACACGAGTTCTGGATACGCTTCCACTGCTAACAAAACAGTACTGAACTTAGTTCTCTGAACTAAACATAAACAATAAAGCAGGCTAAAAGCTATTGTAATGTAAAGTTTATTAAAGCTGCGATCAGTGGTTTTATTTTACCAATAAATTCTGCTAGATGGTAGTAAGAGACTTGTTTACAAACGAATGGCTAAAATGAATGGCCAGAGCCATATAAGGTACGGGGAGCAGAGCAAAGGCACAGGCCGGCTATTGACAACACAGGCAGACATGCTGGAATAACAACAGACAGCTGATCTCCAGGAGGGATAAGTAAATGAAATAGTACGCTATTGGGACGCTATGGCTCAGTGAAACAATCTGATATCAGGTGGTTTTATTTAGTTTTGACAATGTTAATACAATCAATGATAGCAGCTTTAAGTTTTCCGATTTTTTCAGGAGAGAAAGTAACCATGTAGATTCCCAATATACTGTACGGTCAGTTTATCAAAATAACCATTGTTTGTAAATATGCTACATCGTTTTTGGCCTGGTTTGTTTTCTTCTGTCCAGTAGCTCTTCCTGCTTCACGTGCTGTGTTGTCAGACCACAGTCAAACAGTTATGCACACTCTGATGTATTTGCGTTGCACTTTGTAAGTGTAGGCCAGTTCATTAATTCATTCATTTTTTCCAGTGTTTATCTATGAGGCACATATGTATGTATATGCGCCGCTGTCCACAGTACTGCGCTCTTTCATAAACATAGCAACCGTCGCTTTGAGCTTTCGTCTTCACAATTCGGGATAATACAGTGAGAAAGTGACCAGGAACCACCAATGTTCCTGATGGTTCTTGGTTCGGATGGTTCCTGTACTATTCGCACAGTGGAAAGGGGCTATAAACTAACGTTACCGGGTGCTGGCTAGCTTGTTCTAGCTAGCTAAGTTAGCTAACGCCGTGGGCTTCAATGTGTTTTGTTGCTTGTATGAATACAAACAGTTCTGTGTCTATGCTCACTGAAGGAAACACTCGTGTAGAATTTGTCACCACTGCTCCCCTAATGGTTGTGTCGGATATGATTAGTAACGTTGCTGGATTCTGACTGCCTCATCTGTCACACACACTACCCCCCCCCCCCACAGTCTTCTTCTGCCTTGTCCTATACGTAGCCACTGCCTCAACTGGATCTGGGCTATCTATCTGAGCAAGGCTAGGGTTTACTCTGCGCCACTCAATAGAAGAAACATTCAACTGGAAATATCAATACATGAAAAAGATCAGTTTCTAAGAAAATGAAGCGCCTGTTTTTTGGGGGGTGTCCACAACTGTCCCTTCGTCCACGTCTCCCTACCCTCTCGTACGGACACTCGTCTCTGTCTAGCATGATTATGAAAGGGAGGGTGAGAACCAGACAGTCTGCCATTGCAAACAGTGCCTTTGGAAACTTACTTAAAATGCAGTCTCTGAAACCCATGTAGGCCTATGTATAGATTTGTATTCGAAATGTTTGGTATCTTAATTTATTCGCATATTTGTATTTATCTTCCCTTTCTGCCCCTCTGTAGCTGTTAGTTGTCCAGCTGGTAGTGGTGGGTGCCCTGCCCCAGAGTCCCAGTACGCCACTGATATCTGTGTGTTGAGTCTGTGGAACCCTGCTATAGCTGATGCTGACCCCTATAGGCAGCAGAGCAATGTCGCCCCCTGCTGGTCCTACAGGCAGCAGAGCAGTGTCGCCCCCTACCTGTGACCCTGCAGTCCTAGCCAGGATAACAGAACCCCTGGCTCAGACCTCACTTGAGGCTGCAGGACTGGTAGTTATCAGGCTGTAAGGCTTTGAAATGGTGTCAAATTCATACTCACTTCTAAGTGTAGTACACCATCTTGTGATGTGACTCCTGGTTTGCTTTTGATTTGAAGTTCTCAGGAAAGTCAATAGAGTGTTTTTTTCTCTGTTTTTGTATCTTTTTGACCAATATTGATATTAGTAATATGTTTGTTAAAGCCCGTATATAATCGTATATTAGACAACCTGTGAGATTTGGCTGTCTTTATGAAATGTATGCACTGTAATTGGTTCATGGAAAAGCCTGGGTAAAGTTCAACCAATCAAAAGCAATAAAACATCTTTGAAAGTCTAAGTACTGTTTACGCTCTCATCAGGCTGAGGTTAGAGATTACCTGTGCATGGTAAACATTAAATTCCTCTTATTTCTGTCCTAATTGTAGTCTAGTAAAAAAAAAACAAAAAAAAAAACAGATGAAATACTTTGTATAAAACATTGTGATGGGATGAAAGCAATGTGTACCTGGATATTTTTTTGTTATCGTTGTTATAATTAATATTATTGTTATTTATATTTAAGGGATATTTAGTTTTTAGTTTGTTATCCTGATTATACTTTTAGTAGACACAAAAGTTTGGTCAGGGACGTTTCTAGTTTTCAAGATTTTACTATAAACAAAAAATACAACAAAAGTCTATTATAACCTGCCACCAAATAATATTGCACTGTTCTGTACTGCTGTACAGGGTTGATGGTTTAGGCTCTACTCTTCTTCACCCAGCTCTGCTTGACTCAAGTAGGACTTTCAGACTTCAGACAGCTACGGCCGGGGCTTTAGTAAGCAGAGTGATACCAAAGTATTCCACCCCCCACCCCCTCCCCCCCTCTGAAGTTACTGGCCTATCTGACCTAATGACGAATCTCAGGAAGAAACCATAAGGAGATGTATTGGAGGGGGCAAGAGTTTTTCCCTGAGGACAGTGGTGAAACTAACCAAGACACGTTCGAGTGCTATTTTATCTCCTCTTCATTCTGTGCTGCGACTTCTTGCTGTATATTTTATATTTTATGTTTGAGACTTAATGTGATGGGTTTGTGTCTGGTCAGTGTTCTTGTCGTGAAAATGTCAGTGATTTTTAAGTGTTGTTTATGCCTTCTTAGGGCAAAGATCAAAGGCTGGTTCTTTTAAGGAACTCTATGGTTTTTCTCTCTTGTGGTTGTCAGGTGTTTAATCCATATGAATGCAGACAATAACGTGGATCAGATTTGCGTCTGGATGTTGCCTAGCCACTCATACTGAACCTCATGCTCTACTGTGAATACAGTATGAGTAGACAGGCAAACCTGGATATATACTTGTTTGTGCAAGTCTTAACCCCGTTCCTCACAAACTCAGATCTTTGCCAAGGACCCCAGTATTTACACTCAGTTGTGACTTCGTCCCTCCTTTCCTGTACTTGTGAGATGGCAGATTATGGCTGTCTCTTAGAACTCTCTCTCTCTCTCTCCCCCTCTCTCTCAGCGTGTCCAGAATAGGTTTCCTCATCAGGCACATTCCAATTAATCTGAACCTGTCACACAGACTGGTCCCCTTCTCTCCTGGAAATGCTGCTTACACAGGAGAAATAGTCAGACTATGCAAAATAAACATCTAGGGAGATTTAGAACACATACAAAAAAATGAATTTGAGAAACCTATTGGCTCGGTCAAATAGATTAGATCTTTATTTTCTTTACTTTGTTCTAGTTTTGCACTAAGAATGGCATAATCAAGTTACTGTTGTTAGTTTTGATTGAGCGTTGCAAGCTTGTTGTGTTCCTGACCTTTGGATGGATTACATTTTTGTATACTGTAACCATCTTCCTTGTTCCTTCACCTTCTGCATATATAAAAGTTATCACATTCAAAATAATTTATTGCTAACAAAAACGAAACAAAAAACATGCTACTGATTGTATGTATTTTTAAACAAAAGGCTATTTTTTCTGTAAAAAACTGTGTTGAGCACTTTTATTCTGGGTTGTGCTTTTGTTTTTCTATATATTTATAATTTAGATCGAAATGTATATATTGTAAAAAAAAAATAAAAAAAAATGTGCCTTTCGACTAATTCTTTAAAAAGGTTTTCTACTCATAACAAAAGGAAGGAATATATCATAATGCAATCTTAACTTTGTAAACAAACAAACAAATAAAAACTTGAAGATTGCTGAAATTGTGTTTTTGTGAATTATTGCATTTTCCCTGTGCTACACTGGAGCCACTACCATACCGGGTCTAGTCCCACCAACAGGCTGGTAACCTGAGAAGAAAGGAGCGGTCTGGGAACACGCCACTGTTACGGTTGTTTAGCACAGAGAAAGAAGGTTACCAGATACAGGTGCCATGCAAGACAGGGTGGGTTAGAGGAAGAGGGGTTCTCAATTAAAACCTGTATGCAGTCACAATGTAGAACAGCCAAGGACCTCGTGTATTAATATCAATGGCTGTAATTGTCCCTGAGGGTGTAGATTATGTACGCCTACCAGATTTAGCCTAGATCTTTACTCCAACTCCAAGACAACTCTTTATGCCCTTCACAGTCACATACTGGGGACTATGTTACTTGTAATTCACCTGATACCATGCAGAAGAAGGAGAGGCTTTCTAAGATTGTGTGATAAAGATGTATTTACTTAGCCTAGAGATTACAGCGGCATATTGCCATTACAGGAATAATGGGCAGGCTCTTCCTGCGTGGTGACGTTGTGAAACTCACCTGTAGCGCCTACGCCTCACCGTCCGCCGAACCTGCGCCAAGCCGACACGCCTCTCAGGTACATGTTTTAGTTGAGGTAGTTGAGCTTGAACGCTACCAAGCACTGTCAGAGAAGGTTCGGTTACAACTTTTTATTTTATTTTAAATTGGACATCAAAGTTGCTTCGAGTTGCTGAGACGCTTACAGGTAAGTTAGTTAGACTACAAAAGAACATTCTCACTTTGAACACTATTTTAGCAACAAGTTCGCTATAGATTTTTCGCAAGTTGAAGTCACATGCTCTGGTGCCCATGATGAGGATCGATTATAGACGTTAGGCTGGATTGGTTCATATGGTTCAGTTAATTGTTGTTTTTATTTGGACCGGGAAGCTGTTAGCAAACGTCAACATGACATTTCATTACTCTTGAGACGTCCCCCCTCACAAGTTGTATTTGATGTTGTTAGTGTCATGTTTGGTTGTTTTGGAGTTACATAAACGGGATCTAACTGTAATCAATAAGGCCTATATGTACATGATGCTTATAAAGTGGGTACACTGGGCATTGAGGTGCTTGATTAGGTTGACAAGTGTCTATCATGACAACTGTCATTAAAGGGATAATGTTTGTGTTTTGGGGTGACAAGCTGACAAAGAAAGAGTTTATGTCTGTTTGTAAGTGGGAGACAGGATGCTTACATCAAGGAGACAGCTAACTGAGAGCCCACTCACTCCCCCAGCCTCACTCTACAGGTTCTGCCACAGGCAGGTTTCTGCCTGCCTGCCTGACACACTGTTTCACAACAGTTTCGACTCTGCATTCCGAAACGGCTGCGTCTTCACTGCTCGCTCTGCTGTTCACCTGTGGAGAGCTCGCTTGATAAACAATCCATAATGTTTTAGTTTCAAGTCAGGGCTGCTGTAGGCCTATAGTACATGATCTGTTCCATCCATTCCAAGGTTGGAGGCACCTGTGAGTGTTGGCGGCAGTGGTTGTTGGACGTTCGTTTCAAAGTGTATACAACCGTCCATGAATCAAACATACTGTTTTTATGGGTCATCATCATTATTATTAGGCGTGTTGAGAGCCTGGATGTTGTTCTGTGCAAGCCCTGGTAAGGGAGTAAGTGAAGATGATGGGAGAATAGTAGAGCCTATATTGATCCTTTGGGGCAAATGTGCACAGTCGCAGCATCAACAGACAAGTAACATAATCAGATACACATTTACAGTAGATACAAAATGTCACATACACATTTACAGTACAAAATATACAGAAATCCAAATATACAAGTGTTCAAAAGATGGTAATACTGTGGTTGTGGAATAGCTGAATGCACTCTGTAAACAATGTGCAATAATCGTAGGCCTGCTGAGAGCTCCCTCTTACTGAGGCTCGAGGCCTGTGACCTGTAATTACCCCTTCTCCGCAAACCACCAGTGTTTGTCCTGTGTTCTGCTCTCAGAATGGTGTCCTCAAACCATGGATGTATTAATAGTACCTCAAACACATCCTTTTTTTAGTCTGTCTTCAGAGCCAAGACGGAATGACCTTGCTCCTTGCTGTCAATGTGTATCTGTGTGGAATTCCATCTATTGGTGGTAGAACACGTGTTGAACATCACCACGTCTTGCCAGTCTCTTGTAAATGGAGTTATAGCCAGCTTCCCCCAAAACAGAAGGCCCAGTGGTTTATCAGGTCCAAGCCTTAAACTACAGGCCCTATTGTGTGATTCAGTTCTCTGGTGGCCACCTGACATGTATTCACCCCAGTGCTTCTGTGCCAGCTGCAGCGGTCCACAGAATTTTCCCCTGAGTGTGTGCGATTGTTTACCTGCCAAAGGTCACGCCTTAACCCACAGAGAAACGCCCTCTACAGAAGTGTTTGCTTTTGCTCTGGCAGGCTGGCCTCGCTGATGCCTGCTCATGTGCTTCTCTACCCCAGGATTAGCCTAGTAGGTCTGCACCCCTCCCTCTGCCAGGCCTATTAATGATTCATCAGCAGTAGCTAGCCTGTGCAAAGGCCAGTACCGTTATTGTACTGAACATAAACAGTGGTATGTTTCCTCAGTTTCTCACTATTTCCACATTTCTCTGCTAGGCTACTGATAGAACCACTGTAGACCGAGAGGCCGCCTCAGCAGTGAGGCTGTGTACACACCTCCCTGTTGACCTGTATCATCAGTACGGTACCTTCTAATAATAATCCACAGGACACACCACCTGCCCTCCGCCTCCATCAAAAGAAAACTGAGAAGCCGTGGTGGAAGACGAGGAGAGAATAGAAGAAAGGCAGCCAAAGAAGTGACCAACACTCCTCTGCTTGGGGCCATGCGTACAGTAAATGTGTATTATGAAGAGATGGAACATGAGAAGCCAGCTACTTCCTCCAGTCAGAGTACCACAGCCAATCAGTTGTCTGTGTGTCTGAAACCTCTGACTCGTCCTGCCAGTGATGTCAGCACACTCCATTAATTATTAACTGCCATTCCACTCTGTAACCATAGCACCCGGCATAACTCGCCCGGCTCATAACCTGCTGCTGAGTGGGAAAGCTGACGGAGTCAGACTCACGGGACAGAATGGGAATACTAAACTTTGGTGCCTCATCTCAGGACAGTTGGTTGAAGGGACTTTATTAAGGGATTGGTTTATCTTGGCTTTTAGCATACAGGCAGAGTCTTTGGTGGATTTCCAGAGGCATCTCTGCTGTGGACCCTCTCTCCTGGACTATAAGGACTAAATAGTAAATGGACTAGAGGTGTTGGTGTCAGTGACACTGCATTGCTGAGATAAGACATGCAGTACAGTTCAATGGCACCTGCTGCTTTGTGCTGAAGACATATTGTGTGCGTGTGTGTGAGTGCGAGCGTGTGTGTGTGTGTGCGTGCGCGCTGTGAGGGAGTGTGGTGCATACTTGTGCGTGTGTGTGTGTGTGTGTGTGTGTGTGTGTGTGTGTGTGTGTGTGTGACAGTGAGAGTGTACTGTAGCTACTAAGTGGGACTTTGCCGTTTCATCATGAATCTGACACAGCGTGTGAAACTCATGAAGCACTTTGGGGCAGTGCCACCTCCACCTCTGGTAACCACTGTGGTAAGTGCCATGGTGTGGGCGTTAGAGTACACAAACACCATGTGAGTCATAGTGTGTCACTATTCAACTTCCGATTGAGGGACTGCCGCTGGCAGATAGAACGTTCATGAAGGATCATGAACCAGCAGAGGGGATGGTCCCTTCCTGTTTGTTTAAGTGTGTTACTCGTATAATGGCTGTGCACTACAGTGATTAGTACACTACTGCCTATCTGACATCATACACACTCTGTTTTCCATCTCAATAGTCTAAGGTGTTTCACCCCTCCACATGTGGGTGAATGGAGGTTTCATACTAGGGAGTTTGGTTCCGCCTTAAATTGCCCAGCAACAAAGGGCTATAGAGTGCTGTGAGAGTGGGAGGAGCCTGGGGGAGAGGTAGGAGCCGTCCGTTGATCCAGGTGGGGTTTCTGCAAGGTGTTTTTCTCAGACAGACACTGTTAGCTATTAATAACCCAGATCACTTTTCAGCCAGACAACCGTGCCACGCCAGGGTCATCTTCAGAGATAGTGAAATGATTTTGCTTTGGTGAGCGTAATTATTTTATATCTTCAGCCACATTTTTTGTTGTAAACGACGGGGCGTTCTGAGCTGGAGTAAAAAGGCATCTTGTTTTTGAGTGGAGGAGGCCGCAGGTGTGCTGAGCTCATCTGAACTCCCTCGGGGGTGAATGGAAGTGAGGTTCAAAGAAGAGGTGAGTAGATCATAGAGAGATCCTGAAATGGATGGTTCCTATAGTGTGCTGTGCTGTGTGTGGAAAGTACCTGAGGTTTTACGAGGTTCCCCTTTATGCAGAGGTGGGAGGCCCATATCCCTCTTTCTGTCTCTAGTCCAGAGTACAGCTTGTCTTGTGGAACAGCCAGATGAAAGTCAGGATATATGGTTGGCGTGAGGGCTTGGGTTCATGCTAGAGACGAGCAGGAGAAGGCAGAGTCTGTATGGGTTAGGGTGTTTTGGCTGTTGGTGAACCTGGCTGCCACAGCCCAACTCCGGTACTTTCTGTTTAGTTACTGTTGCTGATTAGTTACCATCAACCATTGGGATTGACAGGATATTGTGCAACACAAAACTCTTCACTTTAGATGCTTTGATAATGACTACATCATTTACAACGTTTTCCATGTTTTTTATTTTATTATTTTATAAACGTATTTCTGGATTTTTATCCCTGTTTTCACCTGATTTGGTAGTCAATTGACCCTGACTTAGTGTCCAATTACCCCTCCTAAGTGTTTGAGGATTCAACGTGCAACCTGGAGGGTTGGTGATATGAGGGGGAGAGATGACTCCTGGTCTCTCTCAGCTCGCGACCCAGACGGGGTCGCTGTACTGTAGCAAGCCGAGATGCAACTAACCACCCTCAGGGAGGGACACACCAACATGTCGCTCCCTCTGGGAAGTGGCCATACTCAGATCTGGTGAAACCTGGGTGCAAACCCAAACCCCAGCTCCACCGAAACACAATGCAGACCGCTAACCGCGGACCCCTTCCATGTTGTTTTTGTCCAGGGGCGTATTTTTGACGTGATGGGCCTAAAACTCCAAAGCTATGGTGAATAATTCCTTCTTTATTGTGGAGCCAGTGTCCTTGGAGATCTTTACCTGTGCTTGCTCACCGGTCTGCTATGCTTATGACGACACATGGTCCAGGAAAGGAGTTTCTAGACTAGCATGGCAGCATCACTGATGTTTTAGTTTGGTAGATTGTCTTCCAACCCTCAATGGTAGAGGAAAAGCTGGTTTGAGTTGTAGATAAGTGCTATATATCGACTGTCCAATGTCTTAATCTGATCGGCCAGACTTTCCTCAGCCTAACCATTTGTGATCAGCCATATGTTCAATTTGTAAAGACAGATTTTGTTTTTTATGTTATCAAAGTGTACTGTAGATTCAGAAATCTGATTTGAAATCATTGGCATCTGTGACCTCATTCAACATAAAAGCTTGCTATTTGTTCAAATTGTACACATCATGTAGGCCTAGGTCTAAACATGCTTGAGCTGCTAGTTAAAGGACTGAGACTGAAAACTGATGTTCCCTGCTGGGGTTTCATCTCACCATGTCTTACCTGCTGACCCCCTGCTGACCTGTGTTCCTGAACCTACAATACACACCCTCCCCTACACACACACCCCTTACCTACACACACCTTACCCCTACCCACAACCTACACTTAGACGATCTGAACTGTTCTCGAATCCTAAGTTAGTATGGTGCGTTGCGTAGACTATAGTTGATCATTAACACAGTGGGACAGAAGGTTCAGGTTATAAGTGACCTGCTTGTTAAAGTGCAACAGTGTTTACATCGCAGATGTAGTAAATGTGTGTCAGAGTGTGTGCTTCCACAATCATGGCCTACATCTTTGTCCCCACCCCTGAGTTTGAATAACCTGTTGACTTCTGTAAACCTACGGCTTGCCACGCTCTTCAACGGTGCTTATCTTGTGACCCACTGCTGTTGGGCTGGCTGGACTCGTTTTGACGGTATGGATACTGTCAGCTATGTAGCCGCTGTATTGTTGAAATGAGCTGGTATGTGGAACATGGCAGCCAGCAGGGGAGGGGAGGTATGCAGGGTATGCAGGTGAAGAAACCGGAGATGAGTAAGTGAGGCTCGCTCACTGCTGTCAGTTGGTTGGTCGGTTGATCAGCAGGACGCTGTCCTCAAACTGTGGAAAAGGGGTGTGGCCAGGAGGATAATGTATGCAAAACCTGCCAGGTAATACCTAGAATGACTGACAGAGATCTCTACGGTATTTAAGAGTCTGGTCTATACTGTAGGCTACACATCTGCATCCTCAGAATTATATCACAGAACCCCTCAGCTATTTCAGGGGGGGGTTAATCTTACACCTAAAAACATGTGAGGGATGTGCAGTGTGGCTCAGGGGAATCTCTCCTGGGAATGTGGCCGGTTCTATTCATTGCATTTCTACGTGTGGCTCAGTGACCGAGCCCGAGGTGTCGTCTGTCACAGGAAGGGCGTGTTTCCCTGCCAGTAGGTCCCTCCCCCATACCTGTCAGACAGGAATGGGACAGGTGAGAGCACGCTGGGGGTGAGGAGCTCTCTGGCACTCCTCGACGCTCCTGACAACATCATCTGCTCAGGGCTCTAGGAGCTCCTGTGGTGGCTGTTAGGCCTTGTTAACACGGCTAAAGCTGTGCTGTTGTTGTGGAAGTGAGGACCACCTGCACTCTGTATTTGTCAGTTGTAATTGTTGTCATCTTGCCCCTTTCTGTCCAGAAACAAGACATGGAGGAGTTGACGATATGGGAGCAACACACGATAACATTGAACAAAGTAAGTATGGTTGTTTTATCAGTAAAAGTAACTAACAGGATTGGTATTACTTTTTCAGCAAAGTTAAAAGGTACATTATCAGTGAACAGTAGTTGGATTAGACTAGGGACCTAACTGTTCAGCAGCCTGCTCCAGGAATTCAGTCCCACACAGAGAGACACACCCTACTGCTCTCTCTAGCTGGAGGTCAGGTGACACAGTTCATTGCTGATGGAATGTGTGCTTCTCTCTCTCTTTCTCTCTCTTTCTTTGTCTCTCTGTCTCCCTCTCGCTCCCTCTTCCTCTCTCTCTTTTTCCCTCTCCTTTCTCTCGCCCTGTCTCATTTGCTCTCTCCATCTCACTTTTTCATCAATTTCTTTCTCTCCTTCTCTCTCTCTCTCTCTCTCTATCTCCTTCTTTCAGGACCCCAAGTTTGGTTTTGGCTTTGCCATCTCCGGTGGGAAGGAGAAGCCCCACCCTGAGACGGGGGACACGTCCGTGGTGGTCTCTGATGTCCTGCCTCAAGGGCCGGCGATGGGACACCTGTTGTAAGTCTCCTTAAAGACCCAGTGAAACAATGGTGCTTTTTAACAATGATCTCATTAACATATCCTTTTACTCTCACACAGGCTCATACACAGCCACACACACACACGGGTAAACAGCCCCGAGGACGCCGACACGTCACCGTGTGTTCACTCACCCTTAATCCCCTCCTCCTCCCTCTCTCCGCCTCCAGCACCAGAGACCTGATCGTCATGGTGAACGGCGTCTCCATGGAGAACGTCTACTCCACCTTCACCATCCAGAACCTCAAGTCGTGCGGCAAGACGGCCAACGTGGTGAGTACCGGTACCAGTATTCCAGTACATGCCTCGCTTAAACGGGCTCCAGTCATGAGCCCATGGAGTTACCGCTGCTTACTGTAACATCTCCTCAGACGTCCTCAAGTACATGACGGACCTAGGGAGTGATCTCCTTTGAAGACCTATTTTAAATGGTTTTATGTTGAGTCTGGATTAGATGGACCCTAACCCCCCCCCCCCCCCTCCCCCCCCCCCACTCCCCAGACTGTGAAGCGTCCTCGGAAGATCCAGATCCCTGCCACCAGACGTCCGTCCAGGGCCGCCTCCCACTCCAACCTGTTGGACCAGGACCCGCCCCGCCGGACCCGCCGCTACTCCGACGGCAGCGACCATGGCCGGCATGGCAACCGCTACCGCGCACGTAGCTCCACCCCCAACCGCAACGGCCATTCCGTAGTGCCCCTGGTGTCGTCTGGGTACAAGAGGCTTCCGCATCAGGATGTGCCAGATAAGCCAATCAAAGCCACCCTGACGAAGAAGAAACTGTCTGATGGTAGGGAGTGGGCGGGGCTTGATGTGACAATCACAGTTGGGGTCGTTAAAAAGTCAATTCGGGTTCAATTTGAAGGAATGCCGGGTAATTGGTTCCTTGGGCCAATCACAGCCCGGCTCTGAGGGGATGGGGGAAGGGAAGGTCGTCACTGCTGCTGCGTTGTTTTCACGCTGCCCGACCGTCTGTGTTCCAGAGTATGGTCTGAAGCTGGGCAGCCAGATCTTCATCAAGCACATGACGGAGACCGGTCTGGCGGCCAAGGAGGGCACTCTCCAGGAGGGAGACCTCATCCTCAAGGTGGGACACCGTGGAGCTCCGGGACCTAGAGACTAGAATAGCTCTCTGAAGTGGGACAGCTTGGCTTTACTTCAGCCAATATACTCTCAAATGAGACCAGAAACTAAGATGCTGTTGATTAATGCTGATGCCAAAGCTGGTGATCCAATGGTCTTGGTCATTTCAGTATCTTATCAATTCATTATTATATTCAACCACTGTCGAACTTCAGGACTGTATGGAGAATGACATCTTTACTTGCTCCTTGTGCAGATCAATGGGATGACAACAGAGAACCTGTCTCTGCTGGAGACCAAGCACCTGGTGGAGAAGTCCCGAGGCAAGCTCACCATGACGGTGCTCCGGGACGACCGCAAGTTCCTGGTCAGCATCCCCGAGGTGGAGGACAGCGCCCCCAACAGTGAGGAGGACCGATATGCAGACAGCAGCTCTGAGATGGAGGGTGAGAGAGACGGGGGCTAGTTGGATAGATGAAGAGAGAGAGAGATGGACAGACAGACAGGCTGGAAGAGCGTTGTGAATAGCTGTAATATTACAATTATGCTGCTGATGGCTGATTCCCTCTTTCCTCTTTCCAGATATTTCAGATCTGGACACCGACCTCCCGCCCACTAGAGTGTCCCGCACCACCACCAGAGACAGACGCACACGCAGGTGACCTTTAACCTCATGCATACATGTAGCCACACTCCATTCATAGCATGAGATTTAGACCATATCGTTGCGCACCAACACAGAGCAGTAGAGATTGCTCATAAACCGCTTACTTCAACTTCACCACCTGGGTGTGATTTTTTAATGGTTAGGTCTGCCACAGCGACGGAGTCACTGTATAACCCTCTCTCTCTCTCTCCCTCTCTCTCTCTCTCTCTCTCTCTCTATTTCTATTTAGTAGAATCCGGGCGGAGCCTCCAGCTCCAGTGAAGTCTCGCGACCCGTCTCCAGTCCGTTCCACTCTGCCCCGGCCTGCTGCTAAGGCCTACCCCTCTCGAAGAGGTTAGTTCCAGCAGGGAGTCCTTCTCCATTACCAGGGCAGCAAACAGTCCTTACCACAACGGCGCACTGTTCACTGAACGCTTAGTGTTACAGACCGGGTTTGAGTTACTCTGTCTCTCTCCCTGGTGCTGGGCTCACCCGTAGCTGGCCGTGGGCCCTGGGCACCCCCCGTCTGCATGAACAATATCAGCATTTATCTAGATGAGTATTTTCAGGGTACGCTGAGGACAAGCTGTGGAAAGCTGTGTTGCTTCTGTGTCAGCTGACCTGTACTGACCTGTGTTGGGTTGTGTTGTGTTCCCTCAGCTCCATCCGAGTCAGATTCAGACCGCAGTCCCTCCCCAACCCCCCCCAGGAGTCACAGAGACAGTACAGACACGAGGGACCCCAAATACAGGTGGGTAATGCACATCTCTAGTAACAGGCTTAACCCATCAACCTGTCTTTTCTGAGATCCAAGCCGGCTGAATGCACAAGCTTAAATCCACAGACTTTTAATTGTGTGTGTGTGTGTGTGTGTGTGTGCGCGCGCGTGTGTGAGAACAGAACCCTCTCAGGTGTGTCCACCCTCCCCAACCCCCGCGCCTCCCCGGTCGCCCAGAGCTGGACCGCCCCTCGGCCGCCGTCCTCCACGCTCTCGCGGCCCCGGAAGGCGGTGTCGGAGTCGGACTCTGACCGCAGCGCCTCGCCCCCGGCCCGCAGGGACAGCCCCCGCGCTGACGACCACTCCAGATACAGGTGGGCAGAAAGCGGATGAAGATATCCGTTTACATTCCCCTCCTCCTCCTTTCTTCTGTTTCATCCTCTCATCCTTCTCTGTATTCTCTACGCCTCCTCCTCTCCTCTATACTTCTCCCAACTCCCCTCCTCCCCCTCTCCACACAGAGTCCTCCCTGACCTGGCTCACCCCATGAGAGCCTCCCCCATCCCCGTCCGCCAGGAGCCCCCCAGGAGGGTGTCCTCCCCCGTGAGAGTCCCGCCCCCTGGTCAGTACCTGCACACACGCCCCACCTCCCAGTCTAATCTAACACACACACCTCACGCTCAGGACCCACGCCTGACTCTTAAACTAACACACACACTTACACACTCTCAGACCAGCCTAACACCAAAGTAGACCTCAGACCAGCCTAACACCAGATTCAGATAACTTTATTGTTACGTCTTTTGTACTGGGGAGTAAAATTCTTGGGTTCTGCCTCCTCAACCTCATAGCAACAACATAATAACAACACAAGATAATGACAGTAAGAAGTATAATACAGGATAATAGTAATAAAACAGCAATATGACGTAATGGAAGGCTCTAGTGTGCATAAGGTGTGTAGTGCAGGAAGGTGTAAATGTTCATTGTTGGGTGTGTGTTAGTCATGTGATGCCAGACTTTCAAGATCAGCAGGCAACAGGCCATTAGTGTCCATTGTTCAGGAGTCTGTTGCCTGGTGGAAAAAAACGTCTCTGAGCCTACTACCGTCTCTCTCTCCCTCACTCTCTCTCTCTCTCTCTCTCTCTCTCTCTCTCTCTCTCTCACTCCCCCCCCCAGACTCTGAGTCGGATGGAAGCTCTGGGTCCCCCCCGAGGCAGGGTACCCCCCACAGCCAGGACTCCAGGAGCAGATACAGGTACAGATGAGGCCCACCACCCCACCCCCCACCGTCCTAACCCCCCAAGCCCCAGGAAGAGCTCCTGTATGGGGGGCGCTGCCCAGCCCCTGCACGCCTACATTATTCATTATGTTTTTGGGTTGTTCTTTTTTTTTGGACAATCATTTATGTGTATTAAATCTGTTCCTCTGTGTACCTCATGATTCTTTTTTTTTGTATTTATGTTATGTTTGTGGCTTTGTTTACCAATGCAATAAAAGCAACTTATTCTGAGAATCTCCCTCTAGTGTATATGTGGTTCAAGTTGGTCCTCAGAGGACTGAGATCTTCACCTGTACACCCATCTCAGAAGGAGGACACTAGATCCTTTATTTAAAAACATTCCCACAAGACATCCTTACAAATCACCCAGATCACCCAGAGCATGAGAATATACTGATTTTAAGTCTTTTTGGCATGTTCATGGCATGAATATCAAGCATGTTCTGTAGCTCATGGGACCCTTACAAACCAGAGCAACAATGGCCGCTGCATGAGTAACGCCTTCCTCTTGTTGATTAACTGTGTTTGGTCTGTTGCAATGAGAGAGAGAGAGAGAGATGGCCCAGGGGCACTGAGGTGAATATTTCAGTCTCTTCCCCGCCTCTCACGATTATTACATCAGCCACAGGTCTCCCCTTCCACACGTAACTGAGTTTTGTCATCTTCCTCCTCCCTCACTCCCATCCTCCCTCTCTTCTGTTCCAGGGTCCTGCCGGACCTGTCCCAGCAGCCCCCGGTGGAGCCGCCCCGCTGGAGGGCCCCCAGCGTCAGCGCCAGCCTCCCGCCTGAGCAGGGGAAAGGTGTGTGTTTGTGTTTTATCCCTGTTCTATTTGACTCTCCCCACCATAGCAAATCAAGAACTCTGATTGGATAAGCTCTGACAGAGATGATAACTTGTACTTGCACTTGTGTGCATTTGATTAATTGTTGTTTACAGAATGTGTTGTGGGTGTGTGTGTGTTCCCCAGGATCGGAGTCAGAGGCCAGCTACGCGTCTGTCCCTCGTAGGGACTCTTCTGACAGTGGAGGGTCGAAGGGCTCCAAGCCTTCCCAGGGCTCCAAGCCGTACCAGGGCTATAGGGACAACAGATACAAGTGAGGCAGACGGATACACAAGGATCGTCTTTTCGTGGTCTGACAGGGCCCTATGTTGAGTCTTGCCAAGGCATTATTCAGTCAAAAGCCTTACAAACCGTCAGCATGTGCTATTCATGAAGATCTGTTTGCACCAAAACTGTTTAAATCTAGGAAAGTACAGATGCTAAACCGCCTGTAGGAAATTTCTCCTGCAGCTAGTTGTCTCAGAGCAGAGGTGTGTGAGGGAGCTGAGGCCAGGAGAACTGGTTAGTCTACCTCCACTCACGTCCTCAAACAAGTAGCTCCTGCATGTCAACAGTCCTGGCTGCTGGCCACTTAAGATCATGTGCTGTTTCAAGTCTGTTGTCAGTGAAAGTTTTGACCATACTTTAGCATCCAAAAAAGAGCAATATTTTGACAAATTCCTCATATTGAAATGATCATGGGTGTTTTGCAGTGATATTTATTTACCTTTATTTTAACTTTAATTTTGTTTTATCCTACACTATATTATTTTGACCATGTTTCACCCCATGCAGAGTTCTTCCCGATGTGACGTCTTCGGCCTCTCTAGTGAGACAGCAGCCACCCCGAGGCATGACCCCCACCAGACCCCCTCCTGAAGGTCAGTATGGCCCTGCCCCCATCCCCGCCTGTCCTGGTCAGACTGGACATGTCAGCGCTGACTCACTTGATCTGTTTGTGTGTCCACCACAGATTCCTCAGAGTCGGACCGGGCTCCCTCACCTCCCAGGAGAGCTGGCAGTACCGACCAGGACAGCAACCACAGGTACTATACTACTGTACACTACTGTACACCAGTCTGTTTATAGACCAGGAGAGCAACCACAGGTACTATACTACTGTACACTACTGTACACCAGTCTGTTTATAGACCAGGACAGCAACCACAGGTACTATACTACTGTACACTACTGTACACCAGTCTGTTTATAGACCAGGACAGCAACCACAGGTAGAACTCTACATGAGTTTGTTCAGCTGATAGTCACACACATCACGTCTTGCCACCTTGCCATGAATAAAGCACTATCGTCCATGAAACCACACACCTTAATTCTTGAGGAATGCTCTCACTGTTCCCATAGTCTTCCGCGAGCGAACGGTACTCTCCGTTCTGGCGTGTCGGTGACGAGCAACCCTCCCATCTACTGTGAGTATGAGCTCTCTGGGTTCAGCTGCACTGTGAGTATTAGAGCTATCTGGGTTCAGCTGTACTGTGAGTATTAGAGCTCTCTGGGTTCAGCTGCACTGTGAGTATTAGAGCTATCTGGGTTCAGCTGTACTGTGAGTATTAGAGCTCTCTGGGTTCAGCTGCACTGTGAGTATTAGAGCTCTCTGGGTTCAGCTGGACTGTGAGTATTAGCGCTCTCTGGGTTCAGCTGTACTGTGAGTATTAGAGCTATCTGGGTTCAGCTGTACTGTGAGTATGAGAGCTCTCTTTCATTTTCATTTTTCATTCCAGCCAAAACCCCAGATGAACCCATCTACTCCCTCCCCCCGGACTCCTACCCCGCCCCCAACGTGGGGTGAGTAGACAAATGAATCCTAATATAAAACGCAGACCGGGACAGATTATTCGATCAGTATCCTGTATTAACTTAAGTATCCATGCTACTGTATTAACAGTAGGCCTATCACTGTATAAATCGTAAGCACTCGTTGGAATTTGATCTCCTCCGTCTCCCTGCTGTCCCCAGGTACAGCTCAGACCTGAACACGGTCTCCTTTGTGAAGGAGGGCAGCGTGGGGCTCCGGCTGGTTGGGGGCAATGACGTGGGCATTTTCGTGGGAGGGGTCCAACCCAACAGCCCCGCCCAGCAGCAGGGCATGAAGGAGGGAGACCAGATCATGCAGGTAAGGCCACACGAGCACACACACACACACACTCACACTCAACTCCTGCCGGTGTCTCTGAAGGCAGTCTGACACACACACACGCGCGCACACACACACACACACACCACTCGATTACTGCCAGTCTCTGAAGGCAGTCTGTCACACTCACGACTGTGTGTTGTGTTCCTGTGTGTAGGTGAACGCGGTGGACTTCGGTCATTTCACCCGAGAGGAGGCGGCTAATTTCCTGCTGAACATCAAGAGAGGAGAGCATGTAGACATCCGCACTCAGAACAAGATGGACCGTGAGTGCAACCACCAAGCTAGGCTGTACAATATAGAATTACAGTATTCTGAATAGATATATCGTCACTCTATAAAGGTGTCTTCACAACATAATACGACTGGTCCCAACACAGCCTTAACACGGATGAATTCTGTCCTCCTGGTCCTCTCTCTCAGTTTACAAGAAGATCCTCAAGTCCAGCCTGGGAGACTCCTTCTACATCCGCACACACTTTGATCACGAGCCGGACGGCAACATTGGCCTGAGCTTCACCCGTGGCGAGGTGTTCAGGGTGGTGGACACCATGCACAGGGGCAAGCTGGGCAAGTGGCTGGCCGTCCGCATGGGCAACGACCTGCACGAGCTGGACCGAGGCACCATCCCCAACCAGGCCAGGTCAGACCGCACACCAACGCCTGGGGTTGACTGGTTATGTGGACTGGGGTGGTTAGAAGTTATACTGTACATACAAGCAAGGCTTGTTTTGAGTGTGCAAAGTCAGCCCCGCCGAGCCCTGTGTCTGCGTAATATTTCAAATCGTTGGGCCATTCTAAGCATTTTCTTTTCATTTCAAACCTTTATTTATACTTGTGAAGCACTGAGGTTTCCCTCATTTACAGTGATGACAAGTTTACACAGAGACACAACCAACAAAACAAATGCAATGTACAATAATAATAATAAAAAACAGTTACAGGTTGAAGTACATAGGTCTAAAGCCATGGACTTAAACTCTGTGACTGAAGGAAGGACCTCAAGCTTTAGAGTGTGTTGTATGCAGGTTTTGAATTCTACATACAGTATAGCAAGTCTCACTTGGAAGGCATTGGAGTGTTGGACTGTAGTCAGTGGTGTTTGGGGTGTACTGTACTGTAGTACTGTAGACAGTGGTGTTTGGTTTAGCTTTGCATCTCAGAGCGTCATTGACCTGGTGTGTTCCTGTGGCAGGGCGGAGTCCCTGGCCAGTATCGAGCAGGCCCAGAGGGCCAGCGGAGGGGGGGAGAAGCAGGTCTCTGGCCCCAGGGCCGAGTTCTGGAAACTACGGGGCCTCAGAGGAGGCAAGAAGAACATCCGCAGGACCCGGGATGACCTCCTCCAGCTCACCATCCAGGGCAAGTTCCCGGCTTACGAGAGAGTGCTGCTCAGAGAAGGTAAGAGTACATGGTTCTAAGAGTACATGGTTCTTAGAGTACATGGTTCTATTATTTTTTATACTTTTTTAGTATTCCATCAGCTTACTGTCTTCAGCTTTACTCGAGGCATTCCTGGTAGACTATGCCTTCAGCTTTTACAAGATAAGCCGGTTTTAACACTTGTGAAACTTTCCAGCTAATTTCAAACGCCCCATCGTCATCCTGGGTCCCCTGAATGACATTGCCATGGAGAAGTTGGCCAGGGAGATGCCTGATGAATATGAGGTGGCAGGTAAGCTGTTTGGTGCTATGGTGTCTATTATCATGACTGAGCAGGTAAACTGACCGTCCTCTCGCTCTCTTCTCCCGTCCTCACAGAGATGGTGCCCCGTAGTGGAGGAGGAGACAGCGCCTCGACCGTTATTAAACTGGACACAGTCAGGAGGATAGCAGAGAAGGTGAGGGGATTGGCCTGCTGGTTAGATTGGTTTAGCTTGGTGACTTTGTAGTGATTGGTTGGATGAAAAGCAAAGGCCATAATCAATCTGAGGGAAACGGTTAAAGAGAACAAACGCACAGAAGCTGTTCCCCTTTCATTTCTTTTTCATTTCATTTGTTTAATTATTCCACTCTATTGTGTTTTTTTTCTTCTCAGGACAAGCACCCCCTGCTGGACATCACTCCTACTGCAGTGGAGAGGCTCAACTACATCCAGTACCACCCCATGGTTCTGTTCCTGGACCCCCACAGCCGCAAGGACGTCAAGGCCATGAGACAGCGGCTCAGCCCAAAGTCCAACAAGAGCTCCAGACGCCTCTACGCTCACGCCCTCAAGATGAGGAAGCACTGCAGCCACCTCTTCGCAGGTAGGGGAGAACACAGATGTTGTATTTTCTGTAACCTCGGTATGATGACACATTCAGAGGAGAGAGTGGAAAGTCTGTACACAGTCGTAATGTATACAGGTAGATAACTTTAGTAGTCTCTCTCACACCTCACTGCTGTTAGAATTGATTCTTCGAACATATTATATGATAACTGATGATTCTCACCATGGTCTTGTCTACATTCCTCTCAGCGCGCATCGACCTCCAGCCGAACTCCAATGTGTGGTACGACGCTCTGAAGGACAAGATCCGTCACCAGCAGGCCAAGCCCGTCTGGGTGTCTGAGGTCACGGTAAGCCTGAACCCATCCCATCACAGTCGTCTAAACAGGTGTCTTTATCTCAGTCAGGCTAATGGTCCTGGGTGTGTGTGTGTGTGTGTGTGTGTGGGGGGGGGGGGGGGGGAGGGGGGTGTGTGTGTGTGTGTGGGGGTGTGTGTGTGTGTGGGTGTGTGTGCGCGCGTGTGGATAAAAGCGTCTGCTAAATGACTGTAATGTAATGTAATGTGTGGACAGTTGGAGGGGGGTGGCGAGGAGGACCTGGATGCGTTGGACCGGACCCACTCGGACTACCTGAGTGGAGCCAGTGATCTGGAAGACACAGACGGAGAGGCCTTCACAGACAACGAGGAGCTGCTGGAGGAGGCCTTCCCCGGACACGACCAGCCCCGCATGTCCAGGCCCTCGGGATCCGCACTAGCCCGCTCCTCCGAGCCCGCCTCTGAGCACAGCCACAGCTCTGACCCCTCCTCCGAGAGAGAGGTCCCACCCCTCATGCACGTACCGGAGCCCAGGTCCTCTCGCCGTCCCTCAGAGAGCCCCCCCGCCTCCCCCGTCGCAGAGTACCCCCCCTCCCAGCGCAGCTTTTCAGACTCTGACTTCAGCGCTGCGGACGCCGCCAGCCCCATGTCCCCCAACTCCCCGTCGGAAGGCCCGCCGGATTTCATAGCCCCTGACCCCACCCGGAGCTCCGCCCCGGAGCCCCAACCTGAAGATTTGCTGCCTGACAGCCCCCAGACCGTCACCCTGTCTGCCATCGAAGAGAGACTACAACAGGTAGGCCTACTGCAGATTTAAAAAAAAAAAAAAAAAAAAATATATATATATATATTTAATCTTTATTTGACTGGCCAAATTCTTAATTACAGTAGCAGCTTGCCAGATACCGGGGATGTCTTACACAATCACCCATTAAAAAAAAAGCACACATGTTCAGTATTGTAGTTCATGAGACATTATTTGTTTGAGGGAATTGAGCCTCATATTGCTTCATCACGGTTCTGATCAGTCCTCCCTCTTTCAGGCCCGCATAGCAGAGCCCCAAGAGAGAAAGTCCTCTCCTTCATTCATCGTGTGAGTAGATCTGGTCTAAATGACTAGAGTCCCAGTAGGACGTCAGCCTGAGTGAAGAGAATGTAAGTGATGTGTGGTCAGAGAAGTCACACTCTACTCCTCTCCTCTCCTCTCTCCCCTGATAGGCTGGCCCATCACCAGGCCCTCCAGTACCGACGCACTCAGATCCATGGCAGTGACAGCTCCGAAGACAACGACGAGACTGAGGACATCGAATGGGGTCCTGCCACAGAACTTTAGAGCATCAGACGCCAGATCTAGATCTCGCTCCCTCTCTCTCTTTACGGGACACTGTTCCACAGCCGGAACCCGAAAACAGCACACTGTTGTGGAACTAGAATTCTACACTGTTCAAGAATTAAGCAGGTAGTCCGAGTGGGTCCGGTCCTCTGATGGAGTCGTGTTTTTCTTGCAGAAGCTGTGTGGTTTGTCAGAGCATCCAGCAGATATCTCAGCTGCCTGCTGTGAGGGTCATGCCATTTGAGATTTGTAATTCGGACAATGCCTTGTGATAAAAAGAAACACCATATAACAAATGTATTTATACAGCTTTCTGTAAAGCAAGCAGTTTATCTTTTCTTGAATTTCTTTTCATTAAATCGTTTTTTGATTTGATTACTGACACAGACTACATTTTTTGTTATCTCATCTGGGACATTTAAGGATTACATGGGATAATACACTGGAATATGGAATAGTGTTTTATATTGTTAAAAGAATGGATGCATCTAGGCCTATTTTTTTATGCTGTTGCATTAAACATCAGTCTGTTATCAGTTTGTAAATATGTCTCTTTGTCTTCAATAAGGTGTGGAGATTGTCTAGAATCTCTCATCGCCTCCTCCACACACAGTTCCCTATTGAAATCCTCCTAGTGTGTTAGTACTAGTGGTAGATAGGCTGCTTTATTTATTTACCTATGATTTATTTAATTACTATTTAAAAAAATAATTTTATTACATTGAAGTGTCCTGTGGCTAAACACTGTAACATATCTCTGGGTTATGAAATAATGAAAAGCATCCACTTGGATGCATGATGGCATTACTTGCAATGCAGAAAAGGCATTTTCAGCTTCAATTTAATTTTTAACACACTGAGTGCCAACCAGCTACAATCTGCTCTAAACACTCAAAGAGCTCGAAGGGCTGAAGAGGAGAGGTTCCCATTTGTCCCTGAAGATTAAACCCCTGAACTGCTCACGATCGAGCCAACATTGTTCATGCGTAATTTTACGCATACATTTTCTAAATCTACACATGAATGCTACACATTGCAGCAATCTTTGGCATCCTCCCCGTGTCCTCGACCCCTCTCCTTCCTCCTCTCGAGATGTTTCCTAATTTTGTCAATTCATAAGAGAAGATGATTGAGGTAACGACGGTGGAGTGTAGATGAACATGTTGCGGAGAGGAGTCTTGTCAGCGCTGGGTGAACGGGCAGAGTCGCGGTCAAAGCAGGTAGCCTACATCACATGGTCAAAACACAGGTGTGCCCTCATATATGGGTGGCTTATTGATTAGTGTGCAGACAGCAGTGAAGCAGGACGATTCAACCGGTCTCCCTCTTTGTAGGCCTACTACGTACTGCAGACATCTCGTTTCTCAGTTTAAATTCGATATTTCGTTGCAGTTTATTGGAACAAAGATTTATAGGAAAATTATATGCTGTATCATTCATGCCCGGCGCTAAAAATCAGAGATGCACTTCACTCAAGTCTAACGGAAAGGATCAGTACACATACGTTGCTCTTCCCTTGAGTTTAAAAAAAAAAGTCAAGGCGGATGCCGCGACCGCACTGACTGTTTGTGGTGAGCTGTCAGTGAGCCTGCGCGTTCAATGTGTGACAACAAGAGGAAGCGAGATAGAGCGTTAACGTGGCTGAAGGTTGGATTTGATGGCAGAGAAGTGCCATTAAGTGGCAGAACACAAAAGTGGCGATCCGGGGGGTGGGTGGGGGGGTTATACGTTAAACTAAAAGAAGTAAGGATGGACGGTAAAGGTACATTGAAGATGTTCTCCAGGAAGAAACGAGAACTGATCAAGACTCCATCCATTTCGAAGAAGAGCAGAGCAGGAAGCCCCAGTCGGCAAAGCTCATCATCAGTAAGTAGCACATCTCCTCTGATCTCCTCCCGTCACTCACACTGACTTCCTAGTCCACGGTCTCTACCCTTGACAACGAGGGTGAATTATGGCGCTACTGCTGACTGACTGGGATATTTGCTGAATATTTTGGACAGATGGGAGACAGCATGAACAAACATACAAATAACGGATGAGGTCAAGTTCCTCTATTGCAACTGATATAATAACGAGACAGATGCAGCACCTGTTGTAACTACTAACTAGGCCTACTGTAGGTGAGAGTGAGACATTAGACCTTATTGAAATCTGTCTGTCAGAAATATTGTTAGACATATGGGTTTGAAAAGACCAATTAACAAAACAAAATTTTTTTGTTTAATCATTTGGTGTGATATTATAGTACCCAATAGACTTCAGAAAAACATTAAGTTACTTTAGATTTACTTTTCTGTTTGGCTGTCGGCTATGATGTACAAATTACAATGTTGGTCAGTGAATGACTGATAATTGCATGTTTACTCGTTTCTCACTCATAGGAAATGTCTGTGGTTCTTAACTAAGCCACTGTTCGCTGCAAGGTCAGTTCTTTTGCAAGAGTGTAATTTCAAAAGTCACTTCTCGAGATGAGGGCAAAACAGTAACGTTAGGCTAAAGAGCACGATGAAACGTGGAGGTAAAAGCAGCTATAACCCATACTCAACGGGTCAAAGAGTAAAGAAAGATGATTCTAAAGCCAAGGGCAAATTGGACATTCTACCCAATAGGCCAAACGTCTTTCTCAAACAGGTGAGTCTAATATGGGATCTATGATTTACACCATACACAACTAATTTGTATTATTATTATTATTAATCAGGTTTTTATAGGAAATAAAATATTCTTAGATCAGTTTGGCCCAGATGTTGGATTTTGAAATTCCCCTACTATAAAAGGTAGGCCTGGAGCAAATATCCTGTAGCACCTGTTGTGCACCTGCAGGCCTTGTCTCTGTGGCACCTCCAGCTGGCCAGGTGTGATGCTGCTGCCCAAGAGTAACCTGGAGTAACATGCCCCTGATCTGGGCTGTTCTGGGCTGGGCTGGCCTGAAGCTAAAACTGTGATAGCCAATTGTTATAAACCTACGACATCTCTAGTCTTTTGAAAGTTTGACATGTATATGTGTTGACCCTCATAATACTGTAGGTGTGTTGATGTACTGAATTCCATAGGGGAGCTCGAACACTCGCCTTTCACAGCACATCTTAATGAAAGTCTTTTGGGTGTATAGAGCTCCAAGCTGCCGGTTTCATACATTTTCAAGGACTTGGGGTGTGGCAAGCAGAGTCAGGAAGTGTTACACAACACAGGATCTTGTGAAAGCCTGCGTTTGTCTATTTACCAACAACAGCCTGCTGTCTCTCCTCGCTAACTGCTGGCCAGAACAACCCAGCCTGCCACACCAGCTCAGTCACATTACTGCTCTGATGTATACATACTAGGGGGTACTGTAAAAACATCACAAGTCACCCCCCCCCCCCTTTCTCTCTGCTTCTCCTCCCCCCTCCCTCCTTCTCCCTAGCTGTCCATTCTCCAGGAGCAGCCTCGTCGAGATGACACCACCTCCTCGACGTCCTTCTCCTCCTCTCCCTCCTCCACCTTCACGCCCTCCTCCGCAGGCTCCCTGGACCCCACGCTGTCCTGCCCGGGCACCCCCAGCGCCCAGCACAGTCGGGTGGGGGTAGGGGTGGCCTGCCCTTCTCCGGTGTCCACCCTGAAGAGGCCCACGGCCCTCAGTCGCCACGCTAGCGCCGCAGGCTTCCCCCTCCAGTCCTGGGTGTTGACCAAGGGCCAGGCCAAGAGCCCTGTCACCCCCGGTCTCTCTGCCGAGGGCCCGGAGAGCACGGCCATCGAGGTGGAGGACATCCCCGCCCTGCTGAGGGATGTGGCTCGCTTCGCTGAGGCTGTGGAGAAGCTGAAGGACGTGGTGTTGGTTGAAGGTGAGCTAGCTACCAGAGAGGACACAGGAGATGGGCTTGGTCCTCAGCCCTAACCTCTAGCCCAGGGACACCTCACAGTGAGGCCTAGTTCCAAACCAACAACTAGAGAGATGGGGCTTGATTTGTAACTAGGGTCCTGCTAAACATGGGCCACTCCTAAATCAGTGTCTGTTGCAGAGGACTTCACAGGATACGTCCCAAATGTATCCCCTGGACTCTAACCCTGGGTATGACTGTCCGTGCATGAAAGTCTGAGAGGAGACTAGTGGTTGATCCAGGGTTGATTTCTCTGCGAAAGCTCTCTTTGAGGAATGGACTAGCCTGCTTGATAGGACTTGGTTTTTGGGGTCGTGGAGGCAAAGATGAATCTGTGTGTACAGTGTAATTGATGTCATTGTTGTTGTGGGTCTAGTTCCTGGCGGGGATGTCATGACAGTCCGCCATTGTTCCTCTCGGTCTCCGCTTTCTCTCAGTTCTCTGTGGACGCCTGGAATCCAGAATCCTCCTACTTGATGCACCACACGTTAGCACGGGCCTAGAACAATGCTTCCCGCCCTCTCTCCCTCTCCGCCGCTCGCCACGTGTCGCCGTGTAGGAGGGGAAGGGCGGAGCCATCTTTGCACAAGCGACCCCTAGCTTCCTCTCTCTTTCTGAACGTCGTGGGTTTCCGCTGCACAGAGCGAACCGCAAGGCGCACACCAGCCAGGAAAAGATCTTCTTGTTTACTGCAGCCTCTGACACACACTCTCTTCCCGTCTGCTAGGCGAAATGGCGCAACGCCTCTTCAACTCTGACTCCGAGATGGAGACCTTTTCTCCTTTTCTTTGCCCCCAGCTTCCTCAAGTTTTAGATTAATGTTCCTCAAGTTGTAGTCTTCAGGAGGCATGCCGGGAGTGTGATTTCGTTTATAAGGTTTTGTGTGTTACTGACTACCAATCTCTTCTTATGGCCATAGGCTAACTGTATTGATGACGTTTTTTTCCAGCTCCAATCATCTTGGGGTAACTAGTCAGGTATGTGGATGTGTCCCCCTAACCCCCCCTCCCTCAGAATAAGGGCTGTCTGTTGTCATGAGGCAGCCAGTCTCCATCTTATCTGTGCCCAGAGCTGCACGGCCACGCGCCCAGCCAGAGCAGTTTAAACAGGAAGGCATGATGGATGGCCTCTGACAGAGCGGCCTCGTTCAGACTTCCCCCTCTAATAGAAGACTGCATCAGCCTGACCCATGACTTGTGACATCATCACTACTGCAGTCCAACCCCCCCCCCGCTCCCCCCTCCCCCGCTCTCCCAACTGCCAAACCTTTCATCACGTCCTCTGTCCTCTCCTGCCCTGTGTTGAGTCTTCACTGGCTCGGTGCTGTTCTGGTTTGAGTCTTGATCAGTATCCACTTCCTCTGTGAATCAGATCATGGGTGACCACACAGAGCCTCTAGCCAGCCTGGTATACCTGTATGTACAGTACGTGTAGACGAGGGTATTTTGCGGCACGCTAATTTCTGAGGACCTGCACAGTTAAGTGCAGCCAACGCTTCAAATGAACACAGGAGATGTGTGGTAGCCATCCTTTGTCTGCGTACAAGTAGTTAAAAGCAAGTATGCCGTGGGATTTAGCGCTAGAGAGAGGTGGTTCAGGAACTAGATTGACACATCGATGGACATGCAGTCACAGAATGCTGTTGCAGGATGTG
The DNA here is from genome assembly GCF_949987555.1 of Borostomias antarcticus. NCBI lineage: Eukaryota > Metazoa > Chordata > Actinopteri > Stomiiformes > Stomiidae > Borostomias > Borostomias antarcticus. Next base: position 6,670,670 of record NC_140243.1, read on the forward strand.
TATGACCTACTATCAGTTTCTAATGTACTTGCCCAGAGTTGGGAGGCACCTCTCTTTGTGACCTGTCCCAGCAGGTCAGACTGCCCTCCAGCCTCCATACTGCCAGATGCCCTGGCGGAGGGTGGAGGAGTGAGTGAGGGAAGGAGGGTGGATGAGGAAGGAGGGAAGGGATGAGGGGAGGGGGCAGCTCCTCTCCCCTGTGTGTCTGAGGGGAGAGGGAGAAGGCTGCAGATGTGTCACTGCTGAAATCCAATCCCAGATGCTGATGCTATCTTAAAAGTCCATCTGTCTGTCTGCTTCCCTATTTTTATCGTTTTCAGTTTGTTAACCTGTCTTTCTCTGTCTGATTGGATGCAAGTTGTCATGTGTGCCCACTAAGAAAGTTGAGTTGTGTCACCTGGTTTCCCCTCTCAACTAACACAGACACTGCTCGACAGTCACAGGACATATTTAGTAGTTACTTATTAGTTACTTTTGTCCATAGCCACATTCTGACTCACGCTATGACTCAAAAGAGTTCCTTGTACATATTTTCCTTGTCTGACTGTCTCCCGTCTGTCTCTGTCTGTCTGTCTGTCTGTCTGTCTGTCTGTCTGTCTGTCTGTCTGTCTGTCTGTCTGTCTGTCTCTGATATTGTCCGTCTGTCTGTCCGCAGGCAAACAGGAGAACCGTCGTCCTCTGGCCCACAAGTGTCTGGGTGAGGTCCTGAGGGTGCTGCGTCAGGTGATCAACACTTACCCCCTCCTCAACACAGTGGAGATCCTCACCGCTGCCGGGATGCTCATCTCCAAGGTTAAAGGTCAGTACTGCTGGCTCCACCAATGGGTGTAGAGGTCGACCGATTAATTGGTTTGCCAATTAATTGGTTTGCCGATTAATCGGCGCCGATAGGATGTTTTAAAAATGATCGTTATCGGCTGAACTGGGCTCCAATAGTGGCTGATGGCTGCACATCCTCCGCCAATTGTAAATAGACCATATTGAAATGATGTAGACCTACCACCAAATCACACTTAAGGATGTTCCGTTACCTTTTTTAATATACTTTTTAACCTTCTTTTTCTCCTTTTTTTTAAATCAGATAGCTATATTGAATTAATTGACAAGGACCACAGCCACCCAGCAAATGACAAAAATGAGTAGGCTACTTAATTTGAACTTGATTGAAGACAAAAATAACAATGAAACAATCATTCATATAGGAAATGAATAGTAAAGGAAATATGTTGTGCACTGCTGGACATGTACAGTAGGCCTAACAGGTGACAGAGGGCAAGTGTGTGCAGGTACAGTAGTAGAGGCTTAAACACCTTAGGTTTTATTCAGATATTTAATTTATTTGACAGCGGCACTTTTTTTTGTTGCTATCGGCCAATTAATCGGCTATCGGCTTTTTCCTGCAAACTATTGTGATTACATTAGTCTTTAAAAGTCCACTGTCGGTCGACCTCTAAATGGGTGGTCGAGTACTGCTGGGTGGGTGAACCAATGGGTGAGCTAGTAGTCTCTACACGATGGGTTATGTACTAAAGTCTGAAGTGTATGTAATGACATTATGTATGTTTGGTCACAGCTCTTGTCAGTGATCATCACATTCTGCATGGTATGGTTCATGAATGATGATTTGTCCATGTTTTCCATTTCAGGGTTCCACTATGAAGTGTGCAATGAGTCAGATAAGATGGACTTTGAGAAGGCCATTGAGACCATTGCTGTTGCCTTCAGTAGCAAGTGAGTGTCTGGCCATTTCCATCTTATTGTTGGCTCCGCCCAGCGACCACTGGCGGAGGGTATATTTTCGGTCGTGTGTGTTATTTTGTTTGTTCGTTTGTTCAGTCACAGCAGGATTATACAAAAACTACCAGAGCGTAGCATGGGCCAAGTTAAAACATATTACATTTTGGTGCGTATCAGAATCACTTGGTGGATACACAAATTAGAAGAAAACAACATTTGCCATATTTGGACCGGCTTCCTTCCCTTTATATTTACTTCTCTTGCCGGATTTCCTATACCGCCAGTGGCCGAGCGTTTTTTTTTTTGCTGTTTACGCCCAGTATTGTCTTATGTTTCTATGCATGTAAAACAAAATCATATGACTCGTGAAAAACTAATCAGATAAACACTGTATTAGGAAAAGTTTCATTTTCTTAGCCTGGATCCTGTGGTATTAGCCTACATATAAATCATTAACTACCTGCACATCTGGGCTGAGGTTTTGCCCCTTGAGTGTCAGGTTTCACTAACTATGTGTTCTTTTTAATTTGAGTGTTGAAGCAAACGAAAAAAAACAGTATTATCCGCCACATAGCAGGATTATACAAAAACTACCAGAGCGATTGGAACATCCCACAAACTATTTTCTACTAAATGCACTCTGATATTATATTTAAAAAGACAGGGACAGTCAAACCGTGCTGCTTTCTTATCTATTAATTTTTATCAACTTACACATTCATGCATGGAAACCCGTGCTCTGAGAACGCTTTCTAGTCTTTACTTCTAATACGCTTATGTATTGTCTGGTAGCCGAGCGGTTAAGGCGTTAGATTTTTTATTGCGGGTTCGAGCCGTGAGGAAGATATAGTTTTTCTTTAGAGAACATTGGCTCTTTGTTGAGGAATCAAGTCAGCTTTAGATATCATCTTAGATATCAACTTTATTTATTTGCTGTTTAAGCAAGCAATATTATCTTATGTTTCTATGCATGTAAAACAAAATAATATCTGAGGATTACACAAAAACTACCAGAATGATTTTCACGAAACTCGATGGAGGGGTGTAGCATAAGCCAACTTAGAACCCATCCCAGAGGCATGGACACTGGGCTAGTGCCCTTCTACCCCTGCCAGAGGCATGGACACTGGGCTAGTGCCCTTCTACCCCTCCCAGAGGCATGGACACTGGGCTAGTGCTCTTCTACCCCTCCCAGAGGCATGGACACTGGGCTAGTGCCCGTCCTTTTTACCCCCCAGAGGAATGAACATTGGACTTCATTTCTGTATATGTCTTCTGTTATTGTCTATAATGGCTGAGCCCTGTGCTCTCTGAGCACCCTTTCTAGTTTCCATCTGTTTTCATGCTGTTGTCATAAATCAGAGACAGTATTGCACAGCTCCTGTCTCTCAGAGGTCCCCCTGTATTGTATTTTTATTCCCCACTCGGCTACTGGTGACATCCTGATGAGCTACGCCGAGGGGCGCTGTGCACAGAACTGATCTGGGAGGAAAGCAGGGTGACACATTTGCATGAGGCTCTGCTGAAAACAGGAAGTGGTTTTTGTCTCATCCTTAGAACATGAAACCAAAACGTCACCATTTGGTGTCTGTTTGAGCAGATTAGTATTGGCCCAGAGGCCCCAGACTACAGAACATGTGTGTTTTTCCATCATGTGACATAATGGGTATGTATGTAGTCAGGATACAAATATTACTCGCTGTGTAAACCTCAATTGTATATCCTTCATAAGGACAGATACTTGTCTGTCATTGAATATAAACAAAATAAGTTATCTGATTTATACAACATTATGTAAGGAGTATAAGAATATGGCTGCTACATTGTTATAGTAGCTGTTCATACTATACATTACAAGGTTTGTTCAGGTTCTCTCCACCGCCAACATTAGCAGGGCAGAGAGGAGCCCAAAGAGGAAGTGAAATGTTGTGGCGGTGGAGAGGAGCTACACTTCCTGGTCCTCTTATTGCCCTCGTCCCCTCTTATTGCCCTACGGCTGAATAGACTGGCCTGATCTCTATCATACTGTTGAATAGACTGGCCTGATCTCTGTCATTCGGCTGAATAGACTGGCCTGATCTCTGTCATACTGCTGAATAGACTGGCCTGATCTCTGTCATACTGCTGTCACCTCATGTCACTCTTCTGTCACACATCTACCAGTTGGCCACTTATGTTAGTCCCCACTGTGTGTGCGTGTGTGCGTGCGTGCGTGCGTGCGTGCGTAAACCCCTATGTGTTCTGTCTCCCCAGCGTCTCAGAGTTGCTGATGGGGGAAGTCGATAGCAGCACCCTACTATCCCTGCTGCCCACAGAGAAGAGCAGGGTAAGTTTGTGTATTGTATGGGTGAGCTGGTGTACGTGCGGTTGGATATAAAGGTACACAGTGTAACAAAGCAAAAGTACATGGCTGTGTGCGTGAGTACAGAATGTTTGCAGAATGCCGTTACAAGAGGTGGCTATTCTCAGAGAGGATGTCTGTTGGGCAGTGAGGCCACCTTCCTGGCACTGAGGCAGTGTATGTTTTTATCTGTTCCTCTCCCTGACACACACACACACATACAATATAAAGGCACTCCCTGAACCTCCAGATAACGCCAACTCCTTCCAGTCCATTCATTATACTGGATCCACAGTGGGGCCTACAGTCTATCTAACCCACTACTCACACATGTTCTAGTTCTGCATTGGCAAACCTTATACAGTTTCATTAATTTGTCATTCGCCTCAATAGGTCAGTCATATAATACTAGGTCAGTCATATAATACTCCCAGTGATATGACTCTCAGCATGTCCGATCCTGACCATCATGTAGCCATCTGTCTCCTCCACATTTACACACATGCAGTCATCTTAGTCTTGTTAGTATGTTCCTGACCACGCGTCTGTCTGTATGGTCTAGTCAATGGAGAACCTGTATGGGGCGTCAGTCTACGGATCCGAGGGGAACTACTTCCGAGCTGACCTGCAGGAAACGGGTAGGCAACTGTCTGGGTCTCCATTCACTCGTCAATCTCCTATACCACACACTCTCCTGGTCCTCATGCTGTGTGTGTGTGTGTGTGTGTGTGTGTGTGTGTGTGTGTGTGTGTGTGTGTGTGTGTGTGTGTGTGTGTGTGTGTGTGTGTGTGTGTGTGTGTGTGTGTGTGTGTGTGTGTGTGTGTGTGTGTGTGTGTGTGTGTGTGTGTGTGTGTGTGTGTGTGTGTGTGTGTGTGTGTGTGTGTGTGTGTGTGTGTGTGTGTGTGTGTGTGTGTGTGTGTGTGTAGCCATGCGAGCCAAGGAGGTGGACATCATCCTTCAGCACAGCGAGGGAGGTGTAGACTCCGCCCTGGTCTACGCCAAGACCATCTCCAAGTACATGAAGGACCTGATGAGTTACGTTGAGAAGAGGAACTCTCTGGGTAGGGTACTGGGTGGAACCATGTCATGATGAAACACCTGCAGACATCTCAGTCATACTTTCTCAGATATGCAGTATTTATTTTCAAACCTTTATTTATAGACGTTCAATTAAATCAGTCTCGATCAATTCTATCTTGATCAGATCAACACTGTCCAGATTGTCCTACATGCAGATATCTGTTGATGTCTACTGAGTAGAATCACAAGATTCACAAGTGAATTCACCCATATGTGCCATGTCATGTCTTTAAACCCCCCAGAGGTGGATTTCTCCAAGGGCCTACAGAGACTGTACCAGTCCTGCAAACACAGCATCACACAGGTACCACCTACCACACACACACACACACACACACACACACACACACACACACACACACACACACACACACACACAGAGTTCTCTTTTTCTCATCCGCCTGTGGTTTTGTTGATGATATCTTCATCTCCTCCTGTTCTTCCTCTCCTCTTCTCCTCCTCATTTTCTCCCTGTCCTCTCCTTGCATCCTCTCCTCGTTCTGCTCTCCTCCTTGCCTCTCCTCCTATCCTGTCCTCCTCTCTTCTCTTCCTCCTATCCTGTCTTCCTCTCCTCCTACCCTCTGTCCTCCTCTCTTCCTCCTATCCTCTGTCTCTCCTCCTATCATCTGTCCCCGTATCCTATCTTGTCACCCTCCTATCATCTGTCCTCCTCTGCTCTCCTCCTCTCCTATCCTCTGTCCTCAGCCTCACATGCCCTTGTACTCCATCTACTCCCTGGCTCTGGAGCAGGATATGGAGCAGAGCTCAGGGCTGCAGCAGGCCTCCAGCATCCTGCACAGCCAGACCTTCCTGCAGGTAGACTGCACTACCTCACACAGAACGTGCACCCCACATGCACTCCACTCTACTCTACAACACACTAAGCTATATACAGTACAGTACACACACAATAAAACCTTAGCTAAGCTACACTGCTGTGCATAAACAATCTCTGCACTATGGCCTATACCTACCCGACTTAATGTGTGTGTGTGTGTGTGTGTGTGTGTGTGTGTGTGTGTGTGTGTGTGTGTGTGTGTTTGCAGCCTCTGATGCAGCGCAAGTACGAGCATGAGAAGAAACGGAAAGAGATCAAGGAGCAGTGGCACCGAGCCAGGAGGAAACTGGTGAGACCTTATTCCTCCCTCAGACCTCTCTCTCTCTCTCCATCCTTCTCTCTGTCTCTGTATCTCTCCATCCCTCTCTCGGTCTCTCTCTCCATCCCTCTCTCTGTCTATCTCTCCATCCCTCTCTTTCCCTCTCTTTCTATCTGCTTATACAACAGAGTCACTGGGTTCACCTCTGCCCTCCCTCTCTTGTCTCACATTGACACAGTGTTATTTTGTAGTGCGTTATGTTTGTGGAATTGTGAAGCTTGAAACGCCTGGTTGTGAATGTCTTTTAGTCCTGTCATCTTTGTTGCAAGCGACAAATGACCACCTGCGTGTGTGTGTGTGCATGCCTGAGATGCGTTAGGTACGTCCTGCATATACGTGTGTGTGTGTGTGTGAATGTTCGCCCTGTATGTATATCTGTATGTGTACTTTATATGCGTGTGTGTGTGTGTCCGGTGCAGATAGAAAGTGAGACCAACCTGCGCAAGGCCAAGCATGCGTACATGGCTCGCTGTGAGGAGTACGACAAGGCCAAGACCAAGGCCGAGGAGGAGGGGGGCGGAGCCACCGCCAAGGCTCTGGACAGGAAGCGCCGGGTTGAGGAAGAGGCCCGCAACAAGGTTCCATCCCACAACTCCCACAATGCTTCACTCTGCTCCCTAATCCATTACCCCGATTCCTGTGTCCTCTGCTACCGTTTCATGTGGTTCTGCCACATCTATGGTCCAGTGCGCCTTCTTAGGTTTTAGGTTACCAGCTTCCATTCACCTCTCATTTCTTAAAACCCTCGCCCCCTTCCTTTGTTCCGTCTCCTGTCTCCTGTTCCGATGTTATCTGTTGGCAGAATCCTTCTTTAGTTTATGAACATAATTGACCTTGTGTCAGGTTGTCAATGGACCTGTCTACACAGCTCACATATCCCCTATTGGTTAGACGATTGCCTCAGATGTCGACACTTTCAAAAGTGTCATACGACGAAGTATAAATTGGCCTTAACTCTACAAGGTTAGGAGCATTAGACTGTTGGTCAGTCATAGTCTGTTTTGAAGGAAAGTCTCAATGTTTGAGTGGTGTGTGTGTCTGTGTGTGTGTGTGTGTAGGCGGAGGAAGCAGAGGCCACCTACAGGACGTGTATCGCGGACGTCACGACCCAGCAGCAGGAGCTGGAGCACACCAAGGTGACGGTGCTCCGCCAGCTGCAGGAGATCATCAAACAGAGTGACCAGACCCTGCGTTCGGTCAGTACACACACACACCCCCCACAGATGCAGCCCTAATTAAACCCACACGTGTACAAAGCTCTCTGATTCTCTCTCTTTCTCTCCCTCCCTCCCAGGCTACCATCTCGTACTACCAGACCATGCATGTTCAGACGGTGGCGCTGCCGGTCCACTACCAGACGCTGTGCGAGAACAGCAAGCAGTACGAGCCAGGCCAGCAGTACGCTGCCTACGTCAAGGACCTGAAGCTCATCGAGCAGCCTGAGGTCCAGTACCAGTTTGAAGCCTACTCCGCGAGCGCAGCCTCCAGCCAGTGAGTAGCGCTAGCGAGTCAGAATGCCAACCTCTCAAAGCTCTGCAGATGGTTATTCGCTTTATTCACTTCAGCTGCCATATTGGTCAGTCTGACGTAATTGGTGGTATGGATACGGAAGTGCCTGTTGACTCCAATGTTAAAAGTTCACTATAAAAACACCACTTCAAGAACCAAAATAGTCAAATTAACAGGCTGAATACACTATCGGGGTTAGAAACTCATCATGACCAGAAAAACAGATTGTTTTTCACTGCCATAGTTTTCGCGTTTGGAAATACATGGAAGTGAATGAACCATAGTTAGCCGTCAGCTGCATTCACCATGTATTTCCAAACGCAAAAACAACGGCAGTGAAAAACAATCAGTCTGGTAATGATGAGTTTCTAACCCCGATAGTGTATTCAGCCTGTTATTTTGACTATTTGGGTTCTTGAAGTGGTGTTTTTATAGTTAACTTTAAACATTGGAGTCAACAGGCACTTCCGTATCCATACCACCAATTACGTCAGATTGACCAATATGGCAGCCGAAGTGAATAAAGCGAATTAAAGGAGTAGTAAAGGGAAAATGCATGTTTAGCCCTGTTTTAAGGTTACTTATGATCATATACAATGGTTCAGATCAAAACGTTGACAAAACTAGCACTTTTGAGAAAGTCTGATAATTTCTCTACCAGCGTTTAGGTCATACAATGGATGTGGATGGGCACCTTGAAAAATCATTCAAAAACATGTTAAACTCTCGATTTCAAAGACAAGAAGCTCACCGAGGGGGTAATTGGTGTCTGTTGGTGTTCTGACCGCAAAGTATGAATCCTGTAGGGTTTTATTGATCATTTTATGAAATCCATTGACTTATATTGAAGCGACCGTTGTAGATGTGTAGATCAATCTGCAGAGGGGATTCAGGAAGCGGAACTACTTACGGTAGCTATTGTTATTGTTTATGTTTCTAGGCTACCTAGTTTGCGGATGTTTAGACACGTATGTGCTGCGACTAAATAGTTCTATGCTAAATATTTTAAAAAGCCTTTCCAGATGAACTAGAATCTTACTTTATGGCGAATTATATCTCAGAACGCCAACTAACACCTCGGTGAGTTTCTTGTCTTTGAAATTGAGAGTTTAACATGTTTTTTGAATGATTTTTCACGGTGCCCACCCACATCCATTGTATGACCAACACGGTGGTAGAGCAATTATCAGACTTTCTCAAAAGTGCTAGTTTTGTCAACGTTTTGATCTGAACCATTGTATATGATCATAAGTAACCTTAAAACGGGGCTAAACATGCATTTTCCCTTTACTACTCCATTAAGAATGATGACAGGACTGATGATGAGTGAGTTATTCGATATGTTGTCCCTTTACTGTGGGCTGCTTGCAACATTTGTTTAGCTTAAACATTCATGCCAATGAAGCACACTGACTGAATTGAATTAGTGATGATTGTAGCTGTTCACATTTGTGGCATCTTTTGGGATAGATTTACCATACATTTGTTGTTATATTAATTCAATGGGACTGTTACTTCCAGACTGGGGCACAGAGTCCGTCAGAACAGCTTCAACGCAGAGCAGCCCAGCACTGGAGAGACCTCAGACACCACCAGCGCTGACAGGAAGAGTACGTTACCATGGAGATATCTAGCAGGAGGCCTGGGTCAATTACTATTTGCAAATACTGTGAGATACACATGGCGTGATGCGCGGTTACTGCTACTGGCTAGGCAGCGACTCTTCATTTCATTGCATTTTCGTGAAATAACGTTAGCGTACCGCTAGCTAGCTAGTTGTGTTTGTTTAGCCTGGTAAAGACATGTAATCAAAGTAACTTAGTTCTAACGTTAGACTGACGCGCTACGACTTTTCGGTTATTAGCTCGCATTAGCTTAACGTTAGCTAATGTTAGATGGCTAGCGAAATTTCTTTACCAGACGAGTGACTTGAGTATGCAGTTGGTTGATGGCAAATGGTAAATATGTTCACAGGATTAAAAAAATATAAAACTTTTTATTTAATGTACAGTAGGACCCCACTTATCCGAACCCAACGGGACCGAAGGTCGTTCGTATCTCTGAAATGTCCGGATGACTGAAACATATGTTAAAATGCACCAAATTCAATAAGTGGTATACTTGTTTCATATAGACTCATAATAGACCGATAAACACCCTTAATTACTTGTGAAAATGCATCAAAATTGCAATCAAATAGCCAACTAAACTCATATAGCCTAGCCTATAATAGGCCTACAGTAGCCTAGAATAAAATAAACGAATTTCCACTTGAGTGCATGCTTTGATCAAATACAGTATTCTCAAATGAGGCGTACGCTGCATCGATAGGCTACTGTATTCGCAGAACAAAATAGTATAGCCTAAAAACAACCCAACATTAGAACAATTAGAGCAAATGATAATCAATAAATAAATGAAATGACAGACAAGTTGTCGTGGCTTAGGCTATTGCAGCCTAAAGGAAAGTCTCTAAAACAACCGATGTAGGCAAACGTGGCCTAGGCTGTAGGCTATTATTTAACAAATACAGTAGGTCTAGTAATCTACATGCTCACAACACGTCTGTGTTCCTGAAGTCCATTAACTGGGAACGAAAAATGACTCGATGCTGCTTCAGGTTGCTGACGCGCTTTCTGGCTACCAAGGAATGCAGCTCTCGCGCAGCAGACTCGTTTGCGTTTTGCGCTCGACATTAAAGTAACAAATACATGAAACGTGACAGTAGGCTACAGCCTACAGGCTACATGTAGGTCTACATACAGTTCTGTTTTTATTCACTGTAGGATACAGTACATGTTTATTACAGATTTAAATGCGAGTAGGCCTACAGTACTGTAATGAAAATCCCACCAGTAACCAGATAGCAGGCTCAAAAAAAAGAAAAGAAAAATGTTTTAAGCCTGTCCGGTAGACCGGGAGGTTCGGATCTCTGAAGTTCGGATGAGTGGGGTCCTACTGTATTTATTTAATCACAATAAAATCAAGAAACACAGTTCGTGTCATATCCGACATAAACTGTCACTGTGTTTCTTGGATTCGAGTAAGGGCGTGATCATTAAATTTCGACGAATTCGAGACGGAGAATAATTTCGGGTCATTTCAAGTAATATTTCAAAAGAAAACAAAAAATCACGGTTGCCATCGGTTCGGTTGCATTAGTATAGGCATATACAATATATACATTTAGGATGAATCTTTTCTGCTACAGTAGGTCACCCTTAAACAGTTTATTATGGCAGTACTTCTGTGTTGTGTTGTCCATAACCATAGCCGTTTGTGTGCGTGTTCTCCAGGGAAAGGCCACAAATCACGGGGCTCTACAGTCAGTGACGACAGTGTTGTTGGAGAGGGAGGTCTGGAATCTCCTACCGCCAGCACAGGTAACCATGATCACAGGTTAACACGGGTAGCCATGGTCACTAAAGCAGTAGGCTACTCTCCAATCTCACTAACCAGGTTCACCAAGGACAGAGCCTAGCCTGGCTTCAGCCCCAGAATCGCACATCCACTTTAATTTTCGAAATGCAATTCAGGGTCTTGAAAGGATCTCATCCAGGTTGATTGGAATACCAACCAAGCCAATCAGCATCCTTTGAATGCATTGACGGAATAAAACTATGTGACATAATTGGTTAGGGATGAACTAATTGATGAGGACTCCTTCGGCAACGCCCATTTTGGAAAAAGACAGCAATGGAGATTGAATAATGAAGTGAAACGAAATGGCAATTCAGTTTTGAGTGTCAGGCTAGCGAGAACATTTACCTCTAGAAACAATATTTTCAGTTGGTGTGTTGATAATTGTGTGTGTTTTCAGGGGACATCAGTAAGATGGCACGCACCTCCTCCACAGGAACCATGTCGTCCAATGAGGATGCAGATGAGAAGGACGTGAACGTGGCCTCCTTTGAAACACAAAGTGAGACCTGAGCTCCTCCCTGTGTTTGTCATATCACACCCCTGTCCTTTCCTGTTTGTGTGACCTCCAGCTCTCCTCCGCCTCCCCAGACATCAACGGTATGGAGCCTGAGTGTGTGGTGTCCACGGGGCCCTTCCGGAACGTGGGTCTGTCCAAAGCGGCCCAGACCCACCGGCTACGGAAGCTGCGGACCCCCGCCAAGTGTCGGGAATGTGACAGCTATGTGTATTTCCAGGGGGCAGAGTGTGAGGAGGTGAGAGGGACTCCGCAATCCTGACCAGGCAGAGAACAGGAGGGGGGGTAGAGAGGAAGGGATAGTAGGGAAGGGCAGGGGAGAGTGGGAGTGAGGGAGCTTGTTGACCAGGCAACTGTATTGTATATCTACAGCCAGATTACCATAGCCAGCGGTTGGTCTGACTTACTCTGAGTGCTCTCTCCAAGAGCCTCATTCAAACTAGGCAAAAAAAAACAAAAAACGCCAAGACCGCACTGAGTATATATCCTTTAACTGAGTATCTATCCTTTAACTCCCACACTCTTCCATCCTAAACCCCCCCTCTCGTCCTGCCCAGTGTTTCCTGGCGTGCCACAAGCGCTGTCTGGAGACGCTGGCCATCCAGTGCGGCCGCAAGAAGCTGCAGGGCCGGCTCCAGCTGTTCGGGAGGGACTTCTCCCAGGTGGAGGGCTGCAGCAGCGATGGCATCCCCTTCATCATCACCAAGTGCATCTCTGAGATTGAGAGACGGGCGCTCCGCATGAAGGTGAGGGAGTATGTGTGTGTGTGTGTGTGTGTGTGTGGGGGGGGGGGGATTATTTTCCTGAATCTTTTTCTCTTGCTTCCTATCCCATTCTTTCTCTCAGACACACATACATCATTCTCTCTCTCTCTCTCTCTCTCTCTCTCTCGCTCTCTCTCTATCTCTCCCTCTCCCCCCCCCCCCCCCTCTCTCCTTCTTTTCTTTACAGGGCATCTACAGGGTGAATGGGGTGAAGACCCGTGTGGAGAAGCTCTGCCAGGCCTTTGAGAATGGCAAAGAACTGGTGGAATTGTCTCAGTGCTCCCCGCACGACATCAGCAACGTCCTCAAGCTCTACCTCAGACAGGTATGTACGCGGACAGACGGATTCACGTGCGCCCACACACTCATACAGGCGCACAGACATCCCAAACACAGCGATACACAGAAGTACCGGGACTACAGATTTACACTGACTACATGACCCGAGTCTGTGCTTTCTCTCTCTCTCTCTGCTTCTCTACCTTGCCCTCCGTCTCCAGCTTCCAGAGCCCATCATGCTGTTCAAGCTGTACAACAGCCTGATGGGGCTGGCCAAGGACAGCCTGCAGACGGAGGGGGAGGGAGGCCCAGAGGCAGGCACAGTGGCGGCCTTGGGGACAAGCAGGGGACCGGAACTGGTGGACCGGGGCCCAGACACGGACCCGGAGATCCTGGTCCTGGTGGATAAACTGAAGAAGCTGCTCACAGAGTGTCTGCCCAAGGCTAACATTGCTGCGCTGCGCTACATCATACGCCACCTCCGCAGGTCAGCCAGTTCAACACTGGACAGAGTACAATACAGTAGAAGAGAAATTCTATTAATACTGGCTAGTTGCAGTCCAGTTGACATAATAGGTTACTGTATAGGTCTGTTTAAAAAGGGAATGCACCCCCCCCTTTCTCTCTCCCTGCCTCGGTTCAGGATTGCGGAGGGGGAGCAGGACAACAAGATGAGTCCCAGTAACCTGGGCATCGTGTTTGGCCCCTCGCTGATGCGGCCTCGTCCCACGGGCGCCACGGTCTCCCTGTCCTCCCTGGTGGACTACCCCCACCAGGCACGCATCATAGAAACCCTCATCGTATTCTACACCTCCATCTTCCAGTCCAAGTCCTCCAGCAGCAGCACCATCACCACCTGCACGCCCCCCACCTCCGGCCAACAGGTGAGAAGAACATAGTCTGCAGGTCCTCATCTTATTAGCTGCATTCCTTTTATGTTGCAATGGTCTGGAACTCTCGAAAAATATGTTTTAATCTTGTTGAGATCAATCTGGTAAAATAATCTGGTAAAATAAATGTAGGTGTATTAAACGTATACCATACTGCAGAGGGTATCATTGTCTGAATTCAGTAATTCCCCCATCCATATGTCCAAAAGCAGCTAAGTCATTGTGAGCGGGTTGAAATTCATAGTTCCTCATTGTACTAGTATGTAAACAAGTCTGTGTGCATTCACAATGAACCCATCCTCTTTGCCGCGTCTCCCCCTGCTGGTACAGAGTGGTGGTGAGGATGGGATGACACCAAGCACAGCTGATGAAGAGGAACAGGAAGGCGGCGAGGAGCCCAGCGGAACAGACCCCGACAAGATGGAGGAGGGATGTGGTAAGGCAAGATGGCACCTTATCAGCTGTACACAACCGACACACATCCTCCCTTCCGGTTTAACATGAAGAACTTATTCAGGTTGTTTTCCTCAGTTCATCTAGTGAGTGAGTGGAACTGAAATCCAGGGAGATGTGGGATTATGGTCAGACACGTGGATCTACATCTGGTCATCTGAATGGTCTCATGTCCTCTTCCTCCTCCATGCAGGCGGTTCTCCAGGCTCCCCGGGCTCCAGCGAGCAGCTGCCAGACTCCGACTCTGAGCTGGATGAGTCTGGCCGGGGCGCCGGTCTGGTCCAGCAGGAGAGCGAGGTCAGCATAGAGGATGACCAGCCGGGCTGCCAGGACCACCTGGACCTCGGCCAGCCTCTGCCCCAGACCGACCTGGACGCAGACCCAGACCAAAGTCAAGACGAGGATAGGCCAGGAATCCCAGGCAGTGGTGCCCCGGCCCCCCCTGACAGCGAGCCCCCAGACCTGGAGGGGTCCCAGCAGGACGAGGAGCTGAGCAGCTCCCTGGCAGAGCTCAACATAGACCAGTCCAACAACACCTGTGTGCTGGGCCTGGCAGGGCGTCTCCCGACCTGTGTGGAGGCCAGCTCCCCCGGAGCAGGGACAGAGAGGCCGAGCGCGTCTAAATAAATGCATGTTAGTTGTGTTCAGTAGGGCACAGTGCAACAAAACAGTTTGCACCTGACAAGAAAAGCTAGTTGCTCATTATGGACAATTTTAGCCTGTCTCTTCAGTTTCAAAGATTTTGCCCCAACTGAATACCCCCCAACCATGTTGTCAAAATCATGAAAACTGATAGATGCATTGATTGGTTGGCTGTGAAGATAGGCTTCTTGATGACCACACCATCTTTAATGCTTATACTGTAGCTGTTTAATGCTATTTTAGAAAGCTGTAAATTGACATGTATCCCATTGCCCATTGCCATTCTTTTTTAATATTTCTCTTAAAAGCTTGAATAATCTAGCCTAGTGATGAGGTGAGTGTATTGTATGTCAGAGTCTTGTGTGCCATGCATTCCCAAGCAAATTATTGGGTATAAAAAGTGCTGCTGGTTTTGTTTCAGCACTAAAATTTAAATTCTATTGTATAAGTTTTATACATTGCTGTATTATTTTTTTATGTATATGTGCTGAATGATTTGTTTTTCAAAGTTATAATAAGAAATAAAGCTGGAACATGCTATTCAAATTCATTATTCAGACCTAACTATCCATTTAGAAATACCAGATGGAAAGACTGAGCAAACAGCAGCTAAACAAGCATGACTACAGGTCCAACTAATGGCTAGACGAGCCTACATCCACTGCCAGGCACATAAACTCCACTGGAGACAGGAGGACTAGGCAGGAAATTACATATATTAGGCAAATTCATGAGTATTATTCTGTGGCACACTAATTCTTAATTTATTTTTTATTTTTACAGCTTGCTCCTGACTGAGCACACTGTCATGACAAAATAAGAACATGCATATTTCCATACTCGGAGCATGCAAACCACTACTGCACATCCCTTCCATATGCAAATTGTCTGCACTCAGTGAGTTATCTGTCAACATATCAGTGAAATCATTGGTTAGTGGAACATTTGTCACCCAACGCTCGGTAAAGACTTCCCCCCTTCATAAATGTGCGACTGTGAATACCGTAAGCTTATTTAAAACGATATCCATGCCTCACTACGGGAAAAAAAAGGTAAGCCTGTGTGGAAAAGTAATTTTTAAAATCATGTATCAGACTTTTGGTAAAGGCAGGTTAGTATGGGCATAAACTAAAACTAATGTATAACAGCTGAATGTAAATGTGTAGCCTAATTCCTCTTTGGTTGGGTTAACCATTAATGTTCTTTAATTCTACAATGGAGATGATGCTATGTAAACTGCTTTGTCCATTCATTTTCATGTCAAATTAATTCAGTCCGTTTTAAGGATTTATTGTACAAAATTACAAAACGCCCAATCTTCATACAAAGGAGATGATAGAGTCTAAAGATAGAGAAAAAATCTATTGGTGTATTTGGAGGAACAAAGAGCCAACTATACACTGTGAACATGTTTTTATCTACATACTTACACAGTAATGTAGTTAAATGGATACACCTATGTTCTATGTAACAAAATGTTAATAGAATTTAGATGCTAAGTGGTCACACAACACATGTCAAGTACTGAAAAACTTGAGCTTAAACACTGCTCACTTTGACATCCTCACTGGACCAGCCTGTAGGTAATGTACCGTCCAGCTGTCTCACTGGGTCTGATGATCTTCACAACCTGTCACAGCAATGGAAAAAAAGAAACTTAATACACTGACATTAACATCCTGGTGAGACGTGATACTACACATGACTGCAATCACAGACAAAAATCATGTCAGTGAATAGGAGACGAAAGGGATCCGGTACCTGGCCTCTTTTCAAGCCAAAGTAGCGAGCCACTGGGTCTCCAGCCTGGATCCTGGGCAGCTGGCTCTCCTTCAGCTTACTGGGTTTGAGGGGTGAAGGAAATCCAACAGTCTGGGGCACTTTTACACTTACCTGGCTATGCAATGCACAACTCAATCAATGTAGTGTTAGAGGTAGATAAGTAATACATTTGCCTGTGCTTAGGGTGGTAAAATGTGCTCCAGTACATTGTTTCAAAACAAAGCAACTGTGGGGGTGGATTTCAGACATCTGTCAAATATTCGGGGAAGGATACTATCTTGCCAGCAGTTCGACCAGTTCCTCTTTTGTCATGACAATGTGTTCAGGAACAAGCTGTAAAACAAATATAAAGAAAAAAAATAAGATGGAAGGCAAACAAATGAAGAATGAGTGTGCCACAGAGCAACACTCTTATCAGCTTTGTGAAAAATAATGAAACAGTTCACAGTAATGTCCCTTACCTCGTGCTCTGTGATGTTTATGAGGAGTTCCTGTTGTAGAAACTGTTCCAGGATGTACTTGGGCGCCATGTCAACTAGAGACTGGATTTAGGGGGGGGAAACATGTAAATTGAATAAAGTAAGTAGCCGATGAAAAGAGAGAGATGTCAGCTTGCGACTACACCATCTTCTGTTTCTGTGACTGTACCCTACCTGCTTAGCTGACGGAGTCATACCCATCTGGACTACAATGATGGCACGTGTGATGTTCTCTTCCTGCATCCTCTGACAGTACATTTTAATGGTCTTGATTCCCACCTTGGGTTCCTCTGGGGAGGAGAGACATTGAGGCCTTTGTTACTGTATGGCATAACTTACAACAAGTTGCAAACTGAAGATCGTGATAAATCTGTCTCTGGCTGCTTGCTTGTGTCATTAACTCTCGAGTCATTTACATTAACATTGTTATTGGTGTTATTTCTTCAGACAGGTAGGGGGCTTATGGCGTACCAGGAAAGAAAACAAACATCTGGTCGGTAGGGTCATCGTTGTGTGCCACAAGCACGGTGAGGTCTGTCCGTCTAGGGCGACCCTCACTAGGCTTGTCCCCGAACTGGCTTTTGAACTCATCCAAGGTCTGGTCCAACTCATCCTGGGTCACCAGGTACCCTCGATCATGACACAACTTTTCAAAAGCAACGTTAGATAAAGTTAGACTCGGGCCCCCGGCGGGTACAGACTAGATATGGGCTATTTAAGTAACACTGAGCTAGAGATCACGTAAGCAACTAGATCGTATTAGATTCTATCACAGTTACAACATTCACTTTACCTATGTAACATCGTCGCTTCTATTTTCTTACCACAATAAATCAATAACGGTACTTCAAACGTAAAATAAATTCACAGTGAAAAGACGCAGAGAGCGAAGTAGGCTAGCTAACGTTAGCTAACTTACTGTAGATTGAAGCATTCATGGATGTTTACAAAACATTATCTAACCCACCTGCATGATGGTTTTGCGAATTTTCCATAGCCTATATGTTTCCTCCTCGTCATCCATAATTTCTTAGTGACTTCACCTAAATAACTTGATAACTCGATAAAACAAAAAATACTGTAACTGATTCAAGAGCTAAAGGTTCTCGCTAGCCTCACGTTGCGGACGCACATTGATGATGTCACTTTTACGACGTCAAACGGCCCAAGCGATTTTTAGAACTCCAGCAGAGAAAAGGAGCGACTATTCAAGAGAATATTAATGGAAATTATATTTTCGTATGGTTCTAGAAATTAATGTGCGGGGTTGATATTATTTTATATGCTCAGATCTGAATCATAATGTAATTTTTATTTATTTATTATTTTTTATAAAGTGTGAGTCTAGCATTTCACATATAAATGGAAACCCGTCCCGTCCCCCTTCTCACATCACGCCCCCTCGAGCCCAACGTCATCATTCCTTGCGTTTCACAACAAACAGGCGGGGCTTTAAACAATGTAGGTAAACCGACTACTGCTACAAAATGAGGCTAATTCATCGTGTTTTGATAGTTGGGGCGCTGGCAAGCAGTGGAGTCCTCCTGGCAATGGTACTGTATTTATTAACGTCGACGGTAGGCTATAGTTATTTCTGTGCTATACTTGTCTCTTTTGAGAATATAGTTTGTTTGCGTGTGGTGCCTGACTGGTAAAACTGGATGTGATAGCATCCCTCCATTGGCAGGGGCCTGTGCTGATGCTGTAAGATAGTAACACTAGTGTAGCCTATGCATATTTTCCGCTTTTTTATAATCCATATCTTCCTGGAACAGCAGGCTATATATCTGATCGTGTGAAGGAAAACTGATAAAAATGCATTGTCACTAATTGGTAGGGATAGCTCGAGAATGGACTAAAGAATGTAAATTGTCCTTCCACAAAACTCTATCTCTATTTGTATCGTAATCAGCAGTGTTAAAGTTTACACGGTGTACATGGCAGGACACACGGTCCTACTCTTATCAGGATGTGTGAAATAATCTCTCCTAAACTGGATGATTCCCAAACCGTCAGACAGTTGTCTGCTTTGCCTGGCACCTAGCGTATCCAAGCTATTATGGATAGAATACGTACATTTCTACCTAGCTTATGATTTGATGGCATCATTTGGGCGGTAGGTAGCCCAGTGGTTAGAACATCACACCAAAAGTGCCCCACACTTGACAAGGTGGTGTCTGGAGGGCTCCTGGCTGAGTTCCCATCAGGCATTCCCAAACATTGAGCCATTGAGCAAGGCACTTAAAGGAGTAGTAAAGGGGAAATCATGTTTAGCCCTGTTTTAAGGTTACTTATGATCATATACAATGGTTCAGATCAAAACGTTGACAAAACTAGCACTTTTGAGAAAGTTGATAATTGCTCTACCACCGCTTAGGTCATACAATGGATGTGGGTGGGCACCTTGAAAAATAATTCAAAAACATGTGACAGCCAGCAGAAGCTCAGAAAAGATTTGGATAAGGAACAAAGGAGTTAATTCATTCAGTCACAAGGAACGTGCAGTAATGAGGTAGACGTTTTAGGAACAGAATGTTGGGGCTAGTAAGCTTGGTGTGTGTGTATAGGCACATGCAGAGCAGGTGCCCAAGGCCATCTTTTCCTAAAAGCAGTTAGGGCTCTAATGATGATTAATTTTGGTTAACGATTAATTGTCAGAAAAATAATGGCGATTATTACAATAATTGTCAAAGTTGTTGACCGGGGGGGCGGCCCTGGCACTGATGCTCATGTCCGCATGATTTGAGTGAGAGTGTGTGTGTTTGTGAGAGAGAGAGAGGGAGAAAGACAGACAGAGAGGGAGTGAGTGAGTGAGGGTGGGTGGGTTCCGAGTTCTGACTCATTTTTACCAGATAATGTAGGCCTAATAACACAAGTACTCAGCCTATGAAGTAAACTTGTGGTTTAAAACCACGCCTCTTTAATATCATGACTGTTAACAACATTTACATAGAACATATATCCTCCTCAAAAAAAAGCATTGAAAAACTAAGATGAAATTAAATTTGGAGTATACAAATAGCACATGAAGTGGACAATGCATATATATTTTTTTATTTTTTTATTTTTTTTATTTTTTTTCATAACCGCGGTTACAAAAAACAATTGCGGTCCAAAAAAATAATCGCGGTTTGACGATTATGTAATAATCGTTACAGCCCTAATAGCAGTTGCACACTTTCCAGCATGGGCATCTGTCTGCATCAAGCCAGAGATCTGCAGTATAGAGACAAAACAGAATATGGAGAGAAACAGCATTAGTAATCAAAATAAACACCCAGGACTCCATCTTTCATTGTTCAGTTGCAATAGCCTAGCCTATATCTAAAAAAAATAAAAAGAAGTCTGACATTATTTGATTCTATTGTGTTAGATATTTGCATGAAAACAAGACATATTTGTTGTTCATTATCAGAATGGATGCAGGTATAGTTATTATAGTTACAGGTATGTTGTTCCACTCTGTATCAAGGTACTGTACTTTCTGTCGTAATCTTCCAACTGCCACAGCAGCACATGTCCTAATGCCCTGTAATCCCCAGATTACAAGAGTAAAATTACTTTTACCTTTGCCCTGCAAAGCACCCTACTTCTATAAGGAGATAACATTATTTATTAACATGTTGTTTGAACCAACTGTTGATGTTTGTTTAGTCTGTGTGTTAGTTGTCAGCAGAAATGCAGCCTATGACAGAGGAAGAGCATATCTTCACTGTTAATGATCTGCAGTGCTTTGTAAATGAGGAGACTTGAAGGAGTGCCACAGCTGAAAGGCTGTCAGTCAGTTGAGTTTAGTGAGTCGTGGTACAGCAAGCTCCTTGGTCAAGTCTCAGACACATTCGCATTCTGCCTTTTCAGTGGACCTTACTGAAAGGCAGTCATGCGTCTGGTAGGGTCTACAGTTATCCTTTCTCTCCTGCTGCAGACTATGGTAAGAAAGACAGGGAGGAAACAGTTTCTTGGCAAGTGTGATCGGTGATCTCTTAAGTTTAATGCTGCTTCGTCACAAGTGAAATAGACAATTTTGTACATGTTGACTCACCAGTTTATGACTGGCTTTCTATAATGCTAATTTACCTCTTATAAATATTTTAAAGAGATTATATGACATGGAATGTATGAGAGTTCTTTTCCTTGGAGACTATTATTGACTTACTAAAAGATGAGGTTCATTGACATCTCGTATAAACTGAGATTTTTATGACAGATACTAAGAATCCCAGGTGTGTCTCAATGGGTGTGTCAGGGAAAGATGTCCATACTCATAGTCTTTCTTACTTCCTTTATTCCTGCTGTTTTGTCATGCTGTTTCTCTCCCTCTCTCTCACGCAGTCTGTGCTGTCAGAGCCCTGGCAGACAGCTAAATCTATCTATGAATTCTCCGCCAAGGATATTGATGGCAACGAAGTGTCCCTAGAAAAATACAGGTGAGCGGGATCTGATCTGAGGACAGTGTCAGCACCTCATATTGGCCTTTTCCTCCCACCACCTTCACCTTGTCACCTATCAACATCTCACAATCACCTCACTGCCCTGTGGTTTTGCCCCTTGTGTGTGTGTCTGTCTGTGTAGGGGCAACGTTGTTGTCATCACCAACGTTGCCTCTAGATGAGGTAAAACCCCAGTGAACTACTCTCAGTTTGCGGAAATGCATGCCAAGTACGCTGAGAGAGGTTTACGCATCCTGGCCTTCCCCTCCAACCAGTTCGGCAGGCAGGTATGGGACAACTCACCCGGAGACCTCCACACTAACACACACAGCATTGGTGCTCCACAGACGTGAGCAGATGATCAAGGTGTATGGACCTTTAGTTTTTTGTATAATCCAGTAGTAGTAGATAAGAGAATTGTGTAACATTGTAACATACACACTTTGTTATTACTGTACTTTCACCAAGTAGGCTACTTTTGTGAATGAGACCCTGATAAGGAGACAGTAGGTCCCCAACGTTAACCTCAGATAATAGTAACAGTACTTAAGCTAACAGCAACAGAACCATTGTACTGTATGCTACAGAGGGCAGTGAGATTGAGACATCAGTGCAGATCTTATGCACTAAAGGTGATATCTCTGTTTGCTACTGAAGGAACCTGGCACCGAGGCTCAGATCAAGGAATTTGCCAAGTCCTACAACGCTCAGTTTGATCTCTTCAGCAAGATCGACGTGAACGGGGCCAACGCCCACCCCCTGTGGAAATGGCTGAAGGAGCAGCCGAATGGACGGGGCTTCATGGGGAAGTAAGTATTGTGCACGGTGGTTTGGTTTGTTAAAAGGTACAGGCCAACGTTCAGCTAAAGTCACCCAAAGCATTGATTTTATGACAAGTGCTTGTTTTGATCATGAGCTTTGTTGTCTCCCCTTTTTAGTGGCATCAAGTGGAATTTCACAAAGGTAAATATTTGTCATATCATTAGATGTCGCCATCAACACAGAAAGTTGTCACACATCTAATTAAGCAATACTTGCAGGGGCATAGATCCACTTTTATTCCCGTGGGTTATTTTTGTCTCAAAGGGGTCCCTGATTAACCAGTTAAAAAAAAAGGACTAATATATTTATTAAAATATTGGGTAACACAAAAGCAGACACGAACAGCTAGGAGGTGAAGCCCGGAGGCGTGTTTATTGAATAAGGGCCAGACAGGATCAGGTCAGTGAGACAGGCGAGGGTCAGGCATAGGGATGGGGATCAAAACCCGGGTCTAAATTTCTCAAGACCCGGTAATCAATAAGGTTGGAGCTTATCGGGTCTGCTATTGAGCCTACAGCCGAGTGACCATTTTAACCGGGACAATCAAAAGTGTAGGCTAGGCTACTGCACGTTCATGCGAGCGGACAAGTAGGCATATATAATTCTCGAGCACCAAAACCAGGCGTTTTCATTCAGAATGATACAAGTATTTCAGTTTCAGCATCATGGACAGCTTCCCAGCAAGCCACATATTGGTCTGCACACACTCGGCTACACTTTTAGTCTTGTAGGTAGGAATGCCGACGTAAAGATCATATTAACTTGATAAATGTCATGTCAGCACTGTTAACAAGCGTCACATTATGTTGTGGTTAAAACCGTTGGCAGTGAATGTTGAAAACGAGTGTTCTACAGATATTTCTCGGTACAACCGGCTTGACACGGTCAATCGGGATGTCTGGTCACCCACATTATACGTCCTGTCCGATCGTGGTGCACAAACATATGATTGATAAAGTTTTTGAATTCAATTGAATTGTATGCCAACCGCTGTTATTTTATTGCCTTGCACACTCGTTCACAAGTTTGCTTGTTGAGAAAATGGCAGAGCGTGCAAAACGGTCAAGTGCTTGGCTTCATTTCACAAGAGTGAAAGATAGACAAGGCGAAAAAGCAATAAATGCAAAACCAGTTCTGTTTAACATGTACAGTATTGCCGTCCGTCTCGTTTTTCCCATAGAAAAGTATCGATAGTGGTATCAATAAGGACCTGGATCATTAAGCAGACTCGATAACGGTATCAATATCAATAAAAATGAATGATCCCCATCCCTAGTCAGGCAGGTACGAGGCAGTCAGACAGGTGTGGTGTTCAGGCATCGACGAGGCAGTCAGACAGGCGTGGTGTTCAGGCAGGTACGAGGCAGTCAGACAAGTGTGGTGTTCAGGCAGGTACGAGGCAGTCAGACAGGTGTGGTGTTCAGGCAGGTACGAGGCAGTCAGACAGGTGTGGGGTTCAGGCAGGTACGTGATTCTCCAGTCAGGCAAGGTTCAGGCAGTGGCAGGGAGGTCAGACTAGGACGAAGGAAGACAAAAAGGGTGAGGCAGGGTTTGGATCAAGGCAAGCTAGGTCACAGGTACAGAAGTGATACCCACTAGGTTGGTCAAC
This sequence comes from Borostomias antarcticus, assembly GCF_949987555.1. Classification (NCBI taxonomy): domain Eukaryota; kingdom Metazoa; phylum Chordata; class Actinopteri; order Stomiiformes; family Stomiidae; genus Borostomias; species Borostomias antarcticus. The sequence goes on from NC_140243.1 coordinate 6,694,581, forward strand.
GATCTGGCGCAGACTGGTGTGTGTGGAGCAGCTTCTTAACCTCGAGGAGATGGGTTGATGAGCCCCAGGTGTGGGATCTCTCATGGCTGGGTAGGGAGGCGCGCAATCACCGAGATGAACGGCAGGTGTTGGTTGGAAGCGCACCCCGCTCGAGTCCGCTGCTGATGTGCTCGCAGTTCCCTCTGCGCTCTCCGGGAGGTGCTCGGGGACTCATCTTCAGGGACAGTCTCCGAGGCAGGGACAGGTTCAGGGACAGGCTCAGAGACAGGGACAGGTTCAGAGACAGGGACAGGCTCAGAGACAGGGTCAGAGGCAGAGTCGGGGGAAATGGACCGGCGATGCAGGTGCACTCGAGCCGTGATAGATCTGAGAGAGAAAAGAAAGAGTTTGTAATGTCTGTAGCCTACAGTTCATGTGATACACACGTCCTCACTTGCACCCAGACTGTAGTTTAGAGCACTGCTGCTGCTGAAGATGTATTTTATGTACAGTATCTTAGTTGTCTTTTATTGTATGTTTTATGCTGTGTTGCCAGAGTGCTGCAGACAAATTTCCATTACATGTACATTTAATGGACAATAACATTTTTCTTATTTTATCTGAGATTAACCCGGATTATTTCAGATATTCTCTGTACAGCACATCCATGAAGTAAATGGTGCAGTGTCTTTGTGTAATCACTCTGTTCCCTCTCTTTGTCTATGTAGTTCCTCATCAACAGAGAGGGACAAGTTGTGAAGAGATATTCTCCGATGGATGACCCCAGTGTAAGCATGAATGCCTCGCCCACATACTGACATCACACACCTGTGATTGTCTCTTCATATGAGGTTCCACTGAACTGTAACCATTCACAGGCTAGGCCATAGAGGCACCCCATCTATCACACATGCTGTATGAGTGTGAGTTTTTGCCACTTTAATGCAGCACTAATGCTTGTTCTTAGAGGCCCACTGGAAAGCTCTCATAGCCCACAGTCCGTAAAATGGACAGGAATACTGAAACTGCATAGCACAGTGGACAGGACTGTTGGGTGAGATTTTAGTAGGGGAACTGGGAGAGGAAGTGTGGGGATGAAGGGTTAAAAGTCTTATGGGAGTCGTGGAACAGTACTGGTGTTCCCTGGAATTCCCTGCTCTCAATTGCATCTCTGAGTATTAAATAAAGGTTATGAATGAATGAATTTGACAGCAATTTCACACACACTAGGCTCAGTGACTGAGTGAGCAGTCCAGTAATACAACAAATGAATGCAACTAATCGCTGGAACTCTTCCTCATTTCAGGTGGTGGAGAAGGATCTTCCCACGTACCTCTAATTCCATCCTGACTGACTGATGCATTGCTTACGGATAATCCACCCCCGCTCCCCTCCTTCCCTCTCCTCCTCTCTCTGGTGGACGAGCAGATATGGGTGGGTCCTTTTCCCAGACCAGTGACGGTCTGTCCGCAAACCTGTCTGACGGGCAGGATGGACCTGATGAGAAATGGCATGCAAACCTTCCTGGGAGGAGCCCACATCATACCCAATCGGTTCACTGGAGAGGAGCCCTTGATTCCTTAACCCGTAACCCTACACAAACTCTTACAACGCAATGTGAAACAGAATGTGCATATACAGAACTATGGTCCTAGTGTCTTCCCGTAATAAAGTAAATTTAAATTTTGTGCTATTACAGTTTTCTAGTGTGTTATTGCCATTTGTTAACATCTTTGTCTATTTCCCTATTAATGACTCATGATACAGCACAGGTTGACCATACTGCAGTTGTTTCTCAGCCTAAGCCTGTGCTGATGGTATTTGAGAAGGTATTTCAGGTGGCAGATTTCCTGGTTCTCACTGAATTACAGTAATTATCTCAGAAAGAGCCTTCATGAATGTGTGATGGTGTCTGAAATTGTAATTTGTGTACTGGCTGATTGGCCAGGTGAGCTACACTGCCAACTATTGGATGTTTACAACTATTGGATGTTGCAACTATCCCAGAAGAAATACTGCTCTTTCCATCTTTCTTGAAATACCCTACATTCCGGGGCAACCTTTCTTTTTTTGGTGAAATAATGTGATTAAAGACTTACGTTTAACAGTTCATTCCATTACACCACAACATCCCATTACATTTTTAAACAAAGCCTGTTGTACAGAAGTATGAAAATACATTTAAGAGTGAAATAATGTAACAGTTATGAAAATGTAATTTTCTAACATTGCCTGTAGGTAAAATTCAGAACAGTTAAAATCAACAAGCACCAGCATGTGCAGTAAAAACATGAATGCATTACTTGCTTCAGATTGCTCTCTGGTACATTATCAGTTAAGTCAAAAATCGTAACCTTTTTATAAACTTCTAAAAAGTAGGGTCATTCTAGAAATGAGTTTTCTCCGGAGGGTGGCTGGGGTCTCCCTGAGAGATCGGGTGAGAAGTTCAGTCATCCGGGAGAGACTCGGAGTAGAGCCGCTGCTCCTTTGCGTCGAAAGGAGCCAGTTGAGGTGGTTCGGGCATCTAGTGAGGATGCCTCCTGGGCGCCTCCCTAAGGAGGTGTTCCAGGCGTGTCCGGCTGGGAGGAGGCCGCGGGGTAGACCCAGGACTAGGTGGCGGGACTACATCTCCGCACTGGCCTGGGAGCGGCTAAAGATTCCCCAGGCAGAGCTGGTTGATGCTGCTAGGGAAAGGGATGTCTGGGGCCCCCTGCTGGAGCTGCTGCCTCCGCGACCCGACCATAAGCGGATGAAGATGGATGGATGGATGGAAAAGTAGTGTGACTCACTCTGTCAGGTAGACATATCAGAATGTGGTTAAGAGTCATTCTGTCAGGTTAAGGCCCGAGAAGGGAGGATCAAGTTTAATTTTCATAAGAGCATCCATACCTCAATTAGGTCAAGCAAAGAAAATATAATGGCAAATGGAATGCTAACAATATCTACTGTACCAGGGCATTGGCAGATAGGAGAGCAAGGGGTTTGGATAGGCACTGAGAAGGGTGTGTGTGTGTAGTCTGCAATAGGTGTGAGAAAAAGATGGAGTCAATACTGTCGCTTTGAGGAATCCACTCCACTAGTCTCTTAAACCAGCCTGTCACCTGTCACTGTTTCTCTAGCTGAAATCACAGATATTTAGGTCTGGGATTTAAAGAGATGTGAACTTAGAGTCACTGGTATCATTTAGCCAAGATGTCAGATGATATCCTGTAAGCTATCTGAGTTGGCAGTGCAATTAATGCATACTGTTATCTAATAGCATATGAGTTCATAGTAGCCTACCTTATGATCACTGGTCAAAATCGAAAGAGGGAATACACCTATTCTATTAATACATCCATGGAATAAACCTAGAGTTGAGATGGCATTTTGCAGAGAATAGATTAATCAAATATTATCAAAGAGGGAATTAATAGCCTGGTCCATCCATTTACTTATCCGTGCATAATTGCTTGCGGTAGTTCCTCAAGAAGCAGGCGGAGGGAGCCAGAACGCACACCAGCATCATGAAGCTAGTCGGGTCTGTGTGGAGTGGCATCAGCACAGCAAGTGCACTCAAGCTGTGAGGAGCAGTCCTGCCGTCGTGCCGATAACAACCGCACGGATGAGAGGACCATAACGGATATACATATAATTATATCCCTCATCTCAAAAGCTCATCCTTAGTACGTCGAACACAACGTTGTCTTTTCAACCGGAATCGCCCCGTCGCTGTGGGGGTCTTTCGTTGGGGGGTCGCCCTTTCTCTGGGAGTCTGAATGGAAGCAGCGGAAGGAGCGGTTGGGCTGTCTGAGGCCAGGGATGGGAGTCCGTTATCTGAGGCCGGGGATGGGAGGTCGTTATCCGGAGCTACAGCGTCCGATGATATGGACACTGTCATTGGAGTTAGCTACGGAATGGACGCCGGAGATATGGGTATTGCTAAATATGTTGTTGTTATATGTTCTAGGCTAGCTAACTAGCGTCCTGCCATTGATGACACGTTCCAGATTTGTGCTCTTACTGTCATCCCGCGTAGCTAGAGTAGCATACCGTTAGCATTAGCTAACCTGGTTAGACAGTGCCTGGAAGATGGCATGTTATTCAAGGATATGGTTGAATTGTGATTGCTAGCTAGGCTTAGCTATCAAGCACTAGCTATCCATGTCGTGTCACTACAAGCAGACTGACGTTAGCTATGTCCTCGCTAGCTAACGTTAGCTAAAGCTAGCTAGCTAGTTAGTTGTAACAGCTTATGTTAAACTTGGGTCAGTAATAAGCCAGTCCCCAGCAGCTGGGGATGCTACTGGGATCACGTTAACTACCCAGCTTGCCTGCTAACGTTGACGCTGCGTTGACTAATTGCATGTGCACCTCGCTTTCACTTTCACACTCAATTCCACTGAAACAACAAATTAATTGTTTATTTCGTGTTATCTTATTGTATTTTTGTCTGTTGGTATCAATTTACTGCTTTTACCAGGCTGAATATCAATCGTATTAAATTATTTGCCAAAAGTAATCATGAATGTACTGACACTACTGTAGCCTGTATCTGCCCATGGTGATGATGATGATGATGATGATGAACATCATTGATGTGTAAGTGTTATTGTAACTATTGGGGATTTGTTAGCACTTAAATTCTAAGGCTAATAGGCTAACAGTTTTGGGTCACAAGTACACATTTGGGTATTAGCTGAATGTTTTTTCACTGATGCTTTGACAGAGGCACAGGCGTGTGCGTGTGCGCGTGCGCGCCTGGGAGGTGGGTGGGTGCCGAGCCAGCTGTCAATCATGTTCTATTAGCTGGGCCCCTCACCTGTACGTCAAGGCTAGAGAATTTGATCATGTGTGTATTCTCTCATGAGAATAGCATTGACTTGGAGAGGAATCGGTGTATCTCTCTCTCTCTCTCTCTCTCTCTCTCTCTCTCTCTCTCTCTCTCTCTCTCTCTCTCTTACACACACACACACACATACACAGGTGCTCAGCTGTGTGGTGGCTCAGTGAAAAAGATAGTGTGCTGGGTTTGGCAGGGACCCGAACACTAACACGTGTCAGCTGCACTGTTTCGGCTACAGCGTTTCACAAGTGTGTGCCTGCACAATGGAAATATTCCTTTGCACTGAAGAGAGGGAAATGAACAGAACTTAGGCCGCTACAGTACGTTTACTATATACAGTATGTAGGCACATTGCCGCTGTTGATAATTTGTTTGTCTTGAACCATAACAGGTTTGCAAGGAAGAGAGAAACATGCTAGGGAACCAAAGGAATAAACCACACCTTTCTGTAAAAGGCATCTTCTCTGCAGGAATAGCCTATACATTCGGACTGCCATAGCTATTTATGTGGAGGTAGTTTTCTCACAGTCACAGAAATCCATCAGCAGCCATTTCCCCTGGGAAACCATAGTCGCTTTCAGCTCCCAGTTGTTGTTGAGGTTTTTGTCTGACTAGTAGCGCTTCTCTTGTGTTTTTTTCTCCACTTTATTTCTGGACTGGTGGAGGGTCTTTTTCTTTTCCACACGGTAAGACACACAAACACATGTGAGTGAGCGGTTACACAGTACACACGACACACACACACACACATATCTTCAGTGGTCCCCAGTGGATTCCCTGTATTTATCCCATCCGTGCCGTCCTCCTCCAGGGGCAGCCAGGGGCAGTGGCCAGCCTTGCCAGAGGCACCTGGCGAGTCGGTACTAAGTCCAAGTGCTCAGTCCAAGTCCTGGTCAGGGATCGGACTGAAGAGCATCTGTTCTTCTGCATGTTTTTCGTATTGGGTTCTTTTAGAGGAAACCCTCGCAAACACGGGGAGAACATGTGAACTCCGTGCAGAAAGGCCCGGAGACCTTCTTACTGTGACAGTACTAGGTAATAGCTGGGATCGAATCGGGGACCTTTCGATCCCCAGCCGGACGCTCTACCTACCGAGCTACGTGCCACCCCAATATACCACGTTTCTCAATGTTTCCTCAGTGTTCAAGGTTGTAGTCCTCTCTTCGATGAAAGGAAAAAAGCACTGCTTTTCAGGACAATATTTATGACTGAATCTATTGTTGTCAAATGTAGAGAATGTCTAGTCTTTGGAGTCTATACATGGAGGCTTTCTGGTCCCCTGCTCATTGAGGTTCCTGCACTGTGCTCTGCCCTCTACAGTAGACTTTACAGTTTGGGGTCTATATTTAGCTGCCTGTGAGACTCATACGGAGCCTTCTCGCACACCCAGTTAGTGCTGTGGTACAGTCACTTCTGGCGATGAGCTTCCGATTGAGATCCAGCTGTTGTTTGTGAGAAGCTGAAGCAGGGAGGAGGAGGTTTCAGAGACCCCGCATCAACCATCTGCTATGAGCTGCTCTGAAAGGACACCGAACTACAGTTTGATCCCCTTTAAGTGCTCTCTGACAACAAAGCTAGTTGAATGTAGGCTATGTTGTACTCTGCATACTACTGTACTACAAGCTGTCAACAAGAAAGCCATTAGTGTGACTTTTCATTGATGGAGGCTATCGACCACTATCGGGGCTATCCTTAGTGGGGTGATAATGAATGTCACACACATCAACTTTATTATCTAAGCTTGTTTGAGATCATCATTCAATGCAAATGCCAGCTGTAGCATGTGGCTCAGCCAGTTGAGCGGTAGTGTGAGATCGTGCGGTCGTCGTGCTGTTGGGTGCGTGAAAGAACATGGCGTGGGAATCAGCTGTGTCTCGTTAAAAGAGCCGCCTCATCGTTCATCATTCTGGTAGCCTGGTAGATCTCCCTTTAGATCAATGCACAGTCCACTGTCAGGATGAGAGAATCCATCTCATCTCCTCTACTATCCTCCCCCTCACCTTCACTCCTCTCCTCCCATCACCTCCACCCCTCTCCTCCTCTCTCCCCTGTGAATGATTCCCCAGCCGTAGCCACTTGTTTCTTAGCATCACTCTCTTCTTGTCTCTCTCTTCTGTGCTGTAGGCTGGAGCTGGGAGATCTGCAGACAGTGGCACAATAGTCTTCACTGCCCGCTGCTCAGAATTGCCATTGATCTGACCTCCCCTTTACTTTATCACAGTGACACTGCGGTGCCACTATCAAGGTTTGTGTGTGTGTGTGTGTGTATGTGTCAGGAATACCAATTCGCCTTGGTGTGCATACACACACACACACACACACAAATCAAGAAATGTTAATTTACCTTGATCATGAGGGTGTGTTTGGCCAGAGTAAGAGTACACCAAGGCCTGACATGGATTACTTTCCTCTGATAGGGACAGAACAAACCCAATGAAGGGATATTAGAGTTATTGTAACATTGCGTTTCAAGTAAAAAATAATAAATTACGCAAATCATGCTTTTCATGAAACTCAGTGGAGGGTTCAGTTTCGAACCCATTAAATTTTGGAGTGCACAGAGCCACGAAATGCATCCAGGGGGAGGTCTGTGCTCTCCGTGCGCACCATTTTGAGCTCTTTCATTTTAGAGCGCAATCAACTTTTACCAAGAGTAATTTTTCCTGCCAAAAAAATGTGTGAATGCTGAATAGCTGAAAAGAAATTGCAAAAGCATTGCTGAAAATGCAAAGCATAAATGGGGAAAAAGGAGGACTAACCCATTTAGTCCACAACACATAATGTTCGCCTACAGTGTATTGTGTGTCGTTGGTGGTGTTCGTTCCAATGCCGTTTTATCCAGACCTAGTCCTCTGTTCTGATCAGGCTGTTCGGTAGAGAGAGGCAGTATCGTCATTGCCTGCTCAGGTCATGTGGAGTTTCAGACTTTAAACTGAAGACTTCTGTGTCACCTTGTCACCTGTTCAGGCCTCGGGGGGCTTGGCCAGGTAGAGAAGAGGTGGCTGTGATTCTAATTAGAAGCCCTGTGCTGCTTGCCATCCTCCTCCTCTCACATACTGGGACATGGGGACACACCCTGAGACACTTGATGCCGGGGCCAGGCTAAAACCTCTATTAAAAGCTCCACCGCATTACTTTTGCTTATAGATTTTTATTTTAGGTTTTATCTAAACTAAACCTATCTAAACCTTGCTCTCTCTAATGCCGTTATCTTCAAAGAGGTAGAGTACCTAAAATTGCCTTTTGAAAGCCTCCCCAAAGACTGGGAGACTCAGTGAAGTCTCTTAGACAGGTTAGAGAGCTCCTCCTTTCACTGTTCAATTCAAATAGAGAGCAATGGACGACCATTACGACACTGAGGCGTCATCTTCAGGAGCGAGAGTAGTTCTCATAGAAGACCACTGAGACCACTGCTGTCTGTGTATGATGCCTAGAACTACATGAGGTTATGCTTGCATGGTCAGTTGAACCTCTCCAAGCACGGTCTCTGACAGATATCTGTTCACCTGCACCAGTGATCCAGATCCAGCGCTCAGATTGGAGAAGTTAAATCACTAATGATGTATTGTACTCTATTTCACCTCAGTCTGGCTTAGGGATGAGACAGTATGGATTTTTCCATTACGGTACGGTACGGTATCTAGTTACACGGTACGGTTTATGGTAATTCGCGGTATACGGCATTTCACCTCCCCAACACATAAAAAAACAAGTATTTTACTTTGAAGAAACTACAGTGCAACACATGATGGAAAATACACACTATTGTAATTAAGCTCAGTTTATTAATATCAAGCTTTTATTAAATTACAAAATTAACTGTTGCAAGCAACTTGAAATGTGAAGTTTCAGCAGCGCATTATTGTGTAATACCGTAAACGTAATACCGTAAACATAGGGAATGTCACGGTTCTAATACCGTGAACATTTTATACCGCGGTTCATGGTTTTACGGTATACCGTCTCATCCCTAGTCTAGCTGAGACAAGGCATGTAATGCCTCTCATGAGTAGTGCTGAAGGGCTGATGCATCTTTCATGGTATTTGGCAGGGAGCAAATTCATTCATTAAACAGTCAAGCTGGCAAGGTCCCACCTCACTGGGCTCACTGTGAACTAGCTCTGTGACAAAGCTGGCTCTGAAGAATAGGCCTGACATTGATATAAGGCCTGACATTGGTTTAATGCCATTCCGTGCCTGTAATCCAGAATACTCTGTAGGCCCAGCATTTTAGACGAAGTATTTCTGGAGAATCGGGCTCTGCCTAAACATGTCGCTTGACTCTGGCGATGCATAAGAAAGTGTGCTCTCGATTTCCCCTCTCTTTCTTTCCCTCTGTCTCTCTCTCCTCTCTCTCTCTCTACTGTCTCTCTTTCTTTCTTTCTCTCTCTCTCTTGCTCTCCGGAGCATGTCAGGTTTATACACACAGTACTTCCATCATTCTGTGGGCTATGCAGAAGGCTGTTAGTGTTGATGCATTATTCTGGTCACATTTCTGTCTGTTCACACTTGCACACACACGGTCACAATTCCAACCGCTCTGCTCTGCCTCTGTGTTCAGCTGGGAAATTATTTCTGTCTGAGAGCACATGCAGGGCACCTTGTCTGTCACAAAAAAATGAGTGTGCGCACGCACACACACACACACACACACACATACAGTGAGTTTCTATACAGGAATGCACTATACTGTAACTGTACTGTAGCTTTGCACAGGCAGTAGTCTTGTTGGAGCAGATGAAGTAACCAGACAGGCATGGCTGACGTATCCCTGTTTCAACATACAGCCTGTCTGTTTCTCTTGACAGCATTGGTTCTCAAAAACATGTTTTTAAACTGGCTGCACCTTTTCACATCTTTGGTTTGCATAATAAGGAAACGGTCCACCCCAGACACCCGCGCCGCCGTTTTGACAGAGCTGTGGCTGCCTGCTGTAGATAGCCCTGGTTAGCCTCCTGCTTGGGTTAGCCCAGATCCTCTATGGGGCAACTCAGTCACTGGGTTAGTTAGTTAGTTAGCCTTCAGCCATCATCACATGTAGTTCCCAGCCCAGCTCCTGGGCCTCTTCATCGGATGTAGCAGCCCCCCCCCCACTTCCCTCTGCCTGATCACCATAAAAGGATCTCCTTGTCTGTCTCTCTTTCTCCCCCCCCCCCTCTCTCTCTCTCTCTCTGTGTGTGTCCCTCTTTCCCTCTGTTTTGGTATATGTTTTGATTCAGCGAAGGGTAATCACTCAATTCCTATATCCGGCCCCACCTCAGTGATGAAAACAAACACAGTGTGTGTGTGTGTGTGTGTAATCCACAGCCCACCCTCTCCACGCCTACCTGCTCTGTCTGGAAGCTTGAGCTGTTTTAGCTCTGTCTGTCTGGAAGCTGCTGCTGCTGCTCTGGAAGTTAACACACACACACACACACACACACACACACACACACACACACACATGACCCATGCCCAGCTCAGTAAAACACACTGCTGATGTGCTGATGTCCTTGTCCTCTTTGCTGGGAAGCAGACAGGGGTCCATCACAATACTGCGATGCATGTCTCTCAACCAGTTCTGATGAAGGCATGAGTCAACTGTGTGTGGGAATAAGTGTAATGTGTGTGTGTGTGTGTGTGTGTGTTTGTGCGTGCGTGCGAGTGTGCGCGCATGTGTGTCTGTTAACCTTGTTTTGAAACGCGGCACGATCTGATGGCCTGATTACATCATCGAGCTCCATTGAGTTACCTTCCATGTAGCTGTGGCCGGTTGGGGATGTGGTTATTATTGCACCTGGTCCTGTCAGCCATTTTCCCGATGAAAACCGAAGTTAGCTTGACTCAGCTCTGGTATTACATCAACAGAGGCCTTTCCTTAGCTAGCAGACCTTATTGCAGATGTGGCAGATTCCATCCTATTTTAGTCCATCTGTGTTATTGTGTGCTGTTCTGGTGCACCTTAATGAAGGCAGAACAGCAGCAGTGGTTAGGCACAGAGTGTTCCTGTCCCGACCTGACCTTAATCCCAGCTGGTCGGCCGGGGGAGTTTGGGACTGGGATTATGCTGGCTGGAGTACCACTACTCAACGAGAGTGATTGTGTCCTGTCTGGATGGCTGGCCATCTGGCTTTCAGACTATAACAGTTTTAGAACCTCAGGCAGATTATAACCTGTCTCACCTGTGATAGATTTTGTTATGAAGATGACTCATCCAGGTCACCTTAGAGATTCTACAGCCGGCCCTGTGAAGTACTGTAGCAACACCGACACAAAGATATTCTCATCCTGGACAGAGATTGTGCCACGTCCTTGTGTCAAACGTGATGTCAGCCTGTTGAACTAAATGGAAACGTCACTGAAAACCATTTAAATGTTCCGAAATGTAGCCTAGGCTTTTATCTGGTAAACTGGGCCTGAGAGCGTCCATTGTTCTGGGGGTCCCATTGGTGATTTGAGAAGGCCAGGATTCAGTCTCCATGTAGCCTAGTCAGTGTGTGAAACACAGGAGAGTACCAGCAGGCTGTAGAGCAGTACCCTTGGGAATGACTAGAGTCTAGACATCAGACATCACACTGACTAGGCCTGTGCCAAGGCATAGCAGACAATGTTAAGCAGTAACCAAGCACACACACACACACGCTCGTGACACACACGTCTCAATGGGATGCTGCAGCCAGCTGAGTTGAACTGATGGAAGCTGCAGATTAACTTGGACAGCTGCTATCGATCAGAACGCAGCTGGAGCTCAACTGCCAATGCCCCATAAGCGTCTCCCATACCTCCAGGCATGTGTACACGTTCTGTATGGTATGATACACGTTCTGTATGGTATGATACACGTGTACTGTACACGTTCTGTATGGTATCAACAAATGTACACGTTCTGTATGGTTACACATGATGGGCCTATAGACCAGACCAGACCCAACCCCACCGCACCCCACCCCAACCGACCCCACCCCACCCGACGCCACCTCAGCCCACCCGACCCGACCCCACCCCACCCGACGCCACCCCACCCCACCCCACCCGACCCGACCCGACTCTTGTTTATGAAGGACTTGTTTTCAGGGCCAGAATAGAGCTGTGGTGGTGGGAGGTTCATCCTGTGTTTTTATTTACAGACAGCAGCCCCTCCTTGTTGGTGTCTGTGGCAGACTGGTGTGTGTGTGTGTGTGTGTGTGTGTGTGTGTGTGTGTGTGCGTACGCATACATGTATGTATGTTAGTGTGCACATGGGTGTGTAAGGTTACTACCCAGCCCCTTTGCTGTAATTGCTGTAATTGCGAGGACTGTGTTAGCCAGTTTTTAAATAGTCACGGTTTCTTAATTACCTCTGTCCCAGTGACAGCTGGGCGAGAGGTATTATTTTTGGTGGCGTGTGTTTGTTTGTTTGTTTGTCAGCAGGATTATGCAAACACTACCAGACCGGTTTTTGAAACTCGAGGGGTATAGCTTGGGCCAACTTAGAACCTATTAAATTTTGGAGAGGATCCGAATCACGGAGCGGTTCCATGAACGGCCCAAACATGGCCGGCCATTCACCTCATTCATTATTTGAACTAGGATTACGCAAAAACGATCAGACAGATTTTCATGAAATTTGGTGGAGGGGGGTAGCCTGGGCCAACTTAGAGCCCAATATATTTAGTAGCGGATCCGAATCATGGGGCGGGTCCATGAGCTGACAAACACGGCTGGCGCTTCACCTCCATTCATTTTGGGGATTTCAGCTCAGGTGAGAAAAAATCCCCCCATTCATTGTAAATGGGGGGAATTGAAACCGTTATATCTGGACATGGGAAGGTCACAGAGACACTGGGTTTGGACTGGCATAAAGCTCTCGACCTAACAAATGCAATACCAAAGATGTCCTGCTCACAGACACGTGCGTGCACACAAAGACACTAATTGCATTCATGGGCGGAGGTCTGTGCTCTCCGAGCACCATTTCTAGTTAGGAGAGTGGTCAGCAGGTGGTCTCTGTTGAGGGACGGCTGAAGCTGAGCAGAGCAGGCAGAGTCAGTGATGCTGTCATACTCTGCCTCTACTTCCTGTTCCCAGGCCAGCAGACAGACGGAGGACAGACAGACTGGGACAGGGAGATGGAGATACAGTAACTTGTGTGGTCATGGAATAACCTTCTACACCTAGCGTCAGCCAGCTCACTATCTAGCGTCTAGAGGCATCTTCACGCAACTCTGAATCATCTTCCTCCGCCCCAGACACAGAGCAGGGCGAGAGCTAATGTTTGTGGTGGCGTCCATAATTCCATCCATGCATCCATCCGTTCGTTTAATTGTTAGCAGGACTGTGCAGAAATGAATAGATTGATTTTCATGAAACTCGGTGGAGTTGCCTAAACATGGCTTCACCTCCATTCATTTTTGGCTCAGGAGCGAAAAATTCCCCCCATTCATTGTCAATGGGGGAATTGAAATGACCATACAGTATCTCGACATGGGAAGGTCACAGAGACACAGGATTTGATATAAAGCTCTCAGCCTAACAAATGTAGCAATACCAAACATGTCCTGCTCGCATGTGCGTGCACAGAGCCATGAAATGCATTCATGGGCGGAGGCCATTTCTAGTTGGCTTCACGACCGCAGGGGCGGTTTCGGTCATTCGTTCGTTATTTAGCAGGATTACACATAAACTATAAACTATTAAGCTCTTGCAGCAGTAATATGTAGACCTGGGTTGGAATCCCAACTAAGATTTTTTTTTCTCTTTGTTACAATGAGGAGTCAAATCAGCTTTAGATGGATAGATATCAGCTTTATTTATTTGCTGTTTAAGCAAACATATTTCTATGCATGTAAAACAAAATAATATCTGATTCTCATTCACTAAAAAAATATGTTTTCTTAGCCTGAATGTGGTAAGCTATTACATATAAACCGAGGTGTCATTTTAACCATTTCAACTGAGTTACACAAACAAAATGCATTGATGCGCAGAGCCCTGTGCTCCCAGAGCATCCTTTCTAGTTACTGCTGTGAAGAAGCTCATTTCCATCAAAATAGCAGCCTCCTTTATATACTTTCAGCCTAAAGGCATTATTTAATGGACAAAATATGACTTGACTGAAGGTGCATCGTCTGCCAGTAAGTGATAGCTCATGTAAGTGTCACACTGTTTATTTTCATTCATTTACTCATTAATCCCTTTTAAAGGCCTAGATGTTTTGACTCTGTATGACAGCAGCAGTAATATAAGCTGCATCTTCGGCTCGAGTGGCGCTGTAGGGGATCCTGCTCCGCCCGCCTTTCATTCACCCATCATCCCCAGCAGAGGGCCAGGTCAGGTCAGGCAGATGCCATAAACTGTAGCCTTTGTAGTTTCGTGGAAATGCAAAACCTAGATCCATAACTCCAGCTCCAGACTGGCCCCACACAACCCTGCCACCTGAGGCATGCAGTCTGGTAGCTCTCTGGCAGCTCTCTCCCTTCACCTCTCTTTCTCTCCCTTTCTCTCTCCATTCCTCCCTCCTTCCTTCCTTCACTCACTCTCTCCCTCACGCCTCCCTCCCTCACTCCTTCCCTGCAGGGAACAACTGAGCAAACACACTGAGAACTACACACACAGCATCGGATAGCCTGCGTACATTCAAGTTTAAACGAGCAAACTAGATAATACAGCAGTCGGGCCTTTAATGTGCCACAGCCCCCTAGTAGGCAGTGAAATTAGCCTGTTGTCATCATTGTTGTTTTCATCCTCTAGGAAGGTTTTTTTGGCTAAGCGGTTGATGGAACCTTTCAGGTGATTTTATTCTGACACTGTTCGGTTGTTGTTGTATTTGCAAACATCCAGCTATGATTTGTTAGTTGTGTTCTGCTGTAAATGGCCTATTACTGCCTAGCGAGAGATGGAGAGAGAGAGAGGAGGAAATGGGGAGAGAGAGAGGAGGAAGCAGAGAGAAGTAGTGTGGAAGGCAGCATGTGTCTGTTGATTCCACACACGTGCCTAACTCATGAAAAAACAGTCGACCTCAATTGGGGCGCTATGGAAACAAGGGGATGGGGAGAGCAGGGAAGCGACTTTGACATGTGTTTGTGCGCCTCTGTCTGTGTGTGTATGTGTATGTGTGTGTGTTCAGTCGGGCTGTAGCATCTGGGAGATGATGATTGAGCTGTGTTTGTATGGGAGGTGGAGGGGCTGGAGGAGAAAGCCAACAGCCGGCATGCTGTCGGCAGCACTTCAGGACAATACAGCAGTCACTGACTGAACTCACGTACACACACACACACACACACACACACACACACACACGACTGATGGAGAGCCGGCCAGGTGTTCCTGACCAGGGGAACAAAACCATGACTGAAATCCTGAATTTTGATCTTAGCCCTAGATACTGGAGCCTTTTGATTTGAACAGATGTTATCCACACGTTTGCTTGCCTGTTTATTTTTAATCACTTTGATCTACAGTATCCAGTTGAGGATGGGGTGATGGACTTGCAGTGAGAGTGAGGCTGAAGAGAGAGCAGGCAGATGGCTAGAAGGGAATGAGAGAATTACAAAATACAGAGAGGGATAGAGAGAATATGATGGAGAGAGAGAGATAGAATATCTTTGTTTCCTGGCTAACTGTCATCTTAGCCTAGGGGGCCCAGTGCAATTGGCCTTCAATATGGAGCTATAAAACTACAAATACCAGGTGTGTTGGGCAGGTCTCCATGAATGGCAGGTATTTATGATCATGAGGCTAATGTGGGCCTATAGATCAATGCATGCACTGCACTCTCGGTTATACAAGCCGCTTTACATAAAAGCCTGCAAAATGTAGCTATATTATTCACTTTTATGAGTCAATTGTTTGTATAGTGTAGGTTGCTATAGAAATGGAAGCTAACCTAACATCCTGTGTAGGTAGGGTCACTTGGGGCAGTTTTGGAGTAATTGACAGATTCCATTTCACACCGTTCCTGCTCTCTGAGTTTTTACACAACAGTGGAACAAATCGGGGATTACTTATTCATGCTGTCAAAGAAACATGAATAGGAAAATGTGTTCTCTTCATGCAAGGAAAGAGTGAGTACAAGGGGGATGCAGCTAGCCGACCACGCAGTACGTTGATAAATGATGTGACTGTTGTTCGGACAAAGGCAAACACACGTTGCGTTTGGGATGACTGGAGAGATCTTCTGTGTGTGTGAAGGAGACAGGATACGGCGGTGTTATACGGGGAAGGAAGCCTGCTGCTGCCGAGGACCAGCTCCTGTCGCCATCTGCATGGTCAATATTCCTCGTATGAGAGTCAGTGCTAATGCAGCCGGCTTGCTTTTTTCCCATAGTGTAATGTTGTTGCCTGCAAAGGCTGGGATTTGCATCGGCATGTTCCGGTTCACCCATGGGGAGAGAGGAGGATGGAGGAGGGAGGGAGGGAGGGAGAGAGAGAGCTGGAGGAGGGGTGGCAAACTGGCTTGTCTCTGTCTCTGTCACATGGGTATCTCCCAACATGGGCTGGGAGGTTGAGGCAGAGAGAGGCTGAAGGCCGACAGAGAGAGGCTGAGAGACAGACTGGGAGAGAAGGCCAGGTGGTTGAGAGGCTGAAACGCTCGCAGGCAGACTGAGAGGCTGAGAGGAAGGCAGGCAGACTGAGAGGCTGAGAGGAAGGCAGGCTCTAGCACTGCAGCTCGAGGGAGAAAACCCCCTGAGAACATCTACTAACCTCAGTCACTCTGCCGTCACATTCTGTCCATGCCAGTCCTTCCTAGGCAGAGGAAGGATGATGTCCCATAAATGTCACTACATAGAAGACGCATTTTGTAGTAATAATATGTAATTAATAGCCTGATATAGTAGCAATATGTAGTCATATTTTTGGATACTACATACTATTTTAATTAAAGGTCTTGAGCCATCAGGGGCTCGGCTCTTGATTGGTTTTGATCCATCTTACTGATAGATGTTTTGTTGTTGCTCTAGGTAAAGCCTATTCTTCTCTGGCCCCTCTCTCGTGATGTTCTTCAGGGGTTGATTTTGGTTGGGTGGCATCATTCATAAACACGATATCCAGTTGCAGTGTTATGCGGATGATACTCTATGTCCCACTTCCTGTAAGCCTGGTGAGGAGTCTGTCATGTCATGAAGTGCTGGACGTCTCAGAACTTCCTCCAGCTTAATGAAGCTAAGTCTGAGATTCTTCTATTTGGCTCCCCGGCCCAAATGCAATCCGCTCCATGCAGTCTAATCTTGGTAGCCTGTCCAACAATGTTAAATCTGCTGCTCGTAATCTGGGGGTGATTTTTGACCCTAATCTCTCTTTTGATAGACAAATAACTAGTGTTGTAATTTTTTTTCCCACCAGAAGGACATTGCTAAAATTAGGTCCTTTGTATCTTTTACAGACTTTGAAAGGTTCATCCATGCTTTTATTTCTTGCTTTTATTTATATATATTTTTTTAAGTATTATAATATCCCTAACTATAGGATAAATGCCTTTCTAATTCTATGTGATTCCTTGTGCATCCCTGACTGTTGATCATCATTCAGGCTACACTCTGACAGTCACTAGCTTCTTTTATATCATCTAGAATATCGACTGACCCACAGAGCTCTCAGGTTCTCTCAGGGTGATCAAATCAGGCTCCTGGTGTGTGATGGGGAGTCTCCCGAGCAGGACCTGGATCAATAACTACTGTACTGTACACTGGGTTGTGCTATCTGAGCTCCCCTCTTCTCATCCCCCTCTCTCGCTCTCTCTCTCTCCCTCTCTCTCTTTATCGCTCACACATTCTTTCTCTCTCTCTGCCTCTCTCGTTCTCTCTCTTTCATTCCTTCTCTGTCTCTGTTACGACTCTTGTGGTCAGGCTCGGCTAGTCTAGGGTCTAGCGGAGCCGTAACATAAATGGTGCACATTGAACATGGAAGAAGGGAGACAAAACCAGGAGGAATCTGTAGGCATTAACATGAGACATACAACCAGGGGCAGCAAAATAAGGCGGGCGATTGCCTAAGAAAAGTAATAGCAAGAAAATAAAACCCACCACCAATTAACAGTGCATATAGACGCAACCCAAACGTAACAACATTACATTACAGTCATTTAGCTGACGCTTTTATCCAAAGCGACTTCAATAATTACATTTAACGTAGGAAAGGCCAATGTACTACTACTTGCCAGAACTCACAAGTGCATCTTCTTTCTAAAACAAGTGACTAAGAGCATAATCTAGTGCTGAAGGCAAAGTGCAAGAATAGCAATCTAAAATACAGTGCAATACAATAAAATACAATAAGTGCTTAGGAGGGAGGATTGTTGTAGTACTTCTTGAAGAGATGAGTTTTGAGCCTGCGACGAAAGATGGGCAGCGACTCTGCTGTCCTGACATCAGTGGGCAATTAATTCCACCACTGCGGGGCCAGGACAGAGAAGAGCCGTGACCGTGTTGATCGACCGCAGGGGCCTCAGAGTGACGGGGCAACCAGTCGCCCTGAGGTAGCAGAGCGTAGCAGTCGGGAGGGGGTGTAGGGTTTGACCATGGCCTAGAAGTAGGAGGGGGCTGTTCCTTTCATTGCCCTGTAGGTTAGCGCCAGAGTTTTAAACTGGATGCGAGCCGCTACAGGGAGCCAGTGTAGGGAACGGAGAAGGGAAGTTGTGTGGGAGAATTTGGGGTGGTTGAACGACAGGCGAGCAGCAGCTTTCTGGACAAGCTCCAGCGGTTTAATGGCTGACGCCGGGGCCCCAGCGAGGAGGGAGTTGCAGTAGTCCAGGCGGGAGATGACCAGGGCCTGGATGAGCACCTGCGCCGTTTCATCAGTGAGGAAAGGGCGAATGTGACAACCGCCCTCTAACCTGGTGGATATAACATGGGTTAAACCTAGGAGTGAGATGTAGACCCCGGGGTGTTTAACCTAACCACCTACCCCTGGTGAAGAAACCTACATTTAACACGGAACACTAAACATTAACGAACTTGACAAACATGAAAGGTACCCAATGAAACGTGAATCAAAACAATCCGTTCTTTGTTTATTTTAGAAATGCCTCGATTATATGGTTCCTTGTAGTCTAATAAACATGTTGAATCACTTGAATGTCGTTCCTACCTTTTAATTTCTTTGCAAAATGGCATTTAGCTAATGTTTTGAAAACAACAAAGATGTTTGAAACGTCACAACTGTGCGCCCGTTTTCTCCTGGACACGGGTTCACACACCGGTCACACTGTAGTCTGCACCGCATGGTCACGGTTCGGTGTCGCTATGCTAGAGCAGGAAGGCCAGTCCAACAGAGTACTGATGGTGCACTTCCACTGCCTGCTGCCACTGCTTCCCCCCCCAGTTCTGCTGGACAATGTTATTATTAAACAATACAGTACTGTTCCCTATGGGCCTCCTCTCTGTTCCACAGCCAGTGGTAGAGAGAAAGGGAGCTTCTCACAGGACTGACTCACTGTATCTCTCTCTCTCTCGCTCTCTGTTTCTCTTACAGATGCTCCTAGGAAGCCCTTCATTACAGAGGTAAAGTACTGACAAGCCTAGCTACTCTCATCCACCATGGCTCTTCATATTAAACACCTTTCTTCCTCCTCCTCCTCCTCCTCCCCCCTCTCCATGCAAATGCAAATGTCAGTATGCCTCACCCCCCCAGGTTTATTTATCATAGCTATAGCATGAACATAACACCCATGCCCCCCCTCCTGGTTATTGTTTTATTCATATCCATATATAGCATACATTAAGTATTGGACTCTAACTGTAATGAACACAATCTTGGAGTCAGCTGCAACATTTCACTGTGACTGTGCACCATACATTACATGTGACAAATAAAGGAATCTTGATCTTGATCTCCCCTTCCCTCCTACTAGCATTCCTGCCCCCCCCCCCTCCACACACACACACACACACACACACACCTCCGCCTCCATGTTGATCCTGTGCTTCAATACCCACCCTGTTTTGGCATGTGTGTGACCTACTGTCCTACATACCACTCTCAGGAGAACATGGAAGGCTCACTGAAAGGAATGATGGGTATTTAAACTTGTACCTAGTACCGTTTGATTGGGGATGAAAGGCACAGTCACAACTGGAGGCATA
>NC_140243.1:6719422-6871922 GCF_949987555.1 Borostomias antarcticus
GTGGTTGGATAATGCCAATATTTATGCTCAGACTTGTGTAAGACATCTAAGTGCAATATGGTCTTCATTAGTCTTCATTAGTTTTGTGTGTGTGTGTGTGTGTGTGTGTCTGTGTGTGTGCGCGTGTGTGTGTGCGTGCGTGTGTGTGTGTCTGTGTGTTAACTGTGCAGGATGGGAGGTATCCCAGCAGTCAATGGGAAAGGGGAGCGCCTGCTCCTCTATATTGGCATCATCGACATCCTGCAGTCATACCGGTAATCACCCTCCAACATGTACAGTTATCTAGCTCATACTGGTAACCAACACTTACAGTACAATTATCTAGCTAATACCGTTATGTTTTACACTTGGTATACCTTTATTCTCTGGATTTTCATTTGTTACTGTATATCGTACCATTTTGTTTTGATTTCTTGACTTATGTTTTCTGTGGTATTAGCCTACATATAAATCATAAACTACCTGCACATCTGGGCTGAGGTTTTGCCCCTTGAGTGTCAGGTTTCACTAACTATGTGTTCTTTTTAATTTGAGTGTTGAAGCAAACAAAAAAACTGTATTATCCATCACATACTGTAGCAGGATTATACAAAACTACCAGAGCGATTGGAACATCCCACAAACTATTTTCTACTAAATGCACTCTGATATTATATTAAAAAAGACAGGGACAGTCAAACCGTGCTGCTTTCTTATCTATGAATTTTTATCAACTTACACATTCATGTGCGGAAACCTGTGCTCTGAGAACGCTTTATAGTCTTTACTTCTTCTAATACACTTACGTATGGTCTGGTAGCCGAGCGGTTAAGGCGTTAGACTCATGATTTTTATTGCAGGTTTGAGCCGAGAGGAAGATATTGATTTAAGCAATAAGACACGAGGGAGTGCTTTACTGTGGTTATTGGCACGGCTGTGGTGCGGTCGCAGGCACGACGCGAACCCATCCCATTCCCATAGGATGGGTTCCCATAGAACCCATCCCAGAGGCATGGACACTGGGCTAGTGCCCTTCTACCCCTCCCAGAGGCATGGACACTGGGCTAGTGCCCTTCTACCCCTCCCAGAGGCATGGACACTGGGCTAGTGCCCGTCCTTTTTACCCCCCAGAGGAATGAACACTGGACTTAATTTCTGTATATAGTTTTGTCACTTATGTGTTCTGTTATTGTCTATAATGGCTGATTGAAAAAAATTACACAAGTATGTTTAGTTGTGTTCATACATGACCACCTCTCATAAACACCACAATCAGTTACACCACCAAAAAGCAATGGTGCAAGTGTGCTACATTTATACTGAGGAGTGAGTTTAACCATTTCAACTCGATTACACCAACAAAATGCATTAATGGGCGGAGTGCTCTCTGAGCACCCTTTCTAGTTGTTGTTGTTGTTTACATATCTTGCTCTGTGTGTCCTCAATACATGCTTGTGTTTTCTTTGCCCACAGGCTAATAAAGAAACTGGAGCACACGTGGAAAGCCTTGGTTCATGACGGGGTGAGCTGATCACAATCTCTCCCTGGTACACACCATGCAGGCTGTTTGAACATGCTTTTCAACACACTAGACAAACAGTTAATTACCATACAGTACATAGCTAATATGTGAACCAGAATATCTCCATTTGCAATGTCCAGGAATCGCAATAATTGATCCACATTGCATTAAGGAGGTAAGGAATGCCTTAAACTCAGCACACCTGTGGCATGTAGAGTCCAATATTGTTTAGAATGAATATATGCCAGCCCATCTACCTGGAATACAGTCAAGACAGAACGTCTGCACACCCCTTTCACCTTCTCCATGTTTTATTACGTTACAGACTTATTCTACAATAGATCTTTTTTTTCTCAAAATTCTACACAAAATAGTCCTTAATGGCAAAGAAAAAACATTTGTGGTAATTTATTAAAAATCAAAATGTAAAATATCATATGCACACAAGTGTGCACACCCTTTGACATGACACCCAAAAGTGAGCTGAGGTGCATCTTGTTTCCACTGATACTGCTTGAGATGTTTCTACAACTTAATTTGAG
This sequence comes from Borostomias antarcticus, assembly GCF_949987555.1. Taxonomy (NCBI): domain Eukaryota; kingdom Metazoa; phylum Chordata; class Actinopteri; order Stomiiformes; family Stomiidae; genus Borostomias; species Borostomias antarcticus. Next base: position 6,721,466 of record NC_140243.1, read on the forward strand.
TCCACCTGTGGTAAATTCAATTGATTGGACATGATCGGGGATTGCCAACACCTACAGTAGTCTCAACGCCTTCCTGCGACACTAATCAGTAACGACTTTCGTGATCAGGCGTTGCCACCCATGGATTTGCCCCATCCATCTAACCTGGACTAGCGTCTCTCATTTGCTGCTATGACTTATCACTCTTTCAAGTGTGAACCGATTCGATACACCCTCCGAATACCAGCTTGGGCGGCGAAGTGGCACAGACTCTATTATGTATTATACAACGGTTAGTTCTGGTTCTTGATTCTGATTGGCTGGAAGCCGTGTTAAAATACTGTAACACACACCTGGGACCGTATATCATTCCATTTTCAGTATGAATGCGCCTCCCATTTGATCCAATGCATTGTAGTTGTTGTTGTTGCTTGGCAACCCTTTTGTTAGGGAAACTATTTTGCTCGGCGGAATTGAGGGAATGATGCTTCGTTTTGAATAAATGTTAATGTTTTACATTGCTGTGTGTTTATTTTACACTAATAGCTGTAGTCACCATTGTATAAAAGCAATAAACCACTCGAGGCCGTGTGTTATAGTGATTTTATAACAATAAAAATTATCAAAATTACATTTTTGACTTAATATATTTTTGTTAGTAGAACTTGAATGGATTCTACAGCCCTCTTACCTCTTGGCTCCACTGCATCTGTCAGCGTCAATTGTCAGTGTCCGTCAAAAATCCAGAAATTAGCCTTGAAATTGAGAGTTTAACATGTTTTTTGAATGATTTTTCACGGTGCCCATCCACATCCATTGTATGACCAAAACGGTGGTAGAGCAATTATCAGACTTTCTCAAAAGTGCTAGTTTTGAAAACGTTTTGATCTGAACCATTGTATATGATCATAAGTAACCTTAAAACAGGGCTAAACATGCATTTTCCCTTTACTACTCCTTAAATTACAATGGATTAATTTCCTTAGCGTCTGATAGCTGATGGTTGACGCAGACACGGACGCACCCAGTGGAGCCAAGCTGTTCGTGTGCAGGATGCTAGGAATTAGCTGTGCATGTGATGGAAGAATGCACTGCACATGTGATGGAGGAATTCACCATGCAATTTCATGAGTTGAAATTCAACTGAATTTGCATTAAATCAAATCAAATCAAATTGGGTGAAAACTGGATACAATCCTAAAATAAATGTATAGAATAAAGTAAAAAGTTGTTGAAAAAAGGCTGTTGTAGGTTACAAAAAAGCTAAACATTTCCACAATTCCTGAGCTTAACTTCCCAGAAATGTTCCACCCCTTTGCAACCCTACACCATGACATTGTCACTGCTTTCTTACTAGCAGCCAGTAATACTCTAACCTGGTGTTTATCCGTGAATCAGCATCTCTAGTTCCTATTCTGTTCCTCTGGGCTTATGTGAGTTACATCATCTTCATCTCGTCAGTCTCCTGGCAGTCTGTCTCTGCTCCTCTCTCTCTCTGTCCTCTGGGTCAGGTTTGAAGAGAGACAACAGTGTTCACTGGAGACACATCCTAGCTTATTGATTAACTGCTGTCGCCTGAACGATAAGTTAATTGAATGTAAATCAAGAGGTCAAATCAGATCCTGCATCAAGTGAAAGCTGGTTGTTTCTGTAGACTTCATGAAACAATGGAATTGAAATGCTTGTTTACTGCTTAGAGAAGTCCTCACCTCCCACTCCCCTCTCTCATTGAATACCAGAGAGTGATTGGCTAATTATTGGTTGTTGAACCAGAGTCCTCCGTCTGTCTGTTCTGTCGTCTTTCCGTGTGCGTGTCCCTCTCCAGAGGGGGAGGCAGAAGGACAGCTGACCTTGTGGCTGATGTCGTTCTCTCCTCTCTTGCATTTGTGAATGATGCTACAGAGACGACCTTGCTCTGCCCGTGTGGGCGAGTAGAGGCAGCTGCTCGAGGTGTATGTGTGTCTGTGTGTGTGTGTGTGTGTGTGTCTTGTCTGTCTTGTCTGTCTGTCTGTCTGTCTGTCTGTCTGTCTGTCTGTCTGTCTGTCTGTCTGTCTGTCTGTCTGTGTCTGCCTGCCTGCTTCTCTGACTGACTGGCTGACTCAGTCACTTAACAGTACAGTGTGTCTCATACACATGATGTGCCCAGGGACCCGGTGAAAACTCAACCTCCTCCTCTCCCTCTTTTTTTTTTTTTTGAACCTTCTCTCCATCACTAACAGCTCCTCTGACTGATCAAGTGCTCAAGCACCTCACATCCCCTCCCTCCCTCTCTCCCTCCCTTCCACTGTCAGCGTCAAACTGCTGTCAATATAGAACTTCTGGTCTGCCCCCCCTCTCTCTCTCTCTCTCTCTCTCTCTCTCCCCCTCTCTTTCTCTCTCCCCTTCTGTCTCCATCCGTGCGTTGGTGCTGGTGAGGAATCACGTTGACACCTCCTCCTACCTCTGGCAGGGAGGTAGAGAGACAGAGAGAGAAGTGGTTGTAACTACAGTTTTAACACGTTTAACACATTAAACAGATTCAGCTCCACTGACGCGCTTGTCTGCTCATAGCTGTGGACCTATCCTCCTCACTCCACATGTCCTTGTCTCCCCCTCTCACTCTCTCTCTCTTTCTCTCTCTCTCTCTCTCTCAACCCCCCCCTCCTCTCACCGTGTCTCAGACTCAACCCAACACCGGAGTGTCATCTGTCAGGCCGGCCGTGTGATCTTAGTCCACTGATGCATGCATAATAAGTGTGTGTGTGTGTGTGATCTGGTCTGGCTCTGTGTGTGCAGAGAGAGGATTAATAAAGCAGGCCACGCCAGAGGAGATGGACCCTGAATAAGAGGGGGGTGTGTCCTGACCTGGGGATAATGGTTTCAATTATTTGTTTTCTTCTTTCTCTCTGCATCTCATCCATCCCTCCCTCTTTCCGTTCTCATTCCCTTCTCTTCCCCTCTTTTCTCTCTCTCTCTCTCTCTCTCTCTCAGGACACGGTGTCTGTCCATCGGCCAGGCTTCTACGCTGACCGGTTCTTCAGGTTCATGAGCACCATGGTCTTCAAGAAGAGCTCCTGTGAGTCTCAGTCGTTTCCCTTCACTGGCATCACACACGGATCTCCAGTCAATTCCTCTGTCATGTGGCAGAGGTGTATGTTGTTGTTGTTGTTGTTGTTGTTGTTGTTGTTGTTGTTGTTGTGTATTTTGAGATATGTAATGCACACTGTTCACACTGTTGTGTGTTTGTGTCTGTGTGTGTGTGTGTGTGTGTGTGTGTGTGTGTGCATGCATGCATGTTTGTTTGTTTGTTTGTTTGTTTGTGTGTGTGTGTGTGTGTGTGTGCGCACTTGTGCATGTTCACTTGTGTATGTTCACTTGTGTGTGTGTGTGTTCTCAGCCCTGAAGTCGTCTCCCTCTAAGAAGGGTCGCGGGGTCCTGACGGTGCCCAAGTACGGCGGCCCTGGGGCGGCCTGGTCAGCCAGCCAGCTGCCCTCTGAGAGAGACCAAAACATCTACGACCTGAGGGGAGCACGCAGCTTCCCCACGCTGGAGGACGAGGGTACACACCACACACACGCGCGTAACACACACACACACACACACACACAACACATAATACACACAGTTAGTAGGTTGGAGGTAGGGCGCACTTCTCAAAAATACTTGGTGCTGGTCTCAAAAATGAAATATATTTATCAGGGCTGTCTTTGAAAAAAGAACAGACAGAGCAGCACACGTTGATTACCTATTTATTTTGGCCATTTGGTAACAACGCTAATACTGTAATACACACACAATACACACACACACACACACACACACACACAATACACACACTGACCCCCCCGCCTCCCTTTCCTTCCTCTAGGGAGACCAGAGCTCCTCCCCTGCACTCCTCCTTCATTTGAGGAGGCCACCACCGCCTCCATCGCCACCACGCTGTCCTCCACCACCTCCCTGTCTGTCCCGGAGCGCTCGCCCTCGGACACGGCCGAGCACCCCCGCTACAGGTACGGCACGGTGGGACATCACCCAGCACTGGACACACAGTGAGCGGATCTGTAGTGACTGACCCGGCAACATGACACTCGGCAACCAGCAGTAATGATAGAGAACTTCCCAATGCTCTCTCTGTCTCTTTCTCTCTCTCTCTCTGTCTTTGTCTCTCTTTCTGTCTCTCTGTCACGCTCTCTCTGTCTCTCTTTCAATTCAATTGCATTCAATTAAAAAGGCTTTATTGCCATGGTAAACACAGCGCAGCAGTAAACTGGTAAATGTCTCTGTCTCTCCATACAGGAGGCACACCCAGTCTGTCAGCCATGACGGGAGGTGAGTGGGAGAGAAGGCCAACACACACTGCTGGTCTGAATGCTCCAGATGGATGAATGAAATACTTGTTCCTTAGCGTCGGCCGCTCTATACTGTAGTGTTTTTACAGGCCTAGTCATCCATGGGTGTGACCTGGGAGTCTGTGGTCCAGACTGCGTTTGGTCACAGTCTGTCTGTGCTTATGGCCGCCACTGTGAGCCCTGTTGCTGAGTTCTTGTGTGTGTGTGTGCGTGTGCGTGTGTGCGTGTGCGTGTGCGTGCTTGTGCAGGACCCAGGAGGAGCAGCAGACCATTACAGTGGAGGTGGAGGTGAAGAGACATGACAGTGAGCCCACCATCACCGTACCCCAGCCCTCACCAGACACCAGGTACACACACTCAGACACCAAGCCCATGTTCTGCAAATGACCTCAGTGAAAAACCCATGTGTAACCCATGTGTAACCTATGTTCCAAGTTTGTTCTCTTGTGGGGTTGCCCGGTTTATAGGTTGGGTGTTGCCAGGTTGCCTGTTACGAGTTTTCTGAACCCAATCATCTTTATGATGCTACCTCTGGCTACACAGCTGTGTAAATACCCTCTAGGCTGTACCAGCAGCTGGGCTAGTGCACCTCTTGTCTCACTCATGCAGATGCAGCAGGGCTGTTGGGGGCGGCGGTGGCTTTAATGCTTTGGTAAACACTACAGGAGATTTCTGGAACTGCCGTTCATTTAGGTTAAGAGAGAATGCGTGTGTGTGTGCGCGTGCATGTGTGTGTGTCTGTCGAGGTGTGTCAGGTCTAAGGAAAGTCTAACACAGGGGTCATTGGCCAGAAGAAATGGGTCACTGACTTTTTGCAATGAGACTGGGGGAGAGGCTGAGACTGGGATAGAGGGACTGAGGCTGGGGTAGAGGCTGAGACTGGGATAGAGGGACTGAGGCTGGGGTAGAGGCTGAGACTGTGATGGAGGGACTGAGGCTGGGGTTGAGGCTGATGCTCGTGACAGTGGCGAGACATGTGGCCTGAGGGTCTGGGGGGAGCAGGAAGGAAGGGTGGGGGTGAGGGGGCCGCGTCAGCGACGGGGGACTGAGGAGTCAGCCATCTGGACGACAACTCAACTCTCTCTCTCCTTTCTCTCAGGAGGAGGTCAAACAGAGAAAGAGAGATGGGGAGAGTGAGAGAAAGAGAGAAAGCCAGAGATAAAAAGGAGAGAGAGAGTTATAGAGAGGGAGAGGGGGAGAGAGATACACCCTGCATGGCAACAGCGACCACATTGCTCCTCATAAATTCCCTTGTAGCCAATCAGAGCCTCTCTGACATGTTAACGCTCTTGTCCTCAGCAGAGCGATGGCTGTTCAGAGTTAAGCCGTGAAAGCAATCTGGATAAACTGTAGTCTTTCCTAATAATCTGCTCGTAGACAGCAATGGACTGGGGTGGCATCCATTCAGCTGGTGTTTGAGTTTCAGCTGGTAAATCTTAGTCACTGACTTGCCAACAACCTTACACACACACACACACACACACACACACACACGCAGCTACACTAGTGCCTCTAACCTGTGCTGTTTTACAGCCGCTTCCAGGAAGTGTCATTATAAATGTGAAGGCCATCATGGTGATATATACTGTGTGTGTGTGTGTGTGTGTGTGTGTGTGTGTGTGTGTGTGTGTGCGTGTGCGTGTGCGTGCGTATGCATATGTGTGCGTGCATGTGTGCGTGTGATTCTGTATGCGTCTGTCTTCTCTCCAGTGAGGTACCAGAGGTGACCGAGCCTGCTGCTGCTGCTGCTGCTGGCCCCTCGTCCATCTCTCTCTCCGACCCCACCTCCGCAGCTCCCCCTCCGTCCTCCTCCTCCCCGCCCCCAGCCCCCGACACCTCCCCCCTGGGAGCAGAGGCCCCCGAGCCCCCGCTGGAGGCTGACAGGGCCAGCCTGGTGTCCGGTTCTGGCTGCACCAGCCAAGCCTCCGTCGACGACGAGGATGACGTGCCAGTCACAGATATCTACTTCGTAAGAACACACACACACACACACACAAAAAGGCAGGTAGGCAGGCAGGCAGATTAACACAAAAAAGGGGAAAAGATTCCATACCCTTCATCTCCATACCGTCATTATTGATTCGTCAGACATTCTCCCTCATCCTCACCTGGAAAGCGTGTTAATGATGGTGTTAGTTGTGATAGAGTGTGGAGACGTGTTAATGATGGTGTTAGTTGTGATAGAGTGTGGAGACGTGTGATCAGCAGCCCTCTGACTCCAGCTCCCCTGACGCTGTCTGTCTCTGCGCTGCCGTCCTCCAGAGGCGTTGATGGGAAGCCCGCGGGGAGCTGAGACACACAGGAAGAGGCCGGCTGGTATGAGAGTGTGTGTGCGTGTGTGTGTGTGTCAGTGTTTGTGTGTGTGTGTGTGTGTGCAGGGGTGAAAATTTACTTTTTGGCTCAAGGTGAGTCACCTGCCAAGGGGACTGTAGATGAAAAAATCTACCGGCCAAGTATTTTTCAGATAGCCTTTCAAAATCTAGTCGCCAATTGGAAATTGTACCTGCATTTGGCCGGTGGCAGGTGTTAATTTTCAGCCCTGTGTGTGTGTGCGTGCAGTGTCTCGTATCAACCGTACTGTGTGGCAGCATGTACTGTCTTGCAGTGACCACAGTGTGTGAGAATAGTGCAGTTACGGCGTTTTGGAGCGTGCGTGTGTGCGTGTGTGTGTGTGTCTGTGGGGGACAAACCAGACAAGGTCTTGCCTTGTTTTTCTCTGAGTGCAGTACTCTTCTCTGTTCTGCGTACACGACCTACACCAGCCAAAACAGACCGGTTAGATCCAGATGACACGCCAGCTCTGATCCTGCTCAACACTGGCTATGCTGCTCAACCTGCTCTTGCGTCTTAACCCTGTCAAGCAAACATTATTGAATGGTAGGTAGACAGACAGACAGACAGACAGACAGACAGACAGACAGAATAAACAAATGTTCCAAAAATAAGCCTATAATAAGCTGTATGATAGTGGGCAATACCTACAGTGCAAGTCAAATCAAATACGGAACATAAATAATAAGTGAACTGTAAACTGTCAACTGTCCTGTCCAAAAAAAACATCTAGGCACCAAAGGAAACTGTCTTAGCTCCCTCCAAGCTGGCTCAGGTCCACAGTGTCCAGTCAGTCAAGGGGTGCATTGAACAGCCTGGTGGCGGCTGGTAGGAAGGACCTAGGGAAACGCTCCGTAGAGCACCGTGGCAGGATCAGTCTTCCGCTGAAGGTGCTCCGCTGCCTGGCTGGAGTGCCATGAAGAGGGTGGGAGACATTGTCCACGACGGCCCATAGTTTAGCCAGGCTGACCCCCAGCAAAAGACCCCGCCCTCCCGATCAGCTTGTCAAATCCTGTTGACGCCCGCTGCTTTGATACTGCCGCCACAGCTGTGAAGAAGAAGGCACTCGCTACAACAGACTGGTAGAACTGCAGAATCTGCACTCATCGGTACCTGAGCCTCCTCGGGAGGTAAGGTCAGCTGTGTACCTAATGTTGTACACTATGACTGCCGCAGTGTGCTTTGCATAAAGGCCATGATCCATGGAGGACTTAAGAATGAATGAATGGATGCAGCAGAGTAGACTCAGGGCTAGAAGGGCCAGACGGTGAGCTGTCCCCTGGCGTCTCTGGTGGAGAGTCCAGCTCCCTCCAGGAACCCAACACCCCAGGTGAGGCCCTGACCGCCTGGCAGGTCAGAACAGTCTGCAGGTCAGTCATTGAGCTCTCTCTCTCCCTCCCACTCATCAGATAGCTGTCTCACCTCTCCTCTCTACTCTCCTCCCCTGCTCTGTCTCTCCAACTCTTCATCTCTCCATCTTTCTCTTGACGCAGAGAGGGGAAAGTTACAGAAGTCATCAAGCATTTTAGTAAGAGCCAAGTCTATTTCATAGACTATTCATCATTCATACGGTTCAGTCAATGAATACAATGAAAATACTGGGAACCGAAAGCAGCAGAAAGACCAGTCTGTGGTCAGGGTAGTGTGTAGTAGAGAGGGTGGTCAGGGTAGTGTGTAGTAGAGAGGGTGGTCAGGGTAGTGTGTAGTAGAGAGGGTGGTCAGGGTAGTGTGTAGTAGAGAGGGTGGTCAGGGTAGTGTGTAGTAGAGAGGGTGGTCAGGGTAGTGTGTAGTAGAGAGGGTGGTCAGGGTAGTGTGTAGTAGAGAGGGTGGTGAGGGTAGTGTGTAGTAGAGAGGGTGGTCAGGGTAGTGTGTAGTAGAGGGTGGTCAGGGTAGTGTGTAGTAGAGAGTGGTCAGGGTAGTGTGTAGTAGAGAGGGTGGTCAGGGTAGTGTGTAGTAGAGAGGGTGGTTAGGTAGTGTGTAGTAGAGAGGGTGGTCAGGGTAGTGTGTAGTAGAGAGGGTGGTCAGGGTAGTGTGTAGTAGAGAGGGTGGTCAGGGTAGTGTGTAGTAGAGAGGGTGGTTAGGGTAGTGTGTAGTAGAGAGGGTGGTCAGGGTAGTGTGTAGTAGAGGGTGGTCAGGGTAGTGTGTAGTAGAGGGTGGTCAGGGTAGTGTGTAGTAGAGAGGATGGTCAGGGTAGTGTGTAGTAGAGGGTGGTCAGGGTAGTGTGTAGTAGAGAGGATGGTCAGGGTAGTGTGTAGTAGAGGGTGGTCAGGGTAGTGTGTAGTAGAGGGTGGTCAGGGTAGTGTGTAGTAGAGGGTGGTCAGGGTAGTGTGTAGTAGAGAGGGTGGTCAGGGTAGTGTGTAGTAGAGAGGGTGGTCAGGGTAGTGTGTAGTAGAGAGGGTGGTCAGGGTAGTGTGTAGTAGAGAGGGTGGTCAGGGTAGTGTGTAGTAGAGAGGGTGGTCAGGGTAGTGTGTAGTAGAGAGGGTGGTCAGGGTAGTGTGTAGTAGAGAGGGTGGTCAGGGTAGTGTGTAGTAGAGAGGGTGGTCAGGGTAGTGTGTAGTAGAGAGTGTTCAGGGTAGTGTGTAGTAGAGAGGGTGGTCAGGGTAGTGTGTAGTAGAGAGGGTGGTCAGGGTAGTGTGTAGTAGAGAGGGTGGTCAGGGTAGTGTGTAGTAGAGAGTGTTCAGGGTAGTGTGTAGTAAAGAGGGTGGTCAGGGTAGTGTGTAGTAGAGAGGGTGGTCAGGGTAGTGTGTAGTAGAGAGGGTGGTTAGGTAGTGTGTAGTAGAGAGGGTGGTCAGGGTAGTGTGTAGTAGAGGGTGGTCAGGGTAGTGTGTAGTAGAGAGGGTGGTCAGGGTAGTGTGTAGTAGAGAGGATGGTCAGGGTAGTGTGTAGTAGAGAGGGTGGTTAGGTAGTGTGTAGTAGAGAGGGTGGTCAGGGTAGTGTGTAGTAGAGAGGGTGGTCAGGGTAGTGTGTAGTAGAGAGTGTTCAGGGTAGTGTGTAGTAGAGAGGGTGGTCAGGGTAGTATGTAGTAGAGAGGGTGGTCAGGGTAGTGTGTAGTAGAGAGGGTGGTCAGGGTAGTGTGTAGTAGAGAGTGTTCAGGGTAGTGTGTAGTAGAGAGGGTGGTCAGGGTAGTGTGTAGTAGAGAGGGTGGTCAGGGTAGTGTGTAGTAGAGAGTGTTCAGGGTAGTGTGTAGTAGAGAGGGTGGTCAGGGTAGTGTGTAGTAGAGAGTGTTCAGGGTAGTGTGTAGTAGAGAGGGTGGTCAGGGTAGTGTGTAGTAGAGAGTGTTCAGGGTAGTGTGTAGTAGAGAGGGTGGTCAGGGTAGTGTGTAGTAGAGAGGGTGGTCAGGGTAGTGTGTAGTAGAGAGGGTGGTCAGGGTAGTGTGTAGTAGAGAGTGTTCAGGGTAGTGTGTAGTAGAGAGGGTGGTCAGGGTAGTGTGTAGTAGAGAGGGTGGTCAGGGTAGTGTAGTAGTGAGGGTGTTCAGGGTACTGTGTAGTAGAGAGGGTGGTCAGGATAGTGTGTAGCTGTAGTAGTGAAGAAGGGCGGGCTGGAGTGACTGTTGAAGTTTGGGAGTGGACACTGAATGATTCCTCTAATCTACAGTATCTATGGTCATCATCACATCCCTCTCTCTCTCTTTCTCCTCCCTCTCATCCCCCTTCTTTCTCTTACCCTCTCTTTCTCTCTCTCTTGCGCTCCTCCTATATCCACCTCTCCATCACATCATACCATCTCTCTCATCCTCACCTCTCTCTCCATCTATCTGTCTGCCCCCCTCGTTCTCCTCTTCTCTGTTAAGTAAGGAGAGAAGGAGAGGAGAGAGGGAGCAGGACGGAGGAGAGGAGAAAGGGTATCAATCCATCATCAGTGATTCACTTTTCATTTCACCGCTCGGCTGCACGCCTTCACAACCGCAAGCTCCCCCCAGTTTAACCTCTTCACCTCTCCCCTCGTCTCTCATCATGCTCCATCTCCGTCTCATTTGAGTATTTCCTTCCATCCCTCTCTCCCCCCCTCCGCCCCTCCCTCTCTCCGGGGTGTGTTCTATGCGCTTGCAGTACGGAGGACCCGGGGGGGTTTCGGAGGGGAAAGCACCAGTCCAGCTACAGTGACAGTCGGGCAGTTATAGCGGCAGCTGACCGTCCGTTAGCAGAGCCGCCTGTTCGCCAGAGCCCTGCTTGACAGAGGCCAGTCGTGTGCTCTGTGTACATTTCGTTGATGTAAATGATTTGGCTTGGTGTCGTTTTTTTTTTTTCTCAGTCACATCCATACATCAGGCTTTCTCAGCCTTCAGCCTTCAGCCATGTCAGCCTTCCACGGTGACTCACTCAATACATCCTCCATCTCTCCGTCTTCCTGTTGAATTAAATCACGTCTCTGCCTGGAGAAACAGCCCCCGTGGAGAGAGGAGTGTGAGTGAGAGAGTGACAGAAGAGTATTTGTATATTGTGTTTGTGTGTGTGTTGTGTGTGTGTGTGTGTGTGTGTGTGTGTGTGTGTGTGTGTGTGTGTGTGTGTGTGTGTGTGTGTGTGAGCGAGCGTGCATGTGTGTCTGTGAGTGTGAGTGAAAGAGTATCTATATTCTGTGTGTGTCTGTGTGTGTGTATGTGTGTGAGTGAGTGAATGAGTGTGTGTGTGTGCGTGTGTGTGTGTGTGTGTGCGTGTGTGTGAAAGAGAGCGTGTTTGTGCTCCACCTCCTCCGTCAGGGCCGGCTCCGTGCCACAGCAGCTGCTGCGTCTTAAAAAAAAAGACGGCGCCGCCCTAGAGCACTCTTTAGACGCCGCTCCGTCGCCATGGCAACATTTCATCTCTGACGGGGCGCAATAAAGACAATAGCGACTAAATGCGGCCCCTCGTAGACGCGAGGAACACGTTCCTCTATCGCGGAGGCACGGCGCCTGGCTCTGGCATCCTGCTTCGGGGGGGATGTCGTTCTCTCTGGCTGTTGGCAGTCCTGGCGTACTGGCTTCCCTCCCACGCCCACCAACCACCCACCACCCACTCATCCATCCAGCTCCCCTTCAGGTCCAGGCTGATAGACTCATCCTTCTCCCTGTCCTTCACACATTACACTTGGGCTGTAGTTTAGACACACAAATGGAATTACCGGCAGGTGATACACAAGTCATGGTCACTATATGTTCCTTGAGGCATATAGAAATCTAGTATTATTTCATGTAGTTGTTTGCTGCTCTTTAGCTTTTTGCTAGCATTTCCCAGCTTCTCACTTTCTCACTCTCGGTTGAATTGTCTCCCACACCCTCCTGCATAGTCTGTCTCAGCACTTCCTCTATGCTTCTCTAATACTCTTTTCCTGCCATGTCTTGTCTTGCCCCCCCCCCCTCTCTCTCTCTTTCTCTCTGTCTCTCTCTCTCTCTCTCTCTCTCCCTCCCCTTCCTGCCTCTGCTTCTCTCTGTGCCTCGACTGGCCCCCTGTGTCTCTGTGGCGCCCCCTGCTGTGCTGGCAACGTAAATGCAGCCTCCAGAGGACAGGACCTGGGTGTACTCTCCTCTGCACTACGGCTCAGAGACTAAGAACCTGCCGGATGGGGATGAGGAGAGAGAGACAGTAAGTTAGAGGAGCCGGCCTCCACATACAGGACCAGTCTCCCAGAACCTAGACCAAAGCCTAGACCTGGACCAAAACCCTGACAGAACTCGCAAGAGAATCACCAGTTGAAAGAGCTCTCTAGTCCAACAGTCCAGGATCCGGTCTGTGTCCTGGAGGTGTTATGCTCTGTGCCACACGCCCGCTGATTAACTGCCAGTATGACCATGTGGTCCCCACACCGCCACCACCTACAACGTGTTGCTCTGTCCCCCTCTCCGCCTCCCTACCACCCTCCCTGTTCTCCTCCCCCCCCTGCCCGCCTCCCCCTCCTAGCATGGCGCTCTGGCTGCACATGTCTGTGCCTCATGCATCCACCCACTGCTCAGTGTGTGATAGCAAGTCACACGTGGATCTTCTCAGAATTCGATTTCACATTGATTGAGCTCCTGTTACTGTGGAGTCACAGCTGTGGAATGTGAGCAGGATTATCGTAACGAACCTGGGATGAAAACCTGCATTGCACACGAGCCGCTGACAAATATGATGAGTAAAGCTGCTCCTTTATTCTCGTCTAATTCGTTCCTGCTCTACAACATCAGGAGGATTCACCCTTTCCTCACTGATGAAACAGCGCAGGTGCTCATCCAGGCCCTGGTCATCTCCCACCTGGGCTACCGCAACTCCCTCCTCGCTGGGGCCCCGGCGTCAGCCATTAAACCCCTGAAACCTGTCCAGAAAGCTGCTGCTCGCCTGGTGTTCAACCACCCCATGTTCTCCCACACAACTTCCCTTCTCCGTTCCCTACACTGGCTCCCTGTAGCAGCTCGAACCCAGTTTAGAACTCTGGTACTAGTCTACATGGCAATGAAAGGAACAGCTCCCTCCTACCTCTAGGCTATGATCAAGCCCTACACCCCCTCCTGACCACTACGCTCTGATACCTCGGGGTGACTAGTTGCCCCGTCACTCCGAGGCCCTGCGGTCAATCGACACGGCTCTGTCCTGGCCCCGCAGTGGTGGAATGAACTGCTCAGTGACGTCAGGACAGCAGAGGTGCTGGCCATCTTTTGCCACAGGCTCAAAACTTACCTCTTCATAAAGTACTATCAGGATCCTCCCTCTTCAGCACCTATTGTACTTATGGTTTGCTACTCTTTCACCTTACCCCCAGCACTAGATTATGCTCTTAGTCACTTGTTTAGAAAGGAGATACACTTGTGAGTTCTGGTGAGTGGTAGTACACTGACTTCCTACGTTAAATACTATTATTGTAAGTCGCTTTGGATAAATGCGTCTGCTAAATGACTATGTAATGTCTAGGAGATGACAGAGATGGTTATTTTGGTACAGGTTTTTTAGAAGCTGGTAAGGCCCTGGGGAGCTGTGTCCAGATAGTGTACCAGGCTCTGCCTCTGTTGGAATGCCAGAGTTAGTCATGTAACCTTTAACATTGATCTGATAGTACAGATTGGCATTATCTCAGATTGGAGAGAGTTTGCCATTATGATTGATGACCCATTATGATGAAATGTCCTCTTCTCCTTTATCTTCTGATTAGTTTTCTACCGGTGTCTGTGTCGCTGTGTTTTCTCTTCACTTGTGGTGAAATATAGATACCCTTGTTATTTACTGCTGCTCCAGTATGAATACATTCTGCTTGATACTCATGAAAGCATTGTGCACTGGATTTATGATTTTCTCTCTTTACCTCTCTCATTTATATTTCTCTCTCTCCTTCCCTCTCTGCCCCCCCCCCCCCACCTCCTTCCCTCTCTCTTGTCCTCCTCCTCTCTTTATCATCAGTAAACACTCCAGGAGCAGAGGGGGACAGTTGTCAGCCTCCATCTTGATCGTGAAGACTAAAACAAACAGGAGAGAGAGACTGAACAGTAGAGGTCTGAGTCCTCCATGTCCCATGATCACTGGTTATGTCCATCCCTCCTTTCACCCCAACCAAAAAACAACAGAACCAGAACAACAGCAGGGTGCCATGTGGCTTAAACTCATTGGTGTAGTCTTGAAATGAATGCCAAAATCAAAACAGGGGCATTGTTGTTCGCATTGCCCCATCCTTATGTTCCCATACTGTAGGTGGATATGGTCAATGGATCGTTTATGTATTTATGTACTTCACAACATCTTGTTAATTTATATTATGTGTTTTATGTTTGTGTGTTGGGTGTTTTATTTTTTACTTTTTTACGTGGGCACTTTTTTTCTCCATACATACTGTATTTAATACTGTGAACAGGTTTTTGTTACGTTGTGTGCTTTAAATGTAGCTCTAGGATCGAATCTCCCGTTTGATGTTTCAATCTTGTCATCACCAAGGTGGTGATGTTGAATAGCCCGCCCTGGCCAGAGGGATCACTTTTCTTCATCAGCTGAAACACACCCAGGCCCTGTTTCAGAGAACCACAATTTGTGTTTGTGATATTTTCATATCCTACTGCAATACAGTATCTTGTTTGACTGGTTTGTTAGTATTTATGATTACATTTTTATTATGTTTCTGTGCCTCTGATACTTAGACAGCATACACTCCTTATACAGGGTCCCTGCCTCCAAACTACTGTAGATCATTTCAGAATTGGCACTAAACGGGTAGAGACATTGTCAATCTATACAGTACCTCACAATGTCTTCCAGTTTGGCCATGCTTTTGGAGAAATGCAAGCAAATAACTGCTAAGACTAAAAATTCACTCAGTCGTATTATCCTGAAAGATATTGACTTATCAGTTGTTGACTAAAGGCAATATTGTTCAGTTATCATTATCACATCTTATGGCATTAATGAAAGGGAGAATGTGGCCATTTGGTTGTTGATTGGAGATGGAGTTGGAGTTATGTTTCGTTTTGCCTGTCAGACATCTAATAATAGAGGCTGCTTTAAACACATCATCACCAGGCTGATCTTGTACTTAATCACAATCATCATCAGATTAGTGTTACTTTAGCATTTTCATAGATTATATTCTAGTTAATAAGTTAAGTTGTACAGTTATTTTTCTAACTCTTTCTGTTTTCTGTTTCACATTTGGCTGTTTTTGAGTTGTGTGTAGGCATTGTATGTGTGTGAGAGAGGGAAGGTGTCAGTGTTGTTATGATCATTTCATATGATGTGCAGTGGCCAGGTGTAATCAGTTGCTGTTGGTCATGACATGAAGACACCATAGCAGCAATATTTTGTACAGTAGAGTATTAAGTTGATTTGAATTGCCTTATTGAGAAATTTGATATGTATCATTTAGCAACGTTTTTTTTTCCATTGTGTGCTGTTGTATTTATTTTCTTTTCAATAGTTGTGCTCCTAAAAATGTGTACATAGAATTATAAATACATAAAGATATATAAATATATTTTCCATTTGAATTGGAGAATATTATTTTTATTTGGTTTTATTTTTTGCTGCTGGCAAGAAATTATTATGATCTACATGATTTACTGTAGGCTATATTGTTTGATTCGTTTATTAAGATGCAGCTACATTTATGGAGTATAAATCGCAGCTGTTTCTTTGTATGATATTTTGAGTTGTCAGTTTTACTGTACTGTACATGCAAATCAGTATAAGTTCTTCCGACAGTTTGTGTTTGTGTTCAAATCGCAGTGTGCCCTCACCTAGGGAGTCCTTTCCAGAGACCTAGCATGATTTACTATGAATATGCATATCATAAATGTGTATTTATGTATATCTGTGTATATTCATCTATTTATGAGAATAAATAGATGGTTGTGTGTGTGTATGTGTGTGTGTGTGTGTGTGTTTGGACTCTTATGATCAGAACAAATACAAAATAAAGCAGTTCAATGTCTATCATGTTGCTTTTTTCTTGGACACCAACATTGGTGCCTCTAAACGCTTGTCTCCGATTGTCTGGTATCGCGAGACTACATTTTCCCAAATGCTTAGGAATTTTATCGGTGAACTCATAGGCTACTCATCTCGTAGCCCTTTTCAGTCCTGTTGTCGCATGCTCGATCATGCCAGACAACACTCCTTTGCCGCTCCATTCACTTCGCCGTCAAAATAAATCGGTGTCGGCCTATTTAGGAGAGGCGCTCATATTTACAAGTGTCAGATAAACATGAAACTTCACTTACCTAAGCAAAAGGGTCTATTTAAAAAAATGCTGGGGTTTGAAGCCTCGGGCTACCATTAAATAACTTATTTAGACGCGTTCTGTCTGTGAATTTATTTTTCCGAGGTAGTCTTCTTCTGTGGTGGCTTAAACTCATTGGTGTAGTCTTGAAATGAATGCCAAAATCAAAACGGGCATTGTTGTTCGCATTGCCCCATCCTTATGTTCCCATACTGTAGGTGGATATGGTCAATGGATCGTTTATGTATTTATGTACTTCACAACATCTTGTTAATTTATATTATGTGCTTTATATTTGTGTTGGGTGTTTCATTTTTTACTTTTTTACTTGGGCACTTTGAAGTTCAAAGAGACCGCCACCAACACAGAAGAAGACTACCTCGGAAAAATAAATTCACTCGGACAGAACGCGTCTAAATAAGTTATTTAATGGTAGCGCCGAGGCTTCAAAACCCAGCATTTGTTTAAATACACCCTTTTGCTTAGGTAAGTGAAGTTTCATGTGTATCTGACACTTGTAAATATATGAGCGCCTCTCCTAAATAGGCCGACACCGATTTATTTTGACGGCGAAGTGAATGGAGCGGCAAAGGACTGTTATCTGGCATGAGCGAGCATGCGACAACAGGACATAAAGGACTAACTCATCTCGTAGAACGTTCGAATGTTTGACGTCAGGTTTCCTTTGTGAACAAGATGCTGAGAACCCTTGTGAGCAAGAGAATTGTGAAAGTTTAATTTGTAGGTATATTAGTCGACCGGTATCGCGTGGCCTAGTCACCATTTGACTTCGTAAATAATATAATATACAAGTTTAGCTCAGAGACGCTAACGTGAATGGCATTCAATTAGTCGCGTTAAGTTTGCACTCATTATTTAGCCATGACGATGGACAATTGCGATTTTTCAGTGCCCAAACTAGGTTTATAGGCCTAGTGCTAGCTCCTTTCAAAAAAAGATTTGTGTTTTAATAGGCTACAATTTAAATATATTTAATATCTTGGTACTGTTGAAGTGCAATCATAATTCATTTAGGATCTTTTTATGAACAGGGTCCTGGAGATAAAATGTCAAATGCAAATAGTAGTAGATGTTCAACTCCTGCATCTGGAGGTAGTGATGGGAGCAGCCTAATGAGTGGTAAGGGATGTACAGTACAGTAAGCTGCTCTATAGTAGGATATGAGATACTAATTTCCACAAATGCATATTAACTGTTACTTAAGTAGCCTACCTGCTTTACTCATTTTGTTGTTTCAGAGAGGGATTTGTTAATACAGCTCCATTCTGAGATAGATGTCACCAAAAGGTTACTATTAGGGACAGGGAAACTGGAAGCCTTCCCCCAGTCTAAAGTAAAGGTATGATTATTCTTAAGTATGTAATAACCTAATTGTTCTAACCTCTGTTTTGATCCACTTTGAGCACCAGTGAAAACGTATTTAAAAAAAAAAAAAAAACTTATATCCTCAGCCTATGTTAGAGAAAATACATGCAGAAGAAAATAAAGTGGCCTCTGAGAACAAGTCCCTGAAGATGCAGCTAAGAGATACCCAGAGCCGACATGAGATTGTGTTGAAGGGCCTCCATTTCTCCCTGCGTTCTGCTGAGCAGGAGTACAGAAGCTCCCAGCTCACGCTGCGGCAAAGCCGCAGGCAGTCCCAAGAGAAGCTCCAGTCCCAGGAGCACAAACTGAAGGAGAGCGAGGGGCAGATTCTTGCCTTACAGCAAAGTCTGATGGGACTCCAGTCCCTGCAGCAGGATCGGGATGAGTTGGAGAAGAAAGCCCAGAGCCTACAGCATGAACCAAGGGCCGTTCAGGAGAACAACCAGGCCCTGCAGCGCAACCTGGATTCCTCTCATCAGAACGTCCAGTCTCTCAGGCGGAACGCTGGTGATTTGGAGAAGAACGTCAAGTTCCTCCAGCAGAACCGCTGGGTGTCGGAGGATGAGGTCAGATCCCTGCAGAAGGCCCTGAGCTCCTCCAAAAGAGAGGCTGCAGTCCTCCAGCAGAGCCTGAAGAGCTCAGAGGAGAAGGTTGTGTCCCTCCAAAACAACCAGTGGGTGGTGGAAGAGAGAGCCCAGTCCCTCCAGCAGAGCCTGAAGAGCTCAGAGGAGAAGGTCGTGTCCCTCCAAAACAACCAGTGGGTGGTGGAGGAGAGAGCCCAGTCCAATCAGGAATGCCTCAGCTCGTCGAAGGAGAAGACCCAGGCTTTGGAGGAGGCCCTGATGGCCAGCGAGACGCGTCTTACGGCTGCCATGGCCAAGCAGCAGTCCCTGGAGAGGTGCAATGAGGAGCAAGACGAGAAGATCCAGAGTTTGATTCATTCTCACACAGTCTCGGAGGAGCAGCACCGGATCGCAGTAAAGGACATGGAGGAGAAGCTGTGGAGCACCAGGGAGAAGGTGGAGGTTCTGCAGGACAGCCTAGACAGGTCTGATTCTGTGAACGAGAAGGAGGTGAGGCAGCTCCAACAGAAACTGAACAGAGCTGCCAAGAAAGGAGCTGCAACAGAGCAAGACCTCAGGGATCAGAGTGAGTGTTCGTCATCAATCAATAAATCAATCAATCAATCAAAGCTTTATTTGTATAGCGCATTTCATATACTCCAGGCGCTTGCTTGATCGCCTTGTTGAGAGGGGTCAGGGAAGAATTTTTACAGCTCACTTATCTGGCCCCCGGGTAATACTGTTTTTTTTGCTTCCCTCTGGAATATATAGGGGTGGGTCGTATGCCCACCTCCCTTGCTCTCTGTAAAGCGCATTGTGTTGCCTCTGGGTATGAAATGCGCTATACAAATAAAGCTTTGATTGATTGATTAGCCCAACAAGCCACAAAAGGGTGGAAATGTGAAAACTGACCACTTCTTTTGGTAATCTTGATTCTTCTGTTGGCTTTGTTAGTGGCTGTCCTGAACTCCAAGTTGCTGGAGGAGCAGACCATGGCAGGCAAGGAGATAGAGAGATCATTACAAAATGAGAAAGCGCTGCTGTACACTATCAAGGAACTCAGGTAAACACGTACAGACAGATGAAAATAAATAAATAATGTATCGTCAGATTTTGAAAGCACAGACTGCGATCAGTCCTTTGTCAGTGATTTACAGTAGAACTACACAACAATTGCATTTCCAGAACACTCATTTCCCCTCTATATCCTCTCCTTTAGGCAGAAGCTCAAAGTACAAACTGAGGGGAGGGAGTTTGCTCTGGAGAGCCTCAAGTCGCGTCAGAAGGACCTGGCAGAGGTGCAGCGCCACCTACAGATGGACGTGCTGAGATGCAGCCATGCTCAGGGACGGCAGCACTCAGCTCCTCTCTGCCAGAGCAACCTGAAAGGGGAGTTCCTGAACCTGAAGACCAGCCTGAACTCAGTCTTGGAGAACGAGGGAAGGAGAGAGGAGCAGAGGAGACAGGAATGGGTGAAGGTGCTAGACAAGAGCAAGGAATGGGAGCGGAAGGCAGAGAAACTGGTGAGAAAGCACTAACATGGAGTAATATATCTTTTATAATGTGTTACTTTCGCTTCATCAGTAGCATTTTTGTATTCCATCCTGAAATGAGACCAGAGAGGTTGATATGGCTGTCTGTTTCTCTGTCTTTTCATGTTAAAAGGTGGACAGTCTAGATTCTCTGAAGAGTTTTCACCCACTTTCGAAGGAGGAAGGGGCCGAGAGACCCCCGTCTGCCACATGGAGAGCATCGGCCTCCTCCCTCCCCCACCCCACCGCCTCCCTGCTCCAAAGGAACCACTCTGCAAGGTCTTCATCTCCATATCCCTATAGTTAATAACAGTAATCACCAGGGGCCTCATTTATAAAGCTTGCATTTGCACAAAACAGGCCTTGAAAGATGCCTACACCACTTTTTGCTCCAAAGTTGTGATCCATAAAAACCAAACTTGACGGGAGAATGTGCGCACCCGTACGACAGCTCTGACCCATGCGTGCGGACATTTCTGGAGAAATATCAAACTGTGACTCCCATGGCAGAAGGATGAAACTCAAGAAACAGTTTGAAATTCATACCAACCTTAACCTTGACCTAGCTTACCGCATTATAGAGCTCCCATAATATGATGAGACATGAGTAGAATGGGTTTATGTCAGCAATCCTGATGCAGAAGCACGCAGACAGACAGCTTATTCTTTTGAGAAGTTAGACTGCTTGTGAATACATTTTAGGGTGTGTGAATGTTTTAGTGAATATGCCAACTGTCGCTATGTTGTCACCGTGTTGATTTTGCTAAGGTCACCATCAATAAATCAACGCCAAGTTGTAGGCCTACTAATTAAAACCCGCTCCGCTCACAGCAGATAGTGGGCAAACATGATTAGGATAATCAAAACAGAGATATCTGTTTTTGCAAAAGAACCCCTCAAATATGTTGTTTAGCTTAATCGGGAATTTAATTGGATCTGTACAATGTAGAATACATAACAATGTAGAAATTCATAATATCTACACAGTGACGTGGATTGAACCTATTTGAACCTAGGATTTTCACTTTACAAGACCAATGCCTTGCCACTCGACTACAACGTGTGCACATTTCCAGGTGGACTGTGAGTTATAAAGGGGAAATTGTGTGCGCACGGTTATATAAATCAAGTTTTTTTTGGGTGCGTGACATTTTCAGGTTTTGTGCTTTTATTTGTGTTTTTATAAATGAGACCCCCGCTCTAGCCCAGAACTTCCCCCTCTATTCTCTCATGGTTTGGTGTGAAGGCAGTCAAAAATCTGGATTTATTTATTTAGCCATTTCATCTTGAATAGTAGTAGTATTTAAAGGTGTAATGTAATTTTCTGTTTCTTTGTATCTCCTGTCTTCACAGTCATAAGTCAGGCCAGGAGAAGAGGTTTGGTTCTGGCTCCCCACGGGGGGTGAAGAATTCTGAACGCATTCCGCATCTAATCTAAAAGAGACTGAAGACCCTGCAGTCAGGTAAAAAAAAAAAAATCACACCCAGGTGGTGAAGTAAGCAGAGGTTTATATCGCTACTGCCCTCTGCTGGTGTGCAATGGTATTGGCTACTCTTGATTGGTCTAATCTCATGCTACAAATGAGTCACACACACGGACAGACACACCACGGACAGACACACACACGGACAGACACACACACGGACAGACACACACACGGACAGACACATCCACGGACAGACACACACACGGACAGACACACACCATGGACAGACACACACCATGGACAGACACACACCACAGACACACACCACGTATAGAAGTGGCTGCATGGCTTAAAAGGGGTCGGTCCGTCATCTCCCGTTATAACCTTAGATTTGAAACAGAAGAGTTCCTTACAGAAAAGTACAGAGATACACTGAAATACAAAGGAGGCAATTGAAATACTGAGTGGCATATTTCTAAAATAAGGCTACATGCTCCATTAACAGTGTAATATGTGGATGTAATTCAAGATTGTTTTATTAGACATGTATATGGCTTACACATACTAGGAATTTGTCTAGGGTAATGGTGCATACACTGATGGAGACAACATTAGACAAGGTGCAGGACAGGACAGTGTAAAGACATGACAGTGCAAATACAAAACACAATATATCCAGATAAAAAGAAAAGCACAATGCAAAATATGCAATACTATACCGAATGAAGTGTGGTGGTGAGCGTATATACAATGTGTGCAGAGTGTAGTGTGATGTATGTGCAATGTTTTATAAACTCCGCAAAAATATTTCGGAAATGTTATTTCGGTCTATTATTTGATATTTAATAATACCAATTGGAATTGTATTTTATATCGTTGGAAATCCTGATCATCGGTCACCTTTACAACGAGGTACAACTTGAAAGGATAGTGCATTCGTGGAATGAGCAACACAGCTAAACGTGTGGGTGGCGCCCCCAAAAAATGTGCCAAAATCCCCTGCAATATTCTTCTGTTGGAATTCACTCTTGTTTTGAGCTTCAAGTGCTGCCAGTTGTGTGCCAGTCATATCAGCTAGAATGAAGTGTAAAAATATGTTGTTTTTTCCTTATTACTGTCAGAGAGTGCAATCATCCAATCCACCAAGCAACTCAAAACGAGAGTGAATACCAACAGAAGAATATTGCAGGGGATTTGGGCACATTTTTGGGGGGCGCTACCCAAGAGCCTTGTTGATGAGGCTGAAGGCTGTGGGGAAGAAGCTGTCTTTTAGCAGTCTTAGCAGTATTTACAGGCCATTGTAGTATTTCATTGTTCAAAAAATGTTAGTCGAACCTCCTTCTGTATTCTTGTTTTTATGGCAGTATTTTAGTCTAGATTATTTTTTGTTGTTGAATACACTAACACAGATACTGATATTTCTGTTCCTCCCTCAGTGGATTTCCAGAGGAATGTCAAGGGTTTGCTCCGGATGTCATAGGACCAACAACGAAAAACATGAAGAAAAAGACTTGTGCTTTTTTTGATTGGGATGATTTCACATCAAATAAATAATTGATTCTAGTTTTGTTTTTGTTTTTAGTATACAGAAGCATTTTTAATTTCTATTATGCTTTAATAGGCATTAAATATGAGTGCTGAGTGAGTGCTCTGAAGAGTCTTCACTGCCACGGGCCTTCGCGGATAGATTTTATTGAACCTACAGGATTTTTGGGGGGATTAGTGGGAAGTTTTCCTGATTACACGCCCTGTATGTATGGTGATCAGATAACATTAAGGCGTAATGGATGTCACTTGTGCATGCCTAGTTAGCTAGCCTTTAGCTGACAGGGTCTAGCTTTGCTACTTATTTGACTGCGGCCCAAAGAGGGTTCTTTTAGGGAGCTTCTTTCTTGATTATACTTTGAACTGGCTACTAAACCCGGGGGGGTTTCGGAGGGGAAAGCACCAGTCCAGCTACAGTGGCAGTCGGGCAGTTATAGTGGCAGCTGACCGTCCGTTAGCAGAGCCGCCTGTTCGCCAGAGCCCTGCTTGACAGAGGCCAGTCGTGTGCTCTGTGTACATTTCGTTGATGTAAATGATTTGGCTTGGTGTCGGGTTTTTTTTCTCAGTCCATCCATGCACCGTCACTCACAATGTTTCAGTCACATCCATACATCAGGCTTTCTCAGCCTTCAGCCATGTCAGCCTTCCACGGTGACTCACTCAATACATCCTCCATCTCTCCGTCTTCCTGTTGAATTAAATCACGTCTCTGCCTGGAGAAACAGCCCCCGTGGAGAGAGGAGTGTGAGTGAGAGAGTGAAAGAAAAGTATTTGTATATTGTGTTTGTGTGTGTGTGCGTGTGCGTGCGTGCGAGCGTGCATGTGTGTCTGTGAGTGAGAGTGAAAGAGTATTTGTATATTGCGTGTGTGTGAGTGAGAGAGAGTGAAAGAGTATTTGTATATTCTGTGTGTGCGCGTGTGGTGAGCATGAAAGAGTATCTATATTCTGTGTGTGTCTGTATGTGTGTGAGTGAGTGAATGAGTGTGTGTGTGTGGTTGTGTGTGTGTGTTGTGGTGGCTGGACTCAGTTGACCTATGACCTTCGGACACTCACAAAGTACTATTATAACACTTCAGATTGAATTCACCAGTACCACAGGGTTCTCCTCCCAAGGACCAACACAATCACACAAATTGTCAAATGAGGACACGAAATATAACAGAATAGAGTAAAAGAAACTTACTTTATTACCTTACAATTGCAGCAAAGGGACGGTTACACAGAGACACAAGCGTATCTGAGCAAGCGCGCCGACTGATGTCGGGACGCTCTATATATGCTTTTCCACACAATACATTGGTGCGTAACTACATATGTTAGTACCTGATTGGTTGAAACTTTTGTCTAGTGCTAGTCCTATGAGCTCACTAGTTTCGTTTTCCATTCAGCCGATGTGATTAGGGTGTTCCCTGTTAGTTACATTTACTGCAACTTTGGCAGGCTTTTTTGAGGTTTTCAAGGGGTCTGGAGCTTTCGAAGGCTCTTTCGTTGCAGGTTGTGTGACCTTGGCAGTCAACTTATCTGCTACTGGAACACAAATGTATAATAACTTTTCATGCGTACTATGTGTTCTGGAAAAGTACAAACTGCTGACATTCAGTTCTAATCACGCGATGCTGTCGATGCCTCGATACATTACACTCAAAGGTGGCTTAAGGTCAAGCACATGCGCAGTATGAGCGGAACTAGAACCCAAATAAGGTAGGTTAGTTCTCAACAGTTGAAATAATACTTTATCAAATAGTACCTCTCACAGTGTGTGTGTGTGTGTGTGAAAGAGAGCGTGTTTGTGCTCCACCTCCTCCGTCAGGGCCGGCTCCGTGCCACAGCAGCTGCTGCGTCTTAAAAGAAAAAGACGGCGCCGCCCTAGAGCACTCTTTAGACGCCGCTCCGTTGCCATGGCAACATTTCATCTCTGACGGGGCGCAATAAAGACAATAGCGACTAAATGCGGCCCCTCGTAGACGCGAGGAACACGTTCCTCTATCGCGGAGGCACGGCGCCTGGCTCTGGCATCCTGCTTCGGGGGGGATGTCGTTCTCTCTGGCTGTTGGCAGTCCTGGCGTACTGGCTTCCCTCCCACGCCCACCAACCACCCACCACCCACTCATCCATCCAGCTCCCCTTCAGGTCGAGGCTGATAGACTCATCCTTCTCCCTGTCCTTCACACATTACACTTGGGCTGTAGTTTAGACACACAAAGGGCATTACTGGCAGGTGATACACAAGTCATGGTCACTTTATGTTTCTTGAGGCATGTAGAAATCTAGTATTATTTAATGTAGTTGTTTGCTGCTCTTTAGCTTTTTGCTAGCATTTCCCAGCTTCTCACTTTCTCACTCTCGGTTGAATTGTCTCCCACACCCTCCTGCATAGTCTGTCTCAGCACTTCCTCTATGCTTCTCTAATACTCTTTTCCTGCCATGTCTTGTCTTGCCCCCCCCCCCTCTCTCTCTCTTTCTCTCTGTCTCTCTCTCTCTCTCTCTCCCTCCCCTTCCTGCCTCTGCTTCTCTCTGTGCCTCGACTGGCCCCCTGTGTCTCTGTGGCGCCCCCTGCTGTGCTGGCAACGTAAATGCAGCCTCCAGAGGACAGGACCTGGGTGTACTCTCCTCTGCACTACGGCTCAGAGACTAAGAACCTGCCGGATGGGGATGAGGAGAGAGAGACAGTAAGTTAGAGGAGCCGGCCTCCACATACAGGACCAGTCTCCCAGAACCTAGACCAAAGCCTAGACCTGGACCAAAACCCTGACAGAACTGACCGCCACCACCTCCAACGTGTTGCTCTGTCCCCCTGTCCGCCTCCCTACCACCCTCCCTGTTCTCCTCCCCCCCCTGCCCGCCCCCCCCTCCCAGCATGGCGCTCTGGCTGCACATGTCTGTGCCTCATGCATCCACCCCCTGCTCAGTGTGTGATAGCAAGTCACACGTGGATCTTCTCAGAATTCGATTTCACATTGATTGAGCTCCTGTTACTGTGGAGTCACAGCTGTGGAATGTGAGCAGGATTATCGTAACGAACCTGGGATGAAAACCTGCATTGCACACAAGCCGCTGACAAATATGATGAGTAAAGCTGCTCCTTTATTCTCGTCTAATTCGTTCCTGCTCTACAACATCAGGAGGATTCACCCTTTCCTCACTGATGAAACAGCGCAGGTGCTCATCCAGGCCCTGGTCATCTCCCACCTGGGCTACCGCAACTCCCTCCTCGCTGGGGCCCCGGCGTCAGCCATTAAACCCCTGAAACCTGTCCAGAAAGCTGCTGCTCGCCTGGTGTTCAACCACCCCATGTTCTCCCACACAACTTCCCTTCTCCGTTCCCTACACTGGCTCCCTGTAGCAGCTCGAACCCAGTTTAGAACTCTGGTACTAGTCTACATGGCAATGAAAGGAACAGCTCCCTCCTACCTCTAGGCTATGATCAAGCCCTACACCCCCTCCTGACCACTACGCTCTGCTACCTCGGGGTGACTAGTTGCCCCGTCACTCCGAGGCCCTGCGGTCAATCGACACGGCTCTGTCCTGGCCCCGCAGTGGTGGAATGAACTGCTCAGTGACGTCAGGACAGCAGAGGTGCTGGCCATCTTTTGCCACAGGCTCAAAACTTACCTCTTCATAAAGTACTATCAGGATCCTCCCTCTTCAGCACCTATTGTACTTATGGTTTGCTACTCTTTCACCTTACCCCCAGCACTAGATTATGCTCTTAGTCACTTGTTTAGAAAGGAGATACACTTGTGAGTTCTAGTGAGTGGTAGTACACTGACTTCCTACGTTAAATACTATTATTGTAAGTCGCTTTGGATAAATGCGTCTGCTAAATGACTATGTAATGTCTAGGAGATGACAGAGATGGTTATTTTGGTACAGGTTTTTTAGAAGCTGGTAAGGCCCTGGGGAGCTGTGTCCAGATAGTGTACCAGGCTCTGCCTCTGTTGGAATGCCAGAGTTAGTCATGTAACCTTTAACATTGATCTAAAAGTACAGATTGGCATTATCTCAGATTGGAGAGAGTTTGCCATTATGATTGATGACCCATTATGATGAAATGTCCTCTTCTCCTTTATGTTCTGATTAGTTTTCTACCGGTGTCTGTGTCGCTGTGTTTTCTCTTCACTTGTGGTGAAATATAGATACCCTTGTTATTTACTGCTGCTCCAGTATGAATACATTCTGCTTGATACTCATGAAAGCATTGTGCACTGGATTTATGATTTTCTCTCTTTACCTCTCTCATTTATATTTCTCTCTCTCCTTCCCTCTCTGCCCCCCCCCCCCCCTACTCTCCTTCCCTCTCTCTTGTCCTCCTTCTCTCTTTATCATCAGTAAACACTCCAGGAGCAGAGGGGGACAGTTGTCAGCCTCCATCTTGATCGTGAAGACTAAAACAAACAGGAGAGAGAGACTGAACAGTAGAGGTCTGAGTCCTCCATGTCCCATGATCACTGGTTATGTCCATCCCTCCTTTCACCCCAACCAAAAAACAACAGAACCAGAACAACAGCAGGGTGCCATGTGGCTTAAACTCATTGGTGTAGTCTTGAAATGAATGCCAAAATCAAAACAGGGGCATTGTTGTTCGCATTGCCCCATCCTTATGTTCCCATACTGTAGGTGGATATGGTCAATGGATCGTTTATGTATTTATGTACTTCACAACATCT
The DNA here is from genome assembly GCF_949987555.1 of Borostomias antarcticus. Classification (NCBI taxonomy): domain Eukaryota; kingdom Metazoa; phylum Chordata; class Actinopteri; order Stomiiformes; family Stomiidae; genus Borostomias; species Borostomias antarcticus. Next base: position 6,748,870 of record NC_140243.1, read on the forward strand.
TGTTAATTTATATTATGTGTTTTATGTTTGTGTGTTGGGTGTTTTATTTTTTACTTTTTTACGTGGGCACTTTTTTTCTCCATACATACTGTATTTAATACTGTGAACAGGTTTTTGTTACGTTGTGTGCTTTAAATGTAGCTCTAGGATCGAATCTCCCGTTTGATGTTTCAATCTTGTCATCACCAAGGTGGTGATGTTGAATAGCCCGCCCTGGCCAGAGGGATCACTTTTCTTCATCAGCTGAAACACACCCAGACCCTGTTTCAGAGAACCACAATTTGTGTTTGTGATATTTTCATATCCTACTGCAATACAGTATCTTGTTTGACTGGTTTGTTAGTATTTATGATTACATTTTTATTATGTTTCTGTGCCTCTGATACTTAGACGGCATACACTCCTTATACAGGGTCCCTGCCTCCAAACTACTGTAGATCATTTCAGAATTGGCACTAAACGGGTAGAGACATTGTCAATCTATACAGTACCTCACAATGTCTTCCAGTTTGGCCATGCTTTTGGAGAAATGCAAGCAAATAACTGCTAAGACTAAAAATTCACTCAGTCGTATTATCCTGAAAGATATTGACTTACCAGTTGTTGACTAAAGGCAATATTGTTCAGTTATCATTATCACATCTTATGGCATTAATGAAAGGGAGAATGTGGCCATTTGGTTGTTGATTGGAGATGGAGTTGGAGTTATGTTTCGTTTTGCCTGTCAGACATCTAATAATAGAGGCTGCTTTAAACACATCATCACCAGGCTGATCTTGTACTTAATCACAATCATCATCAGATTAGTGTTACTTTAGCATTTTCATAGATTATATTCTAGTTAATAAGTTAAGTTGTACAGTTATTTTTCTAACTCTTTCTGTTTTCTGTTTCACATTTGGCTGTTTTTGAGTTGTGTGTAGGCATTGTATGTGTGTGAGAGAGGGAAGGTGTCAGTGTTGTTATGATCATTTCATATGATGTGCAGTGGCCAGGTGTAATCAGTTGCTGTTGGTCATGACATGAAGACACCATAGCAGCAATATTTTGTACAGTAGAGTATTAAGTTGATTTGAATTGCCTTATTGAGAAATTTGATATGTATCATTTAGCAACGTTTTTTTTTCCATTGTGTGCTGTTGTATTTATTTTCTTTTCAATAGTTGTGCTCCTAAAAATGTGTACATAGAATTATAAATACATAAAGATATATAAATATATTTTCCATTTGAATTGGAGAATATTATTTTTATTTGGTTTTATTTTTTGCTGCTGGCAAGAAATTATTATGATCTACATGATTTACTGTAGGCTATATTGTTTGATTCGTTTATTAAGATGCAGCTACATTTATGGAGTATAAATCGCAGCTGTTTCTTTGTATGATATTTTGAGTTGTCAGTTTTACTGTACTGTACATGCAAATCAGTATAAGTTCTTCCGACAGTTTGTGTTTGTGTTCAAATCGCAGTGTGCCCTCACCTAGGGAGTCCTTTCCAGAGACCTAGCATGATTTACTATGAATATGCATATCATAAATGTGTATTTATGTATATCTGTGTATATTCATCTATTTATGAGAATAAATAGATGGTTGTGTGTGTGTGTGTGTGTGTGTGTGTGTTTGGACATGATCAGAACAAATACAAAATAAAGCAGTTCAATGTCTATCATGTTGCTTTTTTCTTGGACACCAACATTGGTGCCTCTAAACGCTTGTCTCCGATTGTCTGGTATCGCGAGACTACATTTTCCCAAATGCTTAGGAATTTTATCGGTGAACTCATAGGCTACTCATCTCGTAGCCCTTTTCAGTCCTGTTGTCGCATGCTCGCTCATGCCAGACAACACTCCTTTGTCGCTCCATTCACTTCGCCGTCAAAATAAATCGGTGTCGGCCTATTTAGGAGAGGCGCTCATATTTACAAGTGTCAGATAAACATGAAACTTCACTTACCTAAGCAAAAGGGTCTATTTAAACAAATGCTGGGGTTTGAAGCCTCGGCGCTACCATTAAATAACTTATTTAGACGCGTTCTGTCTGAATTTATTTTTCCGAGGTAGTCTACTTCTGTGGTGGTGGCGGTCTAAAACAAACAGGAGATAACAGTAGAGGTCTGAGTCCTCCATGTCCCATGATCACTGGTTATGTCCATCCCTCCTTTCACCCCAACCAAAAAACAACAGAACCAGAACAACAGCAGGGTGCCATGTGGCTTAAACTCATTGGTGTAGTCTTGAAATGAATGCCAAAATCAAAACGGGCATTGTTGTTCGCATTGCCCCATCCTTATGTTCCCATACTGTAGGTGGATATGGTCAATGGATCGTTTATGTATTTATGTACTTCACAACATCTTGTTAATTTATATTATGTGCTTTATATTTGTGTTGGGTGTTTCATTTTTTACTTTTTTACTTGGGCACTTTGAAGTTCAAAGAGACCGCCACCACCACAGAAGAAGACTACCTCGGAAAAATAAATTCACTCGGACAGAACGCGTTTAAATAAGTTATTTAATGGTAGCGCCGAGGCTTCAAAACCCAGCATTTGTTTAAATACACCCTTTTGCTTAGGTAAGTGAAGTTTCATGTGTATCTGACACTTGTAATATATGAGCGCCTCTCCTAAATAGGCCGACACCGATTTATTTTGACGGCGAAGTGACTTCCAGATTACAACATTACATAAATTCTGGCATGAGCGAGCATGCGACAACAGGACATAAAGGACTAACTCATCTCGTAGAACGTTCGAATGTTTGACGTCAGGTTTCCTTTGTGAACAAGATGCTGAGAACCCTTGTGAGCAAGAGAATTGTGAAAGTTTAATTTGTAGGTATATTAGTCGACCGGTATCGCGTGGCCTAGTCACCATTTGACTTCGTAAATAATATAATATACAAGTTTAGCTCAGAGACGCTAACGTGAATGGCATTCAATTAGTCGCGTTAAGTTTGCACTCATTATTTAGCCATGACGATGGACAATTGCGATTTTTCAGTGCCCAAACTAGGTTTATAGGCCTAGTGCTAGCTCCTTTCAAAAAAAGATTTGTGTTTTAATAGGCTACAATTTAAATATATTTAATATCTTGGTACTGTTGAAGTGCAATCATAATTCATTTAGGATCTTTTTATGAACAGGGTCCTGGAGATAAAATGTCAAATGCAAATAGTAGTAGATGTTCAACTCCTGCATCTGGAGGTAGTGATGGGAGCAGCCTAATGAGTGGTAAGGGATGTACAGTACAGTAAGCTGCTCTATAGTAGGATATGAGATACTAATTTCCACAAATGCATATTAACTGTTACTTAAGTAGCCTACCTGCTTTACTCATTTTGTTGTTTCAGAGAGGGATTTGTTAATACAGCTCCATTCAGAGATAGATGTCACCAAAAGGTTACTATTAGGGACAGGGAAACTGGAAGCCTTCCCCCAGTCTAAAGTAAAGGTATGATTATTCTTAAGTATGTAATAACCTAATTGTTCTAACCTCTGTTTTGATCCACTTTGAGCACCAATGAAAACGTATTTAAAAAAAAAAAAAAAAACTTATATCCTCAGCCTATGTTAGAGAAAATACATGCAGAAGAAAATAAAGTGGCCTCTGAGAACAAGTCCCTGAAGATGCAGCTAAGAGATGCCCAGAGCCGACATGAGATTGTGTTGAAGGGCCTCCATTTCTCCCTGCGTTCTGCTGAGCAGGAGTACAGAAGCTCCCAGCTCACGCTGCGGCAAAGCCGCAGGCAGTCCCAAGAGAAGCTCCAGTCCCAGGAGCACAAACTGAAGGAGAGCGAGGGGCAGATTCTTGCCTTACAGCAAAGTCTGATGGGACTCCAGTCCCTGCAGCAGGATCGGGATGAGTTGGAGAAGAAAGCCCAGAGCCTACAGCATGAACTAAGGGCCGTTCAGGAGAACCAGGCCCTGCAGCGCAACCTGGATTCCTCTCATCAGAACGTCCAGTCTCTCAGGCGGAACGCTGGTGATTTGGAGAAGAAGGTCAAGTTCCTCCAGCAGAACCGCTGGGTGTCGGAGGATGAGGTCAGATCCCTGCAGAAGGCCCTGAGCTCCTCCAAAAGAGAGGCTGCAGTCCTCCAGCAGAGCCTGAAGAGCTCAGAGGAGAAGGTCGTGTCCCTCCAAAACAACCAGTGGGTGGTGGAAGAGAGAGCCCAGTCCCTCCAGCAGAGCCTGAAGAGCTCAGAGGAGAAGGTCGTGTTCCTCCAAAACAACCAGTGGGTGGTGGAGGAGAGAGCCCAGTCCCTCCAGCAGAGCCTGAAGAGCTCAGAGGAGAAGTTCGTGTTCCTCCAAAACAACCAGTGGGTGGTGGAGGAGAGAGCCCAGTCCCTCCAGCAGAGCCTCACCTCCTCGGAGGAGAAAGCCCAGTTACTGCAGCGCTCCTTTAGGGACACAGGCAAAAAGATCCGGCTTCTTCAGGAATGCCTCAGCTCGTCGAAGGAGAAGACCCAGGCTTTGGAGGAGGCCCTGATGGCCAGCGAGACGCGTCTTACGGCTGCCATGGCCAAGCAGCAGTCCCTGGAGAGGTGCAAAGAGGAGCAAGACGAGAAGATCCAGAGTTTGATTCATTCTCACAAAGTCTCGGAGGAGCAGCACCGGATCGCAGTAAAGGACATGGAGGAGAAGCTGAGGAGCACCAGGGAGAAGGTGGAGGTTCTGCAGGACAGCCTAGACAGGTCTGATTCTGTGAACGAGAAGGAGGTGAGGCAGCTCCAACAGAAACTGAACAGAGCTGCCAAGAAAGGAGCTGCAACAGAGCAAGACCTCAGGGATCAGAGTGAGTGTTCGTCATCAATCAATAAATCAATCAATCAATCAATCAAAGCTTTATTTGTATAGCGCATTTCATATACTCCAGGCGCTTGCTTGATCGCCTTGTTGAGAGGGGTCAGGGAAGAATTTTTACAGCTCACTTATCTGGCCCCCGGGTAATACTGTTTTTTTTGCTTCCCTCTGGAATATATAGGGGTGGGTCGTATGCCCACCTCCCTTGTTCTCTTTAAAGCGCATTGTGTTGCCTCTGGGTATGAAATGCGCTATACAAATAAAGCTTGGATTGATTGATTACCCCAACAAGCCACAAAAGGGTGGAAATGTGAAAACTGACCACTTCTTTTGGTAATCTTGATTCTTCTGTTGGCTTTGTTAGTGGCTGTCCTGAACTCCAAGTTGCTGGAGGAGCAGACCATGGCAGGCAAGGAGATAGAGAGATCATTACAAAATGAGAAAGCGCTGCTGTACACTATCAAGGAACTCAGGTAAACACGTACAGACAGATGAAAATAAATAAAGAATGTATCGTCAGATTTTGAAAGCACAGACTGCGATCAGTCCTTTGTCAGTGATTTACAGTAGAACTACACAACAATTGCATTTCCAGAACACTCATTTCCCCTCTATATCCTCTCCTTTAGGCAGAAGCTCAAAGTACAAACTGAGGGGAGGGAGTTTGCTCTGGAGAGCCTCAAGTCGCGTCAGAAGGACCTGGCAGAGGTGCAGCGCCACCTACAGATGGACCTGCTGAGATGCAGCCATGCTCAGGGACGGCAGCACTCAGCTCCTCTCTGCCAGAGCAACCTGAAAGGGGAGTTCCTGAACCTGAAGACCAGCCTGAACTCAGTCTTGGAGAACGAGGGAAGGAGAGAGGAGCAGAGGAGACAGGAATGGGTGAAGGTGCTAGACAAGAGCAAGGAATGGGAGCGGAAGGCAGAGAAACTGGTGAGAAAGCACTAACATGGAGTAATATATCTTTTATAATGTGTTACTTTCGCTTCATCAGTAGCATTTTTGTATTCCATCCTGAAATGAGACCAGAGAGGTTGATATGGCTGTCTGTTTCTCTGTCTTTTCATGTTAAAAGGTGGACAGTCTAGATTCTCTGAAGAGTTTTCACCCACTTTCGAAGGAGGAAGGGGCCGAGAGACCCCCGTCTGCCACATGGAGAGCATCGGCCTCCTCCCTCCCTCCCCCACCCCACCGCCTCCCTGCTCCAAAGGAACCACTCTGCAAGGTCTTCATCTCCATATCCCTATAGTTAATAACAGTAATCACCAGGGGCCTCATTTATAAAGCTTGCATTTGCACAAAACAGGCCTTGAAAGATGCCTACACCACTTTTTGCTCCAAAGTTGTGATCCATAAAAACCAAACTTGACGGGAGAATGTGCGCACCCGTACGACAGCTCTGACCCATGCGTGCGGACATTTCTGGAGAAATATCAAACTGTGACTCCCATGGCAGAAGGATGAAACTCAAGAAACAGTTTGAAATTCATACCAACCTTAACCTTGACCTAGCTTACCGCATTATAGAGCTCCCATAATATGATGAGACATGAGTAGAATGGGTTTATGTCAGCAATCCTGATGCAGAAGCACGCAGACAGACAGCTTATTCTTTTGAGAAGTTAGACTGCTTGTGAATACATTTTAGGGTGTGTGAATGTTTTAGTGAATATGCCAACTGTCGCTATGTTGTCACCGTGTTGATTTTGCTAAGGTCACCATCAATAAATCAACGCCAAGTTGTAGGCCTACTAATTAAAACCCGCTCCGCTCACAGCAGATAGTGGGCAAACATGATTAGGATAATCAAAACAGAGATATCTGTTTTTGCAAAAGAACCCCTCAAATATGTTGTTTAGCTTAATCGGGAATTTAATTGGATCTGTACAATGTAGAATACATAACAATGTAGAAATTCATAATATCTACACAGTGACGTGGATTGAACCTATTTGAACCTAGGATTTTCACTTTACAAGACCAATGCCTTGCCACTCGACTACAACGTGTGCACATTTCCAGGTGGACTGTGAGTTATAAGGGGGAAATTGTGTGCGCACGGTTATATAAATCAAGTTTTTTTTGGGTGCGTGCCATTTTCAGGTTTTGTGCTTTTATTTGTGTGTTTTTATAAATGAGACCCCCACTCTAGCCCAGAACTTCTCCCTCTATTCTCTCATGGTTTGGTGTGAAGGCAGTCAAAAATCAGGATTTATTTATTTAGCCATTTCATCTTGAATAGTAGTAGTATTTAAAGGTGTAATGTAATTTTCTGTTTCTTTGTATCTCCTGTCTTCACAGTCATAAGTCAGGCCAGGAGAAGAGGTTTGGTTCTGGCTCCCCACGGGGGGTGAAGAATTCTGAACGCATTCCGCATCTAATCTAAAAGAGACTGAAGACCCTGCAGTCAGGTAAAAAAAAAAAAAAATCACACCCAGGTGGTGAAGTAAGCAGAGGTTTATATCGCTACTGCCCTCTGCTGGTGTGCAATGGTATTGGCTACTCTTGATTGGTCTAATCTCATGCTACAAATGAGTCACACAAACTGAGGGGAGGGAGTTTGCTCTGGAGAGCCTCAAGTCGCGTCAGAAGGACCTGGCAGAGGTGCAGCGCCACCTACAGATGGACCTGCTGAGATGCAGCCATGCTCAGGGACGGCAGCACTCAGCTCCTCTCTGCCAGAGCAACCTGAAAGGGGAGTTCTTGAACCTGAAGACCAGCCTGAACTCAGTCTTGGAGAACGAGGGAAGGAGAGAGGAGCAGAGGAGACAGGAATGGGTGAAGGTGCTAGACAAGAGCAAGGAATGGGAGCGGAAGGCAGAGAAACTGGTGAGAAAGCACTAACATGGAGTAATATATCTTTTATAATGTGTTACTTTCGCTTCATCAGTAGCATTTTTGTATTCCATCCTGAAATGAGACCAGAGAGGTTGATATGGCTGTCTGTTTCTCTGTCTTTTCATGTTAAAAGGTGGACAGTCTAGATTCTCTGAAGAGTTTTCACCCACTTTCGAAGGAGGAAGGGGCCGAGAGACCCCCGTCTGCCACATGGAGAGCATCGGCCTCCTCCCTCCCCCACCCCACCGTCTCCCTGCTCCAAAGGAACCACTCTGCAAGGTCTTCATCTCCATATCCCTATAGTTAATAACAGTAATCACCAGGGGCCTCATTTATAAAGCTTGCATTTGCACAAAACAGGCCTTGAAAGATGCCTACACCACTTTTTGCTCCAAAGTTGTGATCCATAAAAACCAAACATGACGGGAGAATGTGCGCACCCGTACGACAGCTCTGACCCATGCGTGCGGACATTTCTGGAGAAATATCAAACTGTGACTCCCATGGCAGAAGGATGAAACTCAAGAAACAGTTTGAAATTCATACCAACCTTAACCTTGACCTAGCTTACCGCATTATAGAGCTCCCATAATATGATGAGACATGAGTAGAATGGGTTTATGTCAGCAATCCTGATGCAGAAGCACGCAGACAGACAGCTTATTCTTTTGAGAAGTTAGACTGCTTGTGAATACATTTTAGGGTGTGTGAATGTTTTAGTGAATATGCCAACTGTCGCTATGTTGTCACCGTGTTGATTTTGCTAAGGTCACCATCAATAAATCAACGCCAAGTTGTAGGCCTACTAATTAAAACCCGCTCCGCTCACAGCAGATAGTGGGCAAACATGATTAGGATAATCAAAACAGAGATATCTGTTTTTGCAAAAGAACCCCTCAAATATGTTGTTTAGCTTAATCGGGAATTTAATTGGATCTGTACAATGTAGAATACATAACAATGTAGAAATTCATAATATCTACACAGTGACGTGGATTGAACCTATTTGAACCTAGGATTTTCACTTTACAAGACCAATGCCTTGCCACTCGACTACAACGTGTGCACATTTCCAGGTGGACTGTGAGTTATAAAGGGGAAATTGTGTGCGCACGGTTATATAAATCAAGTTTTTTTTGGGTGCGTGCCATTTTCAGGGTTTGTGCTTTTATTTGTGTGTTTTTATAAATGAGACCCCCGCTCTAGCCCAGAACTTCCACCTCTATTCTCTCATGGTTTGGTGTGAAGGCAGTCAAAAATTTATTTATTTAGCCATTTCATCTTGAATAGTAGTAGTATTTAAAGGTGTAATGTAATTTTCTGTTTCTTTGTATCTCCTGTCTTCACAGTCATAAGTCAGGCCAGGAGAAGAGGTTTGGTTCTGGCTCCCCACGGGGGGTGAAGAATTCTGAACGCATTCCGCATCTAATCTAAAAGAGACTGAAGACCCTGCAGTCAGGTAAAAAAAAAAAAATCACACCCAGGTGGTGAAGTAAGCAGAGGTTTATATCGCTACTGCCCTCTGCTGGTGTGCAATGGTATTGGCTACTCTTGATTGGTCTAATCTCATGCTACAAATGAGTCACACACACGAACAGACACACACCACGGACAGACACACACACGGACAGACACACACACGGACAGACACGCCACGGACAGACACACACACGGACAGACACACACCATGGACAGACACACACCATGGACAGACACACACCACAGACACACACCACGTATAGAAGTGGCTGCATGGCTTAAAAGGGGTCGGTCCGTCATCTCCCGTTATAACCTTAGATTTGAAACAGAAGAGTTCCTTACAGAAAAGTACAGAGATACACCGAAATACAAAGGAGGCAATTGAAATACTGAGTGGCATATTTCTAAAATAAGGCTACATGCTCCATTAACAGTGTAATATGTGGATGTAATTCAAGATTGTTTTATTAGACATGTATATGGCTTACACATACTAGGAATTTGTCTAGGGTAATGGTGCATACACTGATGGAGACAACATTAGACAAGGTGCAGGACAGGACAGTGTAAAGACATGACAGTGCAAATACAAAACACAATATATCCAGATAAAAAGAAAAGCACAATGCAAAATATGCAATACTATACCGAATGAAGTGTGGTGGTGAGCGTATATACAATGTGTGCAGAGTGTAGTGTGATGTATGTGCAATGTTTTATAAACTCCTCAAAAATATTTCGGAAATGTTATTTCGGTCTATTATTTGATATTTAATAATAATACCAATTGGCAAAACGAGAGTGAATACCAACAGAAGAATATTGCAGGGGATTTGGGCACATTTTTGGGGGGCGCTACCCAAGAGCCTTGTTGATGAGGCTGATGGCTGTGGGGAAGAAGCTGTCTTTTAGCAGTCTTAGCAGTATTTACAGGCCATTGTAGTATTTCATTGTTCAAAAATGGGAAGTAGGTTAGTCGAACCTCCTTCTGTATTCTTGTTTTTATGGCAGTATTTTAGTCTAGATTATTTTTTGTTGTTGAATACACTAACACAGATACTGATATTTCTGTTCCTCCCTCAGTGGATTTCCAGAGGAATGTCAAGGGTTTGCTCCGGATGTCATAGGACCAACAACGAAAAACATGAAGAAAAAGACTTGTGCTTTTTTTGATTGGGATGATTTCACATCAAATAAATAATTGATTCTAGTTTTGTTTTTAGTATACAGAAGCATTTTTAATTTCTATTATGCTTTAATAGGCATTAAATATGAGTGCTGAGTGAGTGCTCTGAAGAGTCTTCACTGCCACGGGCCTTCGCGGATAGATTTTATTGAACCTACAGGATTTTTGGGGGGATTAGTGGGAAGTTTTCCTGATTACACGCCCTGTATGTATGGTGATCAGATAACATTTAGGCGTAATGGATGTCACTTGTCCATGCATCTCTCAGTCAAAACAGATATTCCTCCAATTGGTCAAACCAGGTGCCCCTCAGCTCACGTGCTTGGCATGCTGTTTTCCTGTCCGGCCTCAGCTCAGACAGGACACAGCTGGAGGCTCGCTGGTTGTCAGCGTACTTTTTAAAAGTAGACATTTGTCTAAAATGGGGACCCGGGATGACGAATACGACTATCTTTTTAAAGGTAAGATGGGCTCTAATGGTGAACGATTCAACCAATTCCCTGCTAGTTTTCTTAACCGTGCACATCCCTAGTAATAACAGAATGCAACGGTACTTCCCTTTGTCTGGCCATCAAGAATGTGGAGCACGAGCTCCGCCCAGCGGCCAGACCATGGATGTATTAATAGAACTGGATACAGCCACTCCATTCACTGACCGCTATCAACAATGAAGCCCTATTGAACCGCGCCATCTTGGCAAATTTGTAGTCATTTGACTATTTCCGGTGACTTTTGTACTTGCGCAGTTGTGCTTTTCTGGCCTTCCGGTGACTTTTGTACTTGCGCAGTTGAGCTTTTCTGTCCGACGCGCGTCCACGAAAAAGTTCACCTTTATGTGAAATGTAGACGCACGTTCCCGGCTCTCTCGGCTCTCCCCGCTTTGATTTAGCAATGAAAACCGGCTTGCATATTAACCTGTTTTTGTCAAATATATCCATTGGAGAAATTATTTTTTCATCCAGGCATCTTAGTTTTAACAGGTTAAATATAACTGAACATGTTTTGTTTGCTAGTAGATGGTATTCATTCCGTTCGCGATAACGTTATTGCAGCCAGGCTAAATTCCTCCAGGGAGCCAGTGACCGGCGAGTTGAAGAGCTTCACTCCCCGCCAGCAGGAGCTTTGGCCGCTTCCCACTCTACCACCAACCAAGTCAACTTGTTGACGTGCTCACATTGTCAATGTGGGTGAAAGAGAGCTCTGGGGGTCTCTCTGGATGTGCTGAATAGAGCTGGTGACACTATGGTGGGTGTGATTCCGGTCAGAGAATCAGCGGAGAGGAGTTTCAGGTTACAGGGTTTATTTTCCAGTAGAACAGGACATTGTTGCGTTGTGTCTATGTCATGCATGTTGCAAATACATGTTGTTGCACGCCAGTTTGGCAAAACACAATTAATTTATTTTTTATTCACAAGATTTTATTTGAGATTTTGCTGAGATTTGTTATTTTAATGTAAATTGGTTCTGATATGTGTCATTAAAATGTGTATCTTTTTGTATGTGTCATTAAAATGTGTATCTTTGTGTTTGACTGAGTTGTGATTTCATAGATGCTTTGTATGAAGGGGGACTGGTTGGCGATACAGTAAATATCTAGTCATCATTACTAATTAAACTAAGTAAAAACTAAAGGTATCTGCCCCTTGAGATCAGCACTACTGAAGCGGACCGCTCCAACCACCAACTGTAGCCTCAATACTGTTAGCTCTATAAGATTATTATCTTTGTGTTATTATTATTATCATCATTAATATTACTGATACAGGCAAACCTGTGATACATGATGTTTACAATACACATTTGTATACTGTATACAAATGTGGTTAGTGATTCTGCAACATTCAGTATGTTAGAATGAGGTAAAACATTCAGTTCAACACAGGATTTGTATGAGATTATACAACCGCTTCCCATGTGAACAGGTTTTACTTTAAAAAAGAATGGATGATTCCATAGAGCATGTTCTTGTTGTTAATTTGGTATAGGATGTTGAGATTTCGGAAAGGCGACGTTTGGAGCTTTTTCGGAATGGCGAACCTTCGGAATAACGACCTTTCCGAGCTTTTCGGAATAGCGAACCTTCGGAATGGCAAGGTATATCCAGTCCGACGATTTTGTCGGAATGGCAGTATTTCATACTGGAGACAATCTGTACTGCTAATATTAGCTAACTTGCGAGTTAATAGAGATAAGTAAAATAAATAAATAAATATATAAATAAAATAAAATCTAAAATAGTAATAGAAGATGAAGATGAAGATGAAGAAAATAGTAATATACCAGTAAGTAACCAAATAATCAACAAGTTCTTGTTTAATCTTCAATTCAGACTGGTCACATCAACTGACTTTACTTTACTAAATATCATTAAACAATAAGCACAAACATAACATAACACGGCTCCTGTAGAACATGGACATACAACATGTAAAGGCGTGTGTGCACATGTGTTACGACCCAGCTCGCTTTAGAGTCATAACAATGAGGGACACACCCAAATCAAGTTTTAGAGAATTTATTAATAATTAAACTATGAATGGAAAAAATGAACAAAAATAAAGATGAAGTGTGGTAGTCAGTATTTCAGAGGTATAGTGTAGTGCATGGATGAAATGAGAGCAGTGAGTGTGGGCCTGTCTTGTCAAGAAAAGCAGTGGAATTCATACCAGAACACAGAACCCCACAAGGAGGATCTGGGAGTCATCACAAGGGACTGCAGACTGTATGACCAACCAGAAAAGGATGTCCATCCAAAAGAGGGCCAGATTCTGTAAAAGAAAACGGACATAAACACACAAAGAGATTTGATTGCAATATGTTGTAACTTACAAAGCCGACATTCACAACATATTTCAAATTACTTACAGTCGAATTCTGCTTCATATATGATCTGATGGATTTTCAGCTTGGTCATGGCCCTCTTCTGGATGGATATCCTTTTTAGAGCAGGAAGCATCCAGGAAGGCCATGAGTGGATTCGTTAAGTAGCTGAGCGCTCACTCTTAGAATGCTCACTTTGAGCGGTTTTTAAAACCACGGAGCGCTGAGTTGCTAGGAGACAAGAACTTTTCGCCTGTTGTCAATCGTGTGATTAGCGAGCAGCGTCGCAAAGATTCCCAAGCCAAAACGCGCCCCTAGTTAGTGTGAATGCTTTAGAGCATTCACACTATAGTTATCCAGTTCTTTATAGTTTTTTATTCTTACTTCTTCTTCCGTACGTTTTTTGGCTCTCTGTAGCTCCTTCATACTTTGAGCTATTTAAACCATTCAAGTATCAAAATGTTCAGCTTGTTAAGGACATTATCGGAATCTTTTCAGATTTTTTATACCTTTTATACTTTTTAAAATATTCAACTTTTTCAGCAGTTTTTTTGAATGGAAGTCAATGGGGGAGTTTTGAAACCTTCTTCAGCCTTCAACTCCTTCATACTTTGAGCTACAGAAACCATTCAACTATCAAAATGTTCAGCTCTTTAAGGTCTTTGTGGGATATCTTTCAGATTTTGAATATATTTTATACTTTTTAAAATATTCAGCTTTTTCAATATTTTTTTTGCAATGGAAGTCTATGGCTGGACCTTGAAATTCTCTTCAGCTTTGAAACCTATCTCCTCCTTCATTTTTTGTGCTAGAAACCTCCTTCAAAGTTTAAAATGTTCAGGACCTTTAGCACATTTAACGCATTCAACAGATTTTTAAAATTCCTTATAGTTTCTATGTAATTTAAGTTTGTTTTGGACCTTTTTTAACATTGAAGCGGATGAGAGGATGCTCAGTGTCAGTTGAGATTTGAATTTGATGCTCAGTGTCAGTTGAGATTTGAATTTGGGGACACGCGCAGGCTCTCTGTACAGGCATCCTTTTATGACTACTGTTGTAGCATTCATATTCCTTCCATCCTTCCTTTCATCCATCCTTCCTTTCATCCATCCTTCCTTCCTTCCTTCCTTCCTTCCTTCCTTCCTTCCTTCCTTCCTTCCTTCCTTCCTTATATTCAAAGAAATATTCAGAATGACACTTTTTCAGGCTGTAAACTCATATTAATATATTTTCTCCTCTTTCAGCTATTGAACTCAATAAAACTATGAGTTATGATGAGTGGTCTAATTTATTTTTGAGTGTAGTACTAGCGGTACTTATAACAAACACCTACTGCTTCTAACCTCAACTTCCATACAACACCTCCACAGCTACTGCTCGGCCCCGGAGTGGGCTATAGACACATGGTCTCCAATGAGGGGTGCATGGGGATGGCCTGGCAATAACTGACCTGCCCCCCACAACCTCTGACCTGAGGGGGCGGAGTCTCGCCACCACGCCACTATCCACGCCACCGTCCCCACATCTCAGACCCTGACTTGACTAAAGATGCAGTTTTCACGGTTGGGTGCATGTGGGTGGCCCGGGGAGCAGTACACTGTCCTCGACCGGCTCTGACCCGAGGGGGCGGAGTCTCGTCACCACGCCACTATCCACGCCACTGTTCCCACATCTCAGCCCCTGAGTGAGCTACAGACACACGGTCTTCACTGTTGGGTGCATGAAGACTGCCCGGATGTCAGTGCACTGCCCTCGACCTGCTCTGACTGGAGGGAGCGGAGTCTCGCCATCACGCCACTATCCACGCCACTAACCTCACAACACAGCCTCTGAGGTGGCTAGAGACACACGGTCTTCACTGGTGAAGGCAGGTGGGTAGCCCGGTGCGGCCTACTGTCCACAACCGGCTCTGACCCGAGGGGGCGGAGTCTCGCCACCACGCCACTATCGACGCCACAGACACCACAACTAAGACCCTGAGTGAGATACAGTACAGACACTTGGTTTTCACTGTTGGGTGCATGGAGATTGCCCGGATGTCATTACACTGCCCCCGACCTGCTCTGACCGGAGGGGGCGGAGTCTCGCCATCACACCACTATCCACGCCACGGACCTCACAACACAGCCTCTGAGGTGGCTAGAGACACACGATCGTCACTGGTGAAGGCAGGTGGGTAACCCGGTGCGGCCTAAACTGTCCACGACCGGCTCTGACCCGAGGGGGCAGAGTCTCGCCACCACGCCACTATCCACGCCACAGACACCACAACTAAGACCCTGAATGATCTACAGACACACGGTCTTCACTGGTGGATGCATGGACATGGCTCGGATGTCATTGCACTGACCCCGACCTGTTTTGACCGTAGGGGGCGGAGTCTCGCCACCACGCCACTATCCACGCCACCGTCCCCACATCTCAGACCCTGACTTGACTAAAGATGCAGTTTTCACGGTTGGGTGCATGTGGGTGGCCCGGGGAGCAGTACACTGTCCTCGACCGGCTCTGACCCGAGGGGGCGGAGTCTCGTCACCACGCCACTATCCACGCCACTGTTCCCACATCTCAGCCCCTGAGTGAGCTACAGACACACGGTCTTCACTGTTGGGTGCATGAAGACTGCCCGGATGTCAGTGCACTGCCCTCGACCTGCTCTGACTGGAGGGGGCGGAGTCTCGCCATCACGCCACTATCCACGCCACTAACCTCACAACACAGCCTCTGAGGTGGCTAGAGACACACGGTCTTCACTGGTGAAGGCAGGTGGGTAGCCCGGTGCGGCCTACTGTCCACAACCGGCTCTGACCCGAGGGGGCGGAGTCTCGCCACCACGCCACTATCCACGCCACAGACACCACAACTAAGACCCTGAGTGAGATACAGTACAGACACTTGGTCTTCACTGTTGGGTGCATGGAGATTGCCCGGATGTCATTACACTGCCCCCGACCTGCTCTGACCGGAGGGGGCGGAGTCTCGCCACCACGCCACTATCCACGCCACAGACACCACAACTAAGACCCTGAATGATCTACAGACACACGGTCTTCACTGGTGGATGCATGGACATGGCTCGGATGTCATTGCACTGACCCCGACCTGTTTTGACCGTAGGGGGCGGAGTCTCGCCATCACGCCACTAACACGCCAGAGACCTCACAACACAGCCTCTGAGGTGGCTAGAGACACACGGTCTTCACTGGTGAAGGCAGGTGGGTAGCCCGGCATGGCCCACAGTGTCCACGGTGACTGGCTCTGACTCGAGGGGGCGGAGTCTCGCCACCACGCCACGGACACCACAACTCAGCCCTTGAGTGGGCTAGAGACACATGATTTTCACGGGTGGGTGCATGGAGATTGCCAAGAGGTCACTGTTCTGTCCCCGATGGGTTGTGACCCAAGGGGGCGGAGTCTTTCCACCATGCCACTATCCACGCCATGGACCACATAACTCAGCCCATGTGGTCTAGAGACACAGGGCATAGAGATTGCCCAGAGACCACTGTACTGTCCCCGACAGGCTTCCAAGGGTTTAAGCTATACAGTACATTCCATCATTTATTCCATCTTTCAGCTTTGACAGTATTACTCTATTGCTCATCTTTCAAGCTAAAGGCTCAGTTCAAGGCTTAAATAGGAGAAGCTGATGGGAATGGAAGCGAAGCATTCCCTCCCGTACAATACCAGCAGAAGCCGAGCTAGCCTAGTTAGCTAGCCTTTAGCTGACAGGGTCTAGCTTTGCTACTCATTTGACTGCGGCCCAAAGAGGGTTCTTTTAGGGAGCTTCTTTCTTGATTATACTTTGAACTGGCTATTAAACCCGGGGGGGGTTTCGGAGGGGAAAGCACCAGTCCAGCTACAGTGATAGTCGGGCAGTTATAGTGGCAGCTGACCGTCCGTTAGCAGAGCCGCCTGTTCGCCAGAGCCCTGCTTGACAGAGGCCAGTCGTGTGCTCTGTGTACATTTCGTTGATGTAAATGATTTGGCTTGGTGTCGTTTTTTTTTTCTCAGTCCATCCATGCACCGTCACTCACAATGTTTCAGTCACATCCATACATCAGGCTTTCTCAGCCTTCAGCCATGTCAGCCTTCCACGGTGACTCACTCAATACATCCTCCATCTCTCCGTCTTCCTGTTGAATTAAATCACGTCTCTGCCTGGAGAAACAGCCCCCGTGGAGAGAGGAGTGTGAGTGAGAGAGTGAAAGAAAAGTATTTGTATATTGTGTGTATATTGTGTTTGTGTGTGTGTGTGTGTGTGCGTGTGTGCGTGCGTGCGTGTGAGCGTGCATGTGTGTCTGTGAGTGAGAGTGAAAGAGTATTTGTATATTGCGTGTGTGTGAGAGAGAGTGAAAGAGTATTTGTATATTCTGTGTGTGCGTGTGTGGTGAGCATGAAAGAGTATCTATATTCTGTGTGTGTCTGTATGTGTGTGAGTGAGTGAATGAGTGTGTGGTTGTGTGTGTGTGTTGTGGTGGCTGGACTCAGTTGACCTATGACCTTCGGACACTCACAAAGTACTATTATAACACTTCAGATTGAATTCACCAGTACCACAGGGTTCTCCTCCCAAGGACCAACACAATCACACAACCTTGTCAAATGAGGACACAAAATATAACCTTACAATTGCAGCAAAGGGACGGTTACACAGAGACACAAGCGTATCTGAGCAAGCGCGCCGACTGATGTCGGGACGCTCTATATATGCTTTTCCACACAATACATTGGTGCGTGACTACATATGTTAGTACCTGATTGGTTGAAACTTTTGTCTAGTGCTAGTCCTATGAGCTCACTAGTTTCGTTTTCCATTCAGCCGATGTGATTAGGGTGTTCCCTGTTAGTTACATTTACTGCAACTTTGGCAGGCTTTTTTGAGGTTTTCAAGGGGTCTGGAGCTTTCGAAGGCTCTTTCGTTGCAGGTTGTGTGACCTTGGCAGTCAACTTATCTGCTACTGGAACACAAATGTATAATAACAACTTTTCATGCGTACTATGTGTTCTGGAAAAGTACAAACTGCTGACATTCAGTTCTAATCACGCGATGCTGTCGATGCCTCGATACATTACACTCAAAGGTGGCTTAAGGTCAAGCACATGCGCAGTATGAGCGGAACTAGAACCCAAATAAGGTAGGTTAGTTCTAAACAGTTGAAATAATACTTTATCAAATAGTACCTCTCACAGTGTGTGTGTGTGTGTGCGTGCGTGCGTGTGTGTGAAAGAGAGCGTGTTTGTGCTCCACCTCCTCCGTCAGGGCCGGCTCCGTGCCACAGCAGCTGCTGCGTCTTAAAAAAAAGACGGCGCCGCCCTAGAGCACTCTTTAGACGCCGCACCGTCGCCATGGCAACATTTCATCTCTGACGGGGCGCAATAAAGACAATAGCGACTAAATGCGGCCCCTCGTAGACGCGAGGAACACGTTCCTCTATCGCGGAGGCACGGCGCCTGGCTCTGGCATCCTGCTTCGGGGGGGATGTCGTTCTCTCTGGCTGTTGGCAGTCCTGGCGTACTGGCTTCCCTCCCACGCCCACCAACCACCCACCACCCACTCATCCATCCAGCTCCCCTTCAGGTCCAGGCTGATAGACTCATCCTTCTCCCTGTCCTTCACACATTACACTTGGGCTGTAGTTTAGACACACAAAGGGCATTACTGGCAGGTGATACACAAGTCATGGTCACTTTATGTTTCTTGAGGCATGTAGAAATCTAGTATTATTTCATGTAGTTGTTTGCTGCTCTTTAGCTTTTTGCTAGCATTTCCCAGCTTTTCACTTTCTCACTCTCGGTTGAATTGTCTCCCACACCCTCCTGCATAGTCTGTCTCAGCACTTCCTCTATGCTTCTCTAATACTCTTTTCCTGCCATGTCTTGTCTTGACCCCCCCCCCCCCCCCCTCTCTCTCTCTCTCTTTCTCTCTCTGTCTCTCTCTCTCCCTCTCCCCCCTTCCTGCCTCTGCTTCTCTCTGTGCCTCGACTGCCCCCTGTGTCTCTGTGGCGCCCCCTGCTGTCCTGGCAACGTAAATGCAGCCTCCAGAGGACAGGACCTGGGTGTACTCTCCTCTGCACTACGGCTCAGAGACTAAGAACCTGCCGGATGGGGATGAGGAGAGAGAGACAGTAAGTTAGAGGAGCCGGCCTCCACATACAGGACCAGTCTCCCAGAACCTAGACCAAAGCCTAGACCTGGACCAAAACCCTGACAGAACTCGCAAGAGAATCACCAGTTGAAAGAGCTCTCTAGTCCAACAGTCCAGGATCCGGTCTGTGTCCTGGAGGTGTTATGCTCTGTGCCACACACCCGCTGTTTAACTGCCAGTATGACCATGTGGTCCCCACACCGCCACCACCTCCAACGTGTTGCTCTGTCCCCCTCTCCGCCTCCCTACCACCCTCCCTGTTCTCCTCCCCCCCCTGCCCGCCCCCCCCTCCCAGCATGGCGCTCTGGCTGCACATGTCTGTGCCTCATGCATCCACCCCCTGCTCAGTGTGTGATAGCAAGTCACACGTGGATCTTCTCAGAATTCGATTTCACATTGATTGAGCTCCTGTTACTGTGGAGTCACAGCTGTGGAATGTGAGCAGGATTATCGTAACGAACCTGTGATGAAAACCTGCATTGCACACGAGCCGCTGACAAATATGATGAGTAAAGCTGCTCCTTTATTCTCGTCTAATTCGTTCCTGCTCTACAACATCAGGAGGATTCACCCTTTCCTCACTGATGAAACAGCGCAGGTGCTCATCCAGGCCCTGGTCATCTCCCACCTGGGCTGCCGCAACTCCCTCCTCGCTGGGGCCCCGGCCTCAGCCATTAAACCCCTGAAACCTGTCCAGAAAGCTGCTGCTCGCCTGGTGTTCAACCACCCCATGTTCTCCCACACAACTTCCCTTCTCCGTTCCCTACACTGGTTCCCTGTAGCAGCTCGAACCCAGTTTAGAACTCTGGTACTAGTCTACATGGCAATGAAAGGAACAGCTCCCTCCTACCTCTAGGCTATGATCAAGCCCTACACCCCCTCCTGACCACTACGCTCTGCTACCTCGGGGTGACTAGTTGCCCCGTCACTCCGAGGCCCTGCGGTCAATCGACAAGGCTCTGTCCTGGCCCCGCAGTGGTGGAATGAACTGCCCAGTGACGTCAGGACAGCTTACCTCTTCATGAAGTGTTATCAGGATCCTCCCTCTTCAGCACCTATTGTACTTATGGTTTGCTACCCTTTCACCTTACCCCCAGCACTAGATTATGCTCTTAGTCACTTGTTTAGAAAGGAGATACACTTGTGAGTTCTAGTGAGTGGTAGTACACTGACTTCCTACGTTAAATACTAATATTGTAAGTCGCTTTGGATAAATGCGTCTGCTAAATGACTATGTAATGTCTAGGAGATGACAGAGATGGTTATTTTGGTACAGGTTTTTTAGAAGCTGGTAAGGCCCTGGGGAGCTGTGTCCAGATAGTGTACCAGGCTCTGCCTCTGTTGGAATGCCAGAGTTAGTCATGTAACCTTTAACATTGATCTAAAAGTACAGATTGGCATTATCTCAGATTGGAGAGAGTTTGCCATTATGATTGATGACCCATTATGATGAAATGTCCTCTTCTCCTTTATCTTCTGATTAGTTTTCTACCGGTGTCTGTGTCGCTGTGTTTTCTCTTCACTTGTGGTGAAATATAGATACCCTTGTTATTTACTGCTGCTCCAGTATGAATACATTATGCTTGATACTCATGAAAGCATTGTGCACTGGATTTATGATTTTCTCTCTTTACCTCTCTCATTTATATTTCTCTCTCTCCTTCCCTCTCTGCCCCCCCCCCTACTCTCCTTCCCTCTCTCTTGTCCTCCTCCTCTCTTTATCATCAGTAAACACTCCAGGAGCAGAGGGGGACAGTTGTCAGCCTCCATCTTGATCGTGAAGACTAAAACAAACAGGAGAGAGAGACTGAACAGTAGAGGTCTGAGTCCTCCATGTCCCATGATCACTGGTTATGTCCATCCCTCCTTTCACCCCAACCAAAAAACAACAGAACCAGAACAACAGCAGGGTGCCATGTGGCTTAAACTCATTGGTGTAGTCTTGAAATGAATGCCAAAATCAAAACAGGGGCATTGTTGTTCGCATTGCCCCATCCTTATGTTCCCATACTGTAGGTGGATATGGTCAATGGATCGTTTATGTATTTATGTACTTCACAACATCTTGTTAATTTATATTATGTGTTTTATGTTTGTGTGTTGGGTGTTTTATTTTTTACTTTTTTACGTGGGCACTTTTTTTCTCCATACATACTGTATTTAATACTGTGAACAGGTTTTTGTTACGTTGTGTGCTTTAAATGTAGCTCTAGGATCGAATCTCCCGTTTGATGTTTCAATCTTGTCATCACCAAGGTGGTGATGTTGAATAGCCCGCCCTGGCCAGAGGGATCACTTTTCTTCATCAGCTGAAACACACCCAGGCCCTGTTTCAGAGAACCACAATTTGTGTTTGTGATATTTTCATATCCTACTGCAATACAGTATCTTGTTTGACTGGTTTGTTAGTATTTATGATTACATTTTTATTATGTTTCTGTGCCTCTGATACTTAGACAGCATACACTCCTTATACAGGGTCCCTGCCTCCAAACTACTGTAGATCATTTCAGAATTGGCACTAAACGGGTAGAGACATTGTCAATCTATACAGTACCTCACAATGTCTTCCAGTTTGGCCATGCTTTTGGAGAAATGCAAGCAAATAACTGCTAAGACTAAAAATTCACTCAGTCGTATTATCCTGAAAGATATTGACTTACCAGTTGTTGACTAAAGGCAATATTGTTCAGTTATCATTATCACATCTTATGGCATTAATGAAAGGGAGAATGTGGCCATTTGGTTGTTGATTGGAGATGGAGTTGGAGTTATGTTTCGTTTTGCCTGTCAGACATCTAATAATAGAGGCTGCTTTAAACACATCATCACCAGGCTGATCTTGTACTTAATCACAATCATCATCAGATTAGTGTTACTTTAGCATTTTCATAGATTATATTCTAGTTAATAAATTAAGTTGTACAGTTATTTTTCTAACTCTTTCTGTTTCACATTTGGCTGTTTTTGAGTTGTGTGTAGGCATTGTATGTGTGTGAGAGAGGGAAGGTGTCAGTGTTGTTATGATCATTTCATATGATGTGCAGTGGCCAGGTGTAATCAGTTGCTGTTGGTCATGACATGAAGACACCATAGCAGCAATATTTTGTACAGTAAAGTATTAAGTTGATTTGAATTGCCTTATTGAGAAATTTGATATGTATCATTTAGCAATGTTTTTTTTTCCATTGTGTGCTGTTGTATTTATTTTCTTTTCAATAGTTGTGCTCCTAAAAATGTGTACATAGAATTATAAATACATAAAGATATATAAATATATTTTCCATTTGAATTGGAGAATATTATTTTTATTTGGTTTTATTTTTTGCTGCTGGCAAGAAATTATTATGATCTACATGATTTACTGTTGGCTATACTGTTTGATTCGTTTATTAAGATGCAGCTACATTTATGGAGTATAAATCGCAGCTGTTTCTTTGTATGAAACAAATGCTGGGGTTTGAAGCCTCGGCGCTACCATTAAATAACTTATTTAGACGCGTTCTGTCTGTGTGAATTTATTTTTCCGAGGTAGTCTTCTTCTGTGGTGGTGGCGGTCTAAAACAAACAGGAGATAACAGTAGAGGTCTGAGTCCTCCATGTCCCATGATCACTGGTTATGTCCATCCCTCCTTTCACCCCAACCAAAAAACAACAGAACCAGAACAACAGCAGGGTGCCATGTGGCTTAAACTCATTGGTGTAGTCTTGAAATGAATGCCAAAATCAAAACGGGCATTGTTGTTCGCATTGCCCCATCCTTATGTTCCCATACTGTAGGTGGATATGGTCAATGGATCGTTTATGTATTTATGTACTTCACAACATCTTGTTAATTTATATTATGTGCTTTATATTTGTGTTGGGTGTTTCATTTTTTACTTTTTTACTTGGGCACTTTGAAGTTCAAAGAGACCGCCACCACCACAGAAGAAGACTACCTCGGAAAAATAAATTCACTCGGACAGAACGCGTCTAAATAAGTTATTTAATGGTAGCGCCGAGGCTTCAAAACCCAGCATTTGTTTAAATACACCCTTTTGCTTAGGTAAGTGAAGTTTCATGTGTATCTGACACTTGTAAATATATGAGCGCCTCTCCTAAATAGGCCGACACCGATTTATTTTGACGGCGAAGTGACTTCCAGATTACAACATTACATAAATTCTGGCATGAGCGAGCATGCGACAACAGGACATAAAGGACTAACTCATCTCGTAGAACGTTCGAATGTTTGACGTCAGGTTTCCTTTGTGAACAAGATGCTGAGAACCCTTGTGAGCAAGAGAATTGTGAAAGTTTAATTTGTAGGTATATTAGTCGACCGGTATCGCGTGGCCTAGTCACCATTTGACTTCGTAAATAATATAATATACAAGTTTAGCTCAGAGACGCTAACGTGAATGGCATTCAATTAGTCGCGTTAAGTTTGCACTCATTATTTAGCCATGACGATGGACAATTGCGATTTTTCAGTGCCCAAACTAGGTTTATAGGCCTAGTGCTAGCTCCTTTCAAAAAAAGATTTGTGTTTTAATAGGCTACAATTTAAATATATTTAATATCTTGGTACTGTTGAAGTGCAATCATAATTCATTTAGGATCTTTTTATGAACAGGGTCCTGGAGATAAAATGTCAAATGCAAATAGTAGTAGATGTTCAACTCCTGCATCTGGAGGTAGTGATGGGAGCAGCCTAATGAGTGGTAAGGGATGTACAGTACAGTAAGCTGCTCTATAGTAGGATATGAGATTCTAATTTCCACAAATGCATATTAACTGTTACTTAAGTAGCCTACCTGCTTTACTCATTTTGTTGTTTCAGAGAGGGATTTGTTAATACAGCTCCATTCTGAGATAGATGTCACCAAAAGGTTACTATTAGGGACAGGGAAACTGGAAGCCTTCCCCCAGTCTAAAGTAAAGGTATGATTATTCTTAAGTATGTAATAACCTAATTGTTCTAACCTCTGTTTTGATCCACTTTGAGCACCAATGAAAACGTATAAAAAAAAAAAAAAAAAAAAACTTATATCCTCAGCCTATGTTAGAGAAAATACATGCAGAAGAAAATAAAGTGGCCTCTGAGAACAAGTCCCTGAAGATGCAGCTAAGAGATGCCCAGAGCCGACATGAGATTGTGTTGAAGGGCCTCCATTTCTCCCTGCGTTCTGCTGAGCAGGAGTACAGAAGCTCCCAGCTCACGCTGCGGCAAAGCCGCAGGCAGTCCCAAGAGAAGCTCCAGTCCCAGGAGCACAAACTGAAGGAGAGCGAGGGGCAGATTCTTGCCTTACAGCAAAGTCTGATGGGACTCCAGTCCCTGCAGCAGGATCGGGATGAGTTGGAGAAGAAAGCCCAGAGCCTACAGCATGAACTAAGGGTCGTTCAGGAGAACCAGGCCCTGCAGCGCAACCTGGATTCCTCTCATCAGAACGTCCAGTCTCTCAGGCGGAACGCTGGTGATTTGGAGAAGAAGGTCAAGTTCCTCCAGCAGAACCGCTGGGTGTCGGAGGATGAGGTCAGATCCCTGCAGAAGGCCCTGAGCTCCTCCAAAAGAGAGGCTGCAGTCCTCCAGCAGAGCCTGAAGAGCTCAGAGGAGAAGGTCGTGTCCCTCCAAAACAACCAGTGGGTGGTGGAAGAGAGAGCCCAGTCCCTCCAGCAGAGCCTGAAGAGCTCAGAGGAGAAGGTCGTGTCCCTCCAAAACAACCAGTGGGTGGTGGAGGAGAGAGCCCAGTCCCTCCAGCAGAGCCTGAAGAGCTCAGAGGAGAAGGTCGTGTTCCTCCAAAACAACAAGTGGGTGGTGGAGGAGAGAGCCAGGTCCCTCCAGCAGAGCCTGAAGAGCTCAGATGAGAAGGGTGTGTCCCTCCAAAACAACCAGTGGGTGGTGGAGGAGAGAGCCAAGTCCCTCCAGCAGAGCCTGAAGAGCTCAGAGGAGAAGTTCGTGTTCCTCCAAAACAACCAGTGGGTGGTGGAGGAGAGAGCCCAGTCCCTCCAGCAGAGCCTCACCTCCTCGGAGGAGAAAGCCCAGTTACTGCAGCGCTCCTTTAGGGACACAGGCAAAAAGATCCGGCTTCTTCAGGAATGCCTCAGCTCGTCGAAGGAGAAGACCCAGGCTTTGGAGGAGGCCCTGATGGCCAGCGAGACGCGTCTTACGGCTGCCATGGCCAAGCAGCAGTCCCTGGAGAGGTGCAAAGAGGAGCAAGACGAGAAGATCCAGAGTTTGATTCATTCTCACACAGTCTCGGAGGAGCAGCACCGGATCGCAGTAAAGAACATGGAGGAGAAGCTGTGGAGCACCAGGGAGAAGGTGGAGGTTCTGCAGGACAGCCTAGACAGGTCTGATTCTGTGAACGAGAAGGAGGTGAGGCAGCTCCAACAGAAACTGAACAGAGCTGCCAAGAAAGGAGCTGCAACAGAGCAAGACCTCAGGGATCAGAGTGAGTGTTCGTCATCAATCAATAAATCAATCAATCAATCAATCAAAGCTTTATTTGTATAGCGCATTTCATATACTCCAGGCGCTTGCTTGATCGCCTTGTTGAGAGGGGTCAGGGAAGAATTTTTACAGCTCACTTATCTGGCCCCCGGGTAATACTGTTTTTTTTGCTTCCCTCTGGAATATATAGGGGTGGGTCGTATGCCCACCTCCCTTGTTCTCTGTAAAGCGCATTGTGTTGCCTCTGGGTATGAAATGCGCTATACAAATAAAGCTTGGATTGATTGATTGATTACCCCAACAAGCCACAAAAGGGTGGAAATGTGAAAACTGACCACTTCTTTTGGTAATCTTGATTCTTCTGTTGGCTTTGTTAGTGGCTGTCCTGAACTCCAAGTTGCTGGAGGAGCAGACCATGGCAGGCAAGGAGATAGAGAGATCATTACAAAATGAGAAAGCGCTGCTGTACACTATCAAGGAACTCAGGTAAACACGTACAGACAGATGAAAATAAATAAAGAATGTATCGTCAGATTTTGAAAGCACAGACTGCGATCAGTCCTTTGTCAGTGATTTACAGTAGAACTACACAACAATTGCATTTCCAGAACACTCATTTCCCCTCTATATCCTCTCCTTTAGGCAGAAGCTCAAAGTACAAACTGAGGGGAGGGAGTTTGCTCTGGAGAGCCTCAAGTCGCGTCAGAAGGACCTGGCAGAGGTGCAGCGCCACCTACAGATGGACCTGCTGAGATGCAGCCATGCTCAGGGACGGCAGCACTCAGCTCCTCTCTGCCAGAGCAACCTGAAAGGGGAGTTCCTGAACCTGAAGACCAGCCTGAACTCAGTCTTGGAGAACGAGGGAAGGAGAGAGGAGCAGAGGAGACAGGAATGGGTGAAGGTGCTAGACAAGAGCAAGGAATGGGAGCGGAAGGCAGAGAAACTGGTGAGAAAGCACTAACATGGAGTAATATATTTTTTATAATGTGTTACTTTCGCTTCATCAGTAGCATTTTTGTATTCCATCCTGAAATGAGACCAGAGAGGTTGATATGGCTGTCTGTTTCTCTGTCTTTTCATGTTAAAAGGTGGACAGTCTAGATTCTCTGAAGAGTTTTCACCCACTTTCGAAGGAGGAAGGGGCCGAGAGACCCCCGTCTGCCACATGGAGAGCATCGGCCTCCTCCCTCCCTCCCCCACCCCACCGCCTCCCTGCTCCAAAGGAACCACTCTGCAAGGTCTTCATCTCCATATCCCTATAGTTAATAACAGTAATCACCAGGGGCCTCATTTATAAAGCTTGCATTTGCACAAAACAGGCCTTGAAAGATGCCTACACCACTTTTTGCTCCAAAGTTGTGATCCATAAAAACCAAACTTGACGGGAGAATGTGCGCACCCGTACGACAGCTCTGACCCATGCGTGCGGACATTTCTGGAGAAATATCAAACTGTGACTCCCATGGCAGAAGGATGAAACTCAAGAAACAGTTTGAAATTCATACCAACCTTAACCTTGACCTAGCTTACCGCATTATAGAGCTCCCATAATATGATGAGACATGAGTAGAATGGGTTTATGTCAGCAATCCTGATGCAGAAGCACGCAGAAAGACAGCTTATTCTTTTGAGAAGTTAGACTGCTTGTGAATACATTTTAGGGTGTGTGAATGTTTTAGTGAATATGCCAACTGTCGCTATGTTGTCACCGTGTTGATTTTGCTAAGGTCACCATCAATAAATCAACGCCAAGTTGTAGGCCTACTAATTAAAACCCGCTCCGCTCACAGCAGAGAGTGGGCAAACATGATTAGGATAATCAAAACAGAGATATCTGTTTTTGCAAAAGAACCCCTCAAATATGTTGTTTAGCTTAATCGGGAATTTAATTGGATCTGTACAATGTAGAATACATAACAATGTAGAAATTCATAATATCTACACAGTGACGTGGATTGAACCTATTTGAACCTAGGATTTTCACTTTACAAGACCAATGCCTTGCCACTCGACTACAACGTGTGCACATTTCCAGGTGGACTGTGAGTTATAAGGGGGAAATTGTGTGCGCACGGTTATATAAATCAAGTTTTTTTTGGGTGCGTGCCATTTTCAGGTTTTGTGCTTTTATTTGTGTGTTTTTATAAATGAGACCCCCACTCTAGCCCAGAACTTCCCCCTCTATTCTCTCATGGTTTGGTGTGAAGGCAGTCAAAAATCAGGATTTATTTATTTAGCCATTTCATCTTGAATAGTAGTAGTATTTAAAGGTGTAATGTAATTTTCTGTTTCTTTGTATCTCCTGTCTTCACAGTCATAAGTCAGGCCAGGAGAAGAGGTTTGGTTCTGGCTCCCCACGGGGGGTGAAGAATTCTGAACGCATTCCGCATCTAATCTAAAAGAGACTGAAGACCCTGCAGTCAGGTAAAAAAAAAAAAATCACACCCAGGTGGTGAAGTAAGCAGAGGTTTATATCGCTACTGCCCTCTGCTGGTGTGCAATGGTATTGGCTACTCTTGATTGGTCTAATCTCATGCTACAAATGAGTCACACAAACTGAGGGGAGGGAGTTTGCTCTGGAGAGCCTCAAGTCGCGTCAGAAGGACCTGGCAGAGGTGCAGCGCCACCTACAGATGGACCTGCTGAGATGCAGCCATGCTCAGGGACGGCAGCACTCAGCTCCTCTCTGCCAGAGCAACCTGAAAGGGGAGTTCCTGAACCTGAAGACCAGCCTGAACTCAGTCTTGGAGAACGAGGGAAGGAGAGAGGAGCAGAGGAGACAGGAATGGGTGAAGGTGCTAGACAAGAGCAAGGAATGGGAGCGGAAGGCAGAGAAACTGGTGAGAAAGCACTAACATGGAGTAATATATCTTTTATAATGTGTTACTTTCGCTTCATCAGTAGCATTTTTGTATTCCATCCTGAAATGAGACCAGAGAGGTTGATATGGCTGTCTGTTTCTCTGTCTTTTCATGTTAAAAGGTGGACAGTCTAGATTCTCTGAAGAGTTTTCACCCACTTTCGAAGGAGGAAGGGGCCGAGAGACCCCCGTCTGCCACATGGAGAGCATCGGCCTCCTCCCTCCCCCACCCCACCGCCTCCCTGCTCCAAAGGAACCACTCTGCAAGGTCTTCATCTCCATATCCCTATAGTTAATAACAGTAATCACCAGGGGCCTCATTTATAAAGCTTGCATTTGCACAAAACAGGCCTTGAAAGATGCCTACACCACTTTTTGCTCCAAAGTTGTGATCCATAAAAACCAAACTTGACGGGAGAATGTGCGCACCCGTACGACAGCTCTGACCCATGCGTGCGGACATTTCTGGAGAAATATCAAACTGTGACTCCCATGGCAGAAGGATGAAACTCAAGAAACAGTTTGAAATTCATACCAACCTTAACCTTGACCTAGCTTACCGCATTATAGAGCTCCCATAATATGATGAGACATGAGTAGAATGGGTTTATGTCAGCAATCCTGATGCAGAAGCACGCAGACAGACAGCTTATTCTTTTGAGAAGTTAGACTGCTTGTGAATACATTTTAGGGTGTGTGAATGTTTTAGTGAATATGCCAACTGTCGCTATGTTGTCACCGTGTTGATTTTGCTAAGGTCACCATCAATAAATCAACGCCAAGTTGTAGGCCTACTAATTAAAACCCGCTCCGCTCACAGCAGATAGTGGGCAAACATGATTAGGATAATCAAAACAGAGATATCTGTTTTTGCAAAAGAACCCCTCAAATATGTTGTTTAGCTTAATCGGGAATTTAATTGGATCTGTACAATGTAGAATACATAACAATGTAGAAATTCATAATATCTACACAGTGACGTGGATTGAACCTATTTGAACCTAGGATTTTCACTTTACAAGACCAATGCCTTGCCACTCGACTACAACGTGTGCACATTTCCAGGTGGACTGTGAGTTATAAAGGGGAAATTGTGTGCGCACGGTTATATAAATCAAGTTTTTTTTGGGTGCGTGCCATTTTCAGGTTTTGTGCTTTTATTTGTGTGTTTTTATAAATGAGACCCCCGCTCTAGCCCAGAACTTCCCCCTCTATTCTCTCATGGTTTGGTGTGAAGGCAGTCAAAAATGTATTTATTTAGCCATTTCATCTTGAATAGTAGTAGTATTTAAAGGTGTAATGTAATTTTCTGTTTCTTTGTATCTCCTGTCTTCACAGTCATAAGTCAGGCCAGGAGAAGAGGTTTGGTTCTGGCTCCCCACGGGGGGTGAAGAATTCTGAACGCATTCCGCATCTAATCTAAAAGAGACTGAAGACCCTGCAGTCAGGTAAAAAAAAAAAAATCACACCCAGGTGGTGAAGTAAGCAGAGGTTTATATCGCTACTGCCCTCTGCTGGTGTGCAATGGTATTGGCTACTCTTGATTGGTCTAATATCATGCTACAAATGAGTCACACACACGAACAGACACACACCACGGACAGACACACACACGGACAGACACACACACGGACAGACACACCACGGACAGACACACACACGGACAGACACACACCATGGACAGACACACACCATGGACAGACACACACCACGTATAGAAGTGGCTGCATGGCTTAAAAGGGGTCGGTCCGTCATCTCCCGTTATAACCTTAGATTTGAAACAGAAGAGTTCCTTACAGAAAAGTACAGAGATACACCGAAATACAAAGGAGGCAATTGAAATACTGAGTGGCATATTTCTAAAATAAGGCTACATGCTCCATTAACAGTGTAATATGTGGATGTAATTCAAGATTGTTTTATTAGACATGTATATGGCTTACACATACTAGGAATTTGTCTAGGGTAATGGTGCATACACTGATGGAGACAACATTAGACAAGGTGCAGGACAGGACAGTGTAAAGACATGACAGTGCAAATACAAAACACAATATATCCAGATAAAAAGAAAAGCACAATGCAAAATATGCAATACTATACCGAATGAAGTGTGGTGGTGAGCATATATACAATGTGTGCAGAGTGTAGTGTGATGTATGTGCAATGTTTTATAAACTCCTCAAAAATATTTCGGAAATGTTATTTCGGTCTATTATTTGATATTTAATAATAATACCAATTGGCAAAACGAGAGTGAATACCAACAGAAGAATATTGCAGGGGATTTGGGCACATTTTTGGGGGGCGCTACCCAAGAGCCTTGTTGATGAGGCTGATGGCTGTGGGGAAGAAGCTGTCTTTTAGCAGTCTTAGCAGTATTTACAGGCCATTGTAGTATTTCATTGTTCAAAAATGGGAAGTAGGTTAGTCGAACCTCCTTCTGTATTCTTGTTTTTATGGCAGTATTTTAGTCTAGATTATTTTTTGTTGTTGAATACACTAACACAGATACTGATATTTCTGTTCCTCCCTCAGTGGATTTCCAGAGGAATGTCAAGGGTTTGCTCCGGATGTCATAGGACCAACAACGAAAAACATGAAGAAAAAGACTTGTGCTTTTTTTGATTGGGATGATTTCACATCAAATAAATAATTGATTCTAGTTTTGTTTTTGTTTTTAGTATACAGAAGCATTTTTAATTTCTATTATGCTTTAATAGGCATTAAATATGAGTGCTGAGTGAGTGCTCTGAAGAGTCTTCACTGCCACGGGCCTTCGCGGATAGATTTTATTGAACCTACAGGATTTTTGGGGGGATTAGTGGGAAGTTTTCCTGATTACACGCCCTGTATGTATGGTGATCAGATAACATTTAGGCGTAATGGATGTCACTTGTCCATGCATCTCTCAGTCAAAACAGATATTCCTCCAATTGGTCAAACCAGGTGCCCCTCAGCTCACGTGCTTGGCATGCTGTTTTCCTGTCCGGCCTCAGCTCAGACGGGACACAGCTGGAGGCTCGCTGGTTGTCAGCGTACTTTTTAAAAGTAGACATTTGTCTAAAATGGGGACCCGGGATGACGAATACGACTATCTTTTTAAAGGTAAGATGGGCTCTAATGGTGAACGATTCAACCAATTAATTCCCTGCTAGTTTTCTTAACCGTGCACATCCCTAGTAATAACAGAATGCAACGGTACTTCCCTTTGTCTGGCCGTCAAGAATGTGGAGCACGAGCTCCGCCCAGCGGCCAGACCATGGATGTATTAATAGAACTGGATACAGCCACTCCATTCACTGACCGCTATCAACAATGAAGCCCTATTGAACTGCGCCATCTTGGCAAATTTGTAGTCATTTGACTATTTCCGGTGACTTTTGTACTTGCGCAGTTGTGCTTTTCTGGCCTTCCGGTGACTTTTGTACTTGCGCAGTTGGGCTTTTCTGTCAGACGCGCGTCCACGAAAAAGTTCACCTTTATATGAAATGTAGACGCACGTTCCCGGCTCTCTCGGCTCTCCCCGCTTTGATTTAGCAATGAAAACCGGCTTGCATATTAACCTGTTTTTGTCAAATATATCCATTGGAGAAATTATTTTTTCATCCAGGCATCTTAGTTTTAACAGGTTAAATATAACTGAACATGTTTTTTTTGCTAGTAGATGGTATTCATTCCGTTCGCGATAACGTTATTGCAGCCAGGCTAAATTCCTCCAGGGAGCCAGTGACCGGCGAGTTGAAGAGCTTCACTCCCCGCCAGCAGGAGCTTTGGCCGCTTCCCACTCTACAACCAACCAAGTCAACTAGTTGACGTGCTCACATTGTCAATGTGGGTGAAAGAGAGCTCTGGGGGTCTCTCTGGATGTGCTGAATAGAGCTGGTGACACTATGGTGGGTGTGATTCCGGTCAGAGAATCAGCGGAGAGGAGTTTCAGGTTACAGGGTTTATTTTCCAGTAGAACAGGACATTGTTGCATTGTGTCTATGTCATGCATGTTGCAAATACATGTTGTTGCACGCCAGTTTGGCAAAACACAATTAATTTATTTTTTATTCACATAAGATTTTATTTGAGATTTTGCTGAGATTTGTTATTTTAATGTAAATTGGTTCCGATATGTGTCATTAAAATGTGTATCTTTTTGTATGTGTCATTAAAATGTGTATCTTTGTGTTTGACTGAGTTGTGATTTCATAGATGCTTTGTATGAAGGGGGACTGGTTGGCGATACAGTAAATATCTAGTCATCATTACTAATTAAACTAAGTAAAAACTAAAAAGGTATCTGCCCCTTGAGATCAGCACTACTGAAGCGGACCGCTCCAACCACCAACTGTAGCCTCAATACTGTTAGCTCTATAAGATTATTATCTTTGTGTTATTATTATTATCATCATTAATATTACTGATACAGGCAAACCTGTGATACATGATGTTTACAATACACATTTGTATACTGTATACAAATGTGGTTAGTGATTCTGCAACATTCAGTATGTTAGAATGAGGTAAAACATTCAGTTCAACACAGGATTTGTATGAGATTATACAACCGCTTCCCATGTGAACAGGTTTTACTTTAGAAAAGAATGGATGATTCCATAGAGCATGTTCTTGTTGTTAATTTGGTATAGGATGTTGAGATTTCGGAAAGGCGACGTTTGGAGCTTTTTCGGAATGGCGAACCTTCGGAATAACGACCTTTCAGAGCTTTTCGGAATAGCGAACCTTCGGAATGGCAAGGTATATCCAGTCCGACGATTTTGTCGGAATGGCAGTATTTCATACTGGAGACAATCTGTACTGCTAATATTAGCTAACTTGCGAGTTAATAGAGATAAGTAAAATAAATAAATAAATATATAAATAAAATAAAATCTAAAATAGTAATATACCAGTAAGTAACCAAATAATCAACAAGTTCTTGTTTAATCTTCAATTCAGACTGGTCACATCAACTGACTTTACTTTACTAAATATCATTAAACAATAAGCACAAACATAACATAACACGGCTCCTGTAGAACATGGACATACAACATGTAAAGGCGTGTGTGCACATGTGTTACGACCCAGCTCGCTTTAGAGTCATAACAATGAGGGACACACCCAAATCAAGTTTTAGAGAATTTATTAATAATTAAACTATGAATGGAAAAAATGAACAAAAATAAAGATGAAGTGTGGTAGTCAGTATTTCAGAGGTATAGTGTAGTGCATGGATGAAATGAGAGCAGTGAGTGTGGGCCTGTCTTGTCAAGAAAAGCAGTGGAATTCATACCAGAACACAGAACCCCACAAGGAGGATCTGGGAGTCATCACAAGGGACTGCAGACTGTATGACCAACCAGAAAAGGATGTCCATCCAAAAGAGGGCCAGATTCTGTAAAAGAAAACGGACATAAACACACAAAGAGATTTGATTGCAATATGTTGTAACTTACAAAGCCGACATTCACAACATATTTCAAATTACTTACAGTCGAATTCTGCTTCATATATGATCTGATGGATTTTCAGCTTGGTCATGGCCCTCTTCTGGATGGATATCCTTTTTAGAGCAGGAAGCATCCAGGAAGGCCATGAGTGGATTCGTTAAGTAGCTGAGCGCTCACTCTTAGAATGCTCACTTTGAGCGGTTTTTAAAACCACGGAGCGCTGAGTTGCTAGGAGACAAGAACTTTTCGCCTGTTGTCAATCGTGTGATTAGCGAGCAGCGTCGCAAAGATTCCCAAGCCAAAACGCGCCCCTAGTTAGTGTGAATGCTTTAGAGCATTCACACTATAGTTATCCAGTTCTTTATAGTTTTTTATTCTTACTTCTTCTTCCGTACGTTTTTTGGCTCTCTGTAGCTCCTTCATACTTTGAGCTATTTAAACCATTCAAGTATCAAAATGTTCAGCTTGTTAAGGACATTATCGGAATCTTTTCAGATTTTTTATACCTTTTATACTTTTTAAAATATTCAACTTTTTCAGCAGTTTTTTTGAATGGAAGTCAATGGGGGAGTTTTGAAACCTTCTTCAGCCTTCAACTCCTTCATACTTTGAGCTACAGAAACCATTCAACTATCAAAATGTTCAGCTCTTTAAGGTCTTTGTGGGATATCTTTCAGATTTTGAATATATTTTATACTTTTTAAAATATTCAGCTTTTTCAATATTTGTTTTGCAATGGAAGTCTATGGCTGGACCTTGAAATTCTCTTCAGCTTTGAAACCTATCTCCTCCTTCATTTTTTGTGCTAGAAACCTCCTTCAAAGTTTAAAATGTTCAGGACCTTTAGCACATTTAACGCATTCAACAGATTTTTAAAATTCCTTATAGTTTTTATGTAATTTAAGTTTGTTTTGGACCTTTTTTAACATTGAAGCGGATGAGAGGATGCTCAGTGTCAGTTGAGATTTGAATTTGATGCTCAGTGTCAGTTGAGATTTGAATTTGGGGACACGCGCAGGCTCTCTGTACAGGCATCCTTTTATGACTACTGTTGTAGCATTCATATTCCTTCCATCCTTCCTTCCTTCCTTCCTTCCATCCTTCCTTCCTTTCATCCATCCTTCCTTCTTTCCTTCCTTCCTTCCTTCCTTCCTTCCTTCCTTCCTTCCTTCCTTCCTTCCTTCCTTCCTTATATTCAAAGAAATATTCAGAATGACACTTTTTCAGGCTGTAAACTCATATTAATATATTTTCTCCTCTTTCAGCTATTGAACTCAATAAAACTATGAGTTATGATGAGTGGTCTAATTTATTTTTGAGTGTAGTACTAGCGGTACTTATAACAAACACCTACTGCTTCTAACCTCAACTTCCATACAACACCTCCACAGCTACTGCTCGGCTCCGGAGTGGGCTATAGACACATGGTCTCCAATGAGGGGTGCATGGGGATGGCCTGGCAATAACTGACCTGCCCCCCACAACCTCTGACCTGAGGGGGCGGAGTCTCGCCACCACGCCACTATCCACGCCACCGTCCCCACATCTCAGACCCTGACTTGACTAAAGATGCAGTTTTCACGGTTGGGTGCATGTGGGTGGCCCGGGGAGCAGTACACTGTCCTCGACCGGCTCTGACCCGAGGGGGCGGAGTCTCGTCACCACGCCACTATCCACGCCACTGTTCCCACATCTCAGCCCCTGAGTGAGCTACAGACACACGGTCTTCACTGTTGGGTGCATGAAGACTGCCCGGATGTCAGTGCACTGCCCTCGACCTGCTCTGACTGGAGGGAGCGGAGTCTCGCCATCACGCCACTATCCACGCCACTAACCTCACAACACAGCCTCTGAGGTGGCTAGAGACACACGGTCTTCACTGGTGAAGGCAGGTGGGTAGCCCGGTGCGGCCTACTGTCCACAACCGGCTCTGACCCGAGGGGGCGGAGTCTCGCCACCACGCCACTATCCACGCCACAGACACCACAACTAAGACCCTGAGTGAGATACAGTACAGACACTTGGTTTTCACTGTTGGGTGCATGGAGATTGCCCGGATGTCATTACACTGCCCCCGACCTGCTCTGACCGGAGGGGGCGGAGTCTCTCCATCACACCACTATCCACGCCACGGACCTCACAACACAGGATGTTGAGATTTCGGAAAGGCGACGTTTGGAGCTTTTTCGGAATGGCGAACCTTCGGAATAACGACCTTTCAGAGCTTTTCGGAATAGCGAACCTTCGGAATGGCAAGGTATATCCAGTCCGACGATTTTGTCGGAATGGCAGTATTTCATACTGGAGACAATCTGTACTGCTAATATTAGCTAACTTGCGAGTTAATAGAGATAAGTAAAATAAATAAATAAATATATAAATAAAATAAAATCTAAAATAGTAATATACCAGTAAGTAACCAAATAATCAACAAGTTCTTGTTTAATCTTCAATTCAGACTGGTCACATC
This sequence comes from Borostomias antarcticus, assembly GCF_949987555.1. Taxonomy (NCBI): domain Eukaryota; kingdom Metazoa; phylum Chordata; class Actinopteri; order Stomiiformes; family Stomiidae; genus Borostomias; species Borostomias antarcticus. Next base: position 6,785,354 of record NC_140243.1, read on the forward strand.
AACTGACTTTACTTTACTAAATATCATTAAACAATAAGCACAAACATAACATAACACGGCTCCTGTAGAACATGGACATACAACATGTAAAGGCGTGTGTGCACATGTGTTACGACCCAGCTCGCTTTAGAGTCATAACAATGAGGGACACACCCAAATCAAGTTTTAGAGAATTTATTAATAATTAAACTATGAATGGAAAAAATGAACAAAAATAAAGATGAAGTGTGGTAGTCAGTATTTCAGAGGTATAGTGTAGTGCATGGATGAAATGAGAGCAGTGAGTGTGGGCCTGTCTTGTCAAGAAAAGCAGTGGAATTCATACCAGAACACAGAACCCCACAAGGAGGATCTGGGAGTCATCACAAGGGACTGCAGACTGTATGACCAACCAGAAAAGGATGTCCATCCAAAAGAGGGCCAGATTCTGTAAAAGAAAACGGACATAAACACACAAAGAGATTTGATTGCAATATGTTGTAACTTACAAAGCCGACATTCACAACATATTTCAAATTACTTACAGTCGAATTCTGCTTCATATATGATCTGATGGATTTTCAGCTTGGTCATGGCCCTCTTCTGGATGGATATCCTTTTTAGAGCAGGAAGCATCCAGGAAGGCCATGAGTGGATTCGTTAAGTAGCTGAGCGCTCACTCTTAGAATGCTCACTTTGAGCGGTTTTTAAAACCACGGAGCGCTGAGTTGCTAGGAGACAAGAACTTTTCGCCTGTTGTCAATCGTGTGATTAGCGAGCAGCGTCGCAAAGATTCCCAAGCCAAAACGCGCCCCTAGTTAGTGTGAATGCTTTAGAGCATTCACACTATAGTTATCCAGTTCTTTATAGTTTTTTATTCTTACTTCTTCTTCCGTACATTTTTGGCTCTCTGTAGCTCCTTCATACTTTGAGCTATTTAAACCATTCAAGTATCAAAATGTTCAGCTTGTTAAGGACATTATCGGAATCTTTTCAGATTTTTTATACCTTTTATACTTTTTAAAATATTCAACTTTTTCAGCAGTTTTTTTGAATGGAAGTCAATGGGGGAGTTTTGAAACCTTCTTCAGCCTTCAACTCCTTCATACTTTGAGCTACAGAAACCATTCAACTATCAAAATGTTCAGCTCTTTAAGGTCTTTGTGGGATATCTTTCAGATTTTGAATATATTTTATACTTTTTAAAATATTCAGCTTTTTCAATATTTGTTTTGCAATGGAAGTCTATGGCTGGACCTTGAAATTCTCTTCAGCTTTGAAACCTATCTCCTCCTTCATTTTTTGTGCTAGAAACCTCCTTCAAAGTTTAAAATGTTCAGGACCTTTAGCACATTTAACGCATTCAACAGATTTTTAAAATTCCTTATAGTTTTTATGTAATTTAAGTTTGTTTTGGACCTTTTTTTAACATTGAAGCGGATGAGAGGATGCTCAGTGTCAGTTGAGATTTGAATTTGATGCTCAGTGTCAGTTGAGATTTGAATTTGGGGACACGCGCAGGCTCTCTGTACAGGCATCCTTTTATGACTACTGTTGTAGCATTCATATTCCTTCCATCCTTCCTTCCTTCCATCCTTCCTTCCTTTCATCCATCCTTCCTTCTTTCCTTCCTTCCTTCCTTCCTTCCTTCCTTCCTTCCTTCCTTCCTTATATTCAAAGAAATATTCAGAATGACACTTTTTCAGGCTGTAAACTCATATTAATATATTTTCTCCTCTTTCAGCTATTGAACTCAATAAAACTATGAGTTATGATGAGTGGTCTAATTTATTTTTGAGTGTAGTACTAGCGGTACTTATAACAAACACCTACTGCTTCTAACCTCAACTTCCATACAACACCTCCACAGCTACTGCTCGGCCCCGGAGTGGGCTATAGACACATGGTCTCCAATGAGGGGTGCATGGGGATGGCCTGGCAATAACTGACCTGCCCCCCACAACCTCTGACCTGAGGGGGCGGAGTCTCGCCACCACGCCACTATCCACGCCACCGTCCCCACATCTCAGACCCTGACTTGACTAAAGATGCAGTTTTCACGGTTGGGTGCATGTGGGTGGCCCGGGGAGCAGTACACTGTCCTCGACCGGCTCTGACCCGAGGGGGCGGAGTCTCGTCACCACGCCACTATCCACGCCACTGTTCCCACATCTCAGCCCCTGAGTGAGCTACAGACACACGGTCTTCACTGTTGGGTGCATGAAGACTGCCCGGATGTCAGTGCACTGCCCTCGACCTGCTCTGACTGGAGGGAGCGGAGTCTCGCCATCACGCCACTATCCACGCCACTAACCTCACAACACAGCCTCTGAGGTGGCTAGAGACACACGGTCTTCACTGGTGAAGGCAGGTGGGTAGCCCGGTGCGGCCTACTGTCCACAACCGGCTCTGACCCGAGGGGGCGGAGTCTCGCCACCACGCCACTATCCACGCCACAGACACCACAACTAAGACCCTGAGTGAGATACAGTACAGACACTTGGTTTTCACTGTTGGGTGCATGGAGATTGCCCGGATGTCATTACACTGCCCCCGACCTGCTCTGACCGGAGGGGGCGGAGTCTCGCCATCACACCACTATCCACGCCACGGACCTCACAACACAGCCTCTGAGGTGGCTAGAGACACACGATCGTCACTGGTGAAGGCAGGTGGGTAACCCGGTGCGGCCTAAACTGTCCACGACCGGCTCTGACCCGAGGGGGCAGAGTCTCGCCACCACGCCACTATCCACGCCACAGACACCACAACTAAGACCCTGAATGATCTACAGACACACGGTCTTCACTGGTGGATGCATGGACATGGCTCGGATGTCATTGCACTGACCCCGACCTGTTTTGACCGTAGGGGGCGGAGTCTCGCCACCACGCCACTATCCACGCCACCGTCCCCACATCTCAGACCCTGACTTGACTAAAGATGCAGTTTTCACGGTTGGGTGCATGTGGGTGGCCCGGGGAGCAGTACACTGTCCTCGACCGGCTCTGACCCGAGGGGGCGGAGTCTCGTCACCACGCCACTATCCACGCCACTGTTCCCACATCTCAGCCCCTGAGTGAGCTACAGACACACGGTCTTCACTGTTGGGTGCATGAAGACTGCCCGGATGTCAGTGCACTGCCCTCGACCTGCTCTGACTGGAGGGGGCGGAGTCTCGCCATCACGCCACTATCCACGCCACTAACCTCACAACACAGCCTCTGAGGTGGCTAGAGACACACGGTCTTCACTGGTGAAGGCAGGTGGGTAGCCCGGTGCGGCCTACTGTCCACAACCGGCTCTGACCCGAGGGGGCGGAGTCTCGCCACCACGCCACTATCCACGCCACAGACACCACAACTAAGACCCTGAGTGAGATACAGTACAGACACTTGGTCTTCACTGTTGGGTGCATGGAGATTGCCCGGATGTCATTACACTGCCCCCGACCTGCTCTGACCGGAAGGGGCGGAGTCTCGCCATCACACCACTATCCACGCCACGGACCTCACAACACAGCCTCTGAGGTGGCTAGAGACACACGATCGTCACTGGTGAAGGCAGGTGGGTAACCCGGTGCGGCCTAAACTGTCCACGACCGGCTCTGACCCGAGGGGGCAGAGTCTCGCCACCACGCCACTATCCACGCCACAGACACCACAACTAAGACCCTGAATGATCTACAGACACACGGTCTTCACTGGTGGATGCATGGACATGGCTCGGATGTCATTGCACTGACCCCGACCTGTTTTGACCGTAGGGGGCGGAGTCTCGCCATCACGCCACTAACACGCCAGAGACCTCACAACACAGCCTCTGAGGTGGCTAGAGACACACGGTCTTCACTGGTGAAGGCAGGTGGGTAGCCCGGCATGGCCCACAGTGTCCACGGTGACTGGCTCTGACTCGAGGGGGCGGAGTCTCGCCACCACGCCACGGACACCACAACTCAGCCCTTGAGTGGGCTAGAGACACATGATTTTCACGGGTGGGTGCATGGAGATTGCCAAGAGGTCACTGTTCTGTCCCCGATGGGTTGTGACCCAAGGGGGCGGAGTCTTTCCACCATGCCACTATCCACGCCATGGACCACATAACTCAGCCCATGTGGTCTAGAGACACAGGGTCTTCACCATCTGGTGCATAGAGATTGCCCAGAGACCACTGTACTGTCCCCGACAGGCTTCCAAGGGTTTAAGCTATACAGTACATTCCATCATTTATTCCATCTTTCAGCTTTGACAGTATTACTCTATTGCTCATCTTTCAAGCTAAAGGCTCAGTTCAAGGCTTAAATAGGAGAAGCTGATGGGAATGGAAGCGAAGCATTCCCTCCCGTACAATACCAGCAGAAGCCGAGCTAGCCTAGTTAGCTAGCCTTTAGCTGACAGGGTCTAGCTTTGCTACTCATTTGACTGCGGCCCAAAGAGGGTTCTTTTAGGGAGCTTCTTTCTTGATTATACTTTGAACTGGCTATTAAACCCGGGGGGGGGTTCGGAGGGGAAAGCACCAGTCCAGCTACAGTGATAGTCGGGCAGTTATAGTGGCAGCTGACCGTCCGTTAGCAGAGCCGCCTGTTCGCCAGAGCCCTGCTTGACAGAGGCCAGTCGTGTGCTCTGTGTACATTTCGTTGATGTAAATGATTTGGCTTGGTGTCGGGTTTTTTTTCTCAGTCCATCCATGCACCGTCACTCACAATGTTTCAGTCACATCCATACATCAGGCTTTCTCAGCCTTCAGCCATGTCAGCCTTCCACGGTGACTCACTCAATACATCCTCCATCTCTCCGTCTTCCTGTTGAATTAAATCACGTCTCTGCCTGGAGAAACAGCCCCCGTGGAGAGAGGAGTGTGAGTGAGAGAGTGAAAGAAAAGTATTTGTATATTGTGTGTATATTGTGTTTGTGTGTGTGTGTGTGTGTGCGTGCGAGCGTGCATGTGTGTCTGTGAGTGAGAGTGAAAGAGTATTTGTATATTGCGTGTGTGTGAGAGAGAGTGAAAGAGTATTTGTATATTCTGTGTGTGCGCGTGTGGTGAGCATGAAAGAGTATCTATATTCTGTGTGTGTCTGTATGTGTGTGAGTGAGTGAATGAGTGTGTGGTTGTGTGTGTGTGTTGTGGTGGCTGGACTCAGTTGACCTATGACCTTCGGACACTCACAAAGTACTATTATAACACTTCAGATTGAATTCACCAGTACCACAGGGTTCTCCTCCCAAGGACCAACACAATCACACAACCTTGTCAAATGAGGACACGAAATATAACAGAATAGAGTAAAAGAAACTTACTTTATTACCTTACAATTGCAGCAAAGGGACGGTTACACAGAGACACAAGCGTATCTGAGCAAGCGCGCCGACTGATGTCGGGACGCTCTATATATGCTTTTCCACACAATACATTGGTGCGTGACTACATATGTTAGTACCTGATTGGTTGAAACTTTTGTCTAGTGCTAGTCCTATGAGCTCACTAGTTTCGTTTTCCATTCAGCCGATGTGATTAGGGTGTTCCCTGTTAGTTACATTTACTGCAACTTTGGCAGGCTTTTTTGAGGTTTTCAAGGGGTCTGGAGCTTTCGAAGGCTCTTTCGTTGCAGGTTGTGTGACCTTGGCAGTCAACTTATCTGCTACTGGAACACAAATGTATAATAACAACTTTTCATGCGTACTATGTGTTCTGGAAAAGTACAAACTGCTGACATTCAGTTCTAATCACGCGATGCTGTCGATGCCTCGATACATTACACTCAAAGGTGGCTTAAGGTCAAGCACATGCGCAGTATGAGCGGAACTAGAACCCAAATAAGGTAGGTTAGTTCTAAACAGTTGAAATAATACTTTATCAAATAGTACCTCTCACAGTGTGTGTGTGTGTGTGCGTGCGTGCGTGTGTGTGAAAGAGAGCGTGTTTGTGCTCCACCTCCTCCGTCAGGGCCGGCTCCGTGCCACAGCAGCTGCTGCGTCTTAAAAAAAAGACGGCGCCGCCCTAGAGCACTCTTTAGACGCCGCACCGTCGCCATGGCAACATTTCATCTCTGACGGGGCGCAATAAAGACAATAGCGACTAAATGCGGCCCCTCGTAGACGCGAGGAACACGTTCCTCTATCGCGGAGGCACGGCGCCTGGCTCTGGCATCCTGCTTCGGGGGGGATGTCGTTCTCTCTGGCTGTTGGCAGTCCTGGCGTACTGGCTTCCCTCCCACGCCCACCAACCACCCACCACCCACTCATCCATCCAGCTCCCCTTCAGGTCCAGGCTGATAGACTCATCCTTCTCCCTGTCCTTCACACATTACACTTGGGCTGTAGTTTAGACACACAAAGGGCATTACTGGCAGGTGATACACAAGTCATGGTCACTTTATGTTTCTTGAGGCATGTAGAAATCTAGTATTATTTCATGTAGTTGTTTGCTGCTCTTTAGCTTTTTGCTAGCATTTCCCAGCTTTTCACTTTCTCACTCTCGGTTGAATTGTCTCCCACACCCTCCTGCATAGTCTGTCTCAGCACTTCCTCTATGCTTCTCTAATACTCTTTTCCTGCCATGTCTTGTCTTGACCCCCCCCCCCCCTCTCTCTCTCTCTCTCTCTTTCTCTCTCTGTCTCTCTCTCTCTCCCTCTCCCCCCTTCCTGCCTCTGCTTCTCTCTGTGCCTCGACTGCCCCCTGTGTCTCTGTGGCGCCCCCTGCTGTCCTGGCAACGTAAATGCAGCCTCCAGAGGACAGGACCTGGGTGTACTCTCCTCTGCACTACGGCTCAGAGACTAAGAACCTGCCGGATGGGGATGAGGAGAGAGAGACAGTAAGTTAGAGGAGCCGGCCTCCACATACAGGACCAGTCTCCCAGAACCTAGACCAAAGCCTAGACCTGGACCAAAACCCTGACAGAACTCGCAAGAGAATCACCAGTTGAAAGAGCTCTCTAGTCCAACAGTCCAGGATCCGGTCTGTGTCCTGGAGGTGTTATGCTCTGTGCCACACACCCGCTGTTTAACTGCCAGTATGACCATGTGGTCCCCACACCGCCACCACCTCCAACGTGTTGCTCTGTCCCCCTCTCCGCCTCCCTACCACCCTCCCTGTTCTCCTCCCCCCCCTGCCCGCCCCCCCCTCCCAGCATGGCGCTCTGGCTGCACATGTCTGTGCCTCATGCATCCACCCCCTGCTCAGTGTGTGATAGCAAGTCACACGTGGATCTTCTCAGAATTCGATTTCACATTGATTGAGCTCCTGTTACTGTGGAGTCACAGCTGTGGAATGTGAGCAGGATTATCGTAACGAACCTGTGATGAAAACCTGCATTGCACACGAGCCGCTGACAAATATGATGAGTAAAGCTGCTCCTTTATTCTCGTCTAATTCGTTCCTGCTCTACAACATCAGGAGGATTCACCCTTTCCTCACTGATGAAACAGCGCAGGTGCTCATCCAGGCCCTGGTCATCTCCCACCTGGGCTGCCGCAACTCCCTCCTCGCTGGGGCCCCGGCCTCAGCCATTAAACCCCTGAAACCTGTCCAGAAAGCTGCTGCTCGCCTGGTGTTCAACCACCCCATGTTCTCCCACACAACTTCCCTTCTCCGTTCCCTACACTGGCTCCCTGTAGCAGCTCGAACCCAGTTTAGAACTCTGGTACTAGTCTACATGGCAATGAAAGGAACAGCTCCCTCCTACCTCTAGGCTATGATCAAGCCCTACACCCCCTCCTGACCACTACGCTCTGCTACCTCGGGGTGACTAGTTGCCCCGTCACTCCGAGGCCCTGCGGTCAATCGACAAGGCTCTGTCCTGGCCCCGCAGTGGTGGAATGAACTGCCCAGTGACGTCAGGACAGCTTACCTCTTCATGAAGTGTTATCAGGATCCTCCCTCTTCAGCACCTATTGTACTTATGGTTTGCTACTCTTTCACCTTACCCCCAGCACTAGATTATGCTCTTAGTCACTTGTTTAGAAAGGAGATACACTTGTGAGTTCTAGTGAGTGGTAGTACACTGACTTCCTACGTTAAATACTAATATTGTAAGTCGCTTTGGATAAATGCGTCTGCTAAATGACTATGTAATGTCTAGGAGATGACAGAGATGGTTATTTTGGTACAGGTTTTTTAGAAGCTGGTAAGGCCCTGGGGAGCTGTGTCCAGATAGTGTACCAGGCTCTGCCTCTGTTGGAATGCCAGAGTTAGTCATGTAACCTTTAACATTGATCTAAAAGTACAGATTGGCATTATCTCAGATTGGAGAGAGTTTGCCATTATGATTGATGACCCATTATGATGAAATGTCCTCTTCTCCTTTATCTTCTGATTAGTTTTCTACCGGTGTCTGTGTCGCTGTGTTTTCTCTTCACTTGTGGTGAAATATAGATACCCTTGTTATTTACTGCTGCTCCAGTATGAATACATTATGCTTGATACTCATGAAAGCATTGTGCACTGGATTTATGATTTTCTCTCTTTACCTCTCTCATTTATATTTCTCTCTCTCCTTCCCTCTCTGCCCCCCCCCCTACTCTCCTTCCCTCTCTCTTGTCCTCCTCCTCTCTTTATCATCAGTAAACACTCCAGGAGCAGAGGGGGACAGTTGTCAGCCTCCATCTTGATCGTGAAGACTAAAACAAACAGGAGAGAGAGACTGAACAGTAGAGGTCTGAGTCCTCCATGTCCCATGATCACTGGTTATGTCCATCCCTCCTTTCACCCCAACCAAAAAACAACAGAACCAGAACAACAGCAGGGTGCCATGTGGCTTAAACTCATTGGTGTAGTCTTGAAATGAATGCCAAAATCAAAACAGGGGCATTGTTGTTCGCATTGCCCCATCCTTATGTTCCCATACTGTAGGTGGATATGGTCAATGGATCGTTTATGTATTTATGTACTTCACAACATCTTGTTAATTTATATTATGTGTTTTATGTTTGTGTGTTGGGTGTTTTATTTTTTACTTTTTTACGTGGGCACTTTTTTTCTCCATACATACTGTATTTAATACTGTGAACAGGTTTTTGTTACGTTGTGTGCTTTAAATGTAGCTCTAGGATCGAATCTCCCGTTTGATGTTTCAATCTTGTCATCACCAAGGTGGTGATGTTGAATAGCCCGCCCTGGCCAGAGGGATCACTTTTCTTCATCAGCTGAAACACACCCAGGCCCTGTTTCAGAGAACCACAATTTGTGTTTGTGATATTTTCATATCCTACTGCAATACAGTATCTTGTTTGACTGGTTTGTTAGTATTTATGATTACATTTTTATTATGTTTCTGTGCCTCTGATACTTAGACAGCATACACTCCTTATACAGGGTCCCTGCCTCCAAACTACTGTAGATCATTTCAGAATTGGCACTAAACGGGTAGAGACATTGTCAATCTATACAGTACCTCACAATGTCTTCCAGTTTGGCCATGCTTTTGGAGAAATGCAAGCAAATAACTGCTAAGACAAAAAATTCACTCAGTCGTATTATCCTGAAAGATATTGACTTATCAGTTGTTGACTAAAGGCAATATTGTTCAGTTATCATTATCACATCTTATGGCATTAATGAAAGGGAGAATGTGGCCATTTGGTTGTTGATTGGAGATGGAGTTGGAGTTATGTTTCGTTTTGCCTGTCAGACATCTAATAATAGAGGCTGCTTTAAACACATCATCACCAGGCTGATCTTGTACTTAATCACAATCATCATCAGATTAGTGTTACTTTAGCATTTTCATAGATTATATTCTAGTTAATAAATTAAGTTGTACAGTTATTTTTCTAACTCTTTCTGTTTCACATTTGGCTGTTTTTGAGTTGTGTGTAGGCATTGTATGTGTGTGAGAGAGGGAAGGTGTCAGTGTTGTTATGATCATTTCATATGATGTGCAGTGGCCAGGTGTAATCAGTTGCTGTTGGTCATGACATGAAGACACCATAGCAGCAATATTTTGTACAGTAAAGTATTAAGTTGATTTGAATTGCCTTATTGAGAAATTTGATATGTATCATTTAGCAACGTTTTTTTTTCCATTGTGTGCTGTTGTATTTATTTTCTTTTCAATAGTTGTGCTCCTAAAAATGTGTACATAGAATTATAAATACATAAAGATATATAAATATATTTTCCATTTGAATTGGAGAATATTATTTTTATTTGGTTTTATTTTTTGCTGCTGGCAAGAAATTATTATGATCTACATGATTTACTGTTGGCTATACTGTTTGATTCGTTTATTAAGATGCAGCTACATTTATGGAGTATAAATCGCAGCTGTTTCTTTGTATGAAACAAATGCTGGGGTTTGAAGCCTCGGCGCTACCATTAAATAACTTATTTAGACGCGTTCTGTCTGTGTGAATTTATTTTTCCGAGGTAGTCTTCTTCTGTGGTGGTGGCGGTCTAAAACAAACAGGAGATAACAGTAGAGGTCTGAGTCCTCCATGTCCCATGATCACTGGTTATGTCCATCCCTCCTTTCACCCCAACCAAAAAACAACAGAACCAGAACAACAGCAGGGTGCCATGTGGCTTAAACTCATTGGTGTAGTCTTGAAATGAATGCCAAAATCAAAACGGGCATTGTTGTTCGCATTGCCCCATCCTTATGTTCCCATACTAGGTGGATATGGTCAATGGATCGTTTATGTATTTATGTACTTCACAACATCTTGTTAATTTATATTATGTGCTTTATATTTGTGTTGGGTGTTTCATTTTTTACTTTTTTACTTGGGCACTTTGAAGTTCAAAGAGACCGCCACCACCACAGAAGAAGACTACCTCGGAAAAATAAATTCACTCGGACAGAACGCGTCTAAATAAGTTATTTAATGGTAGCGCCGAGGCTTCAAAACCCAGCATTTGTTTAAATACACCCTTTTGCTTAGGTAAGTGAAGTTTCATGTGTATCTGACACTTGTAAATATATGAGCGCCTCTCCTAAATAGGCCGACACCGATTTATTTTGACGGCGAAGTGACTTCCAGATTACAACATTACATAAATTCTGGCATGAGCGAGCATGCGACAACAGGACATAAAGGACTAACTCATCTCGTAGAACGTTCGAATATTTGACGTCAGGTTTCCTTTGTGAACAAGATGCTGAGAACCCTTGTGAGCAAGAGAATTGTGAAAGTTTAATTTGTAGGTATATTAGTCGACCGGTATCGCGTGGCCTAGTCACCATTTGACTTCGTAAATAATATAATATACAAGTTTAGCTCAGAGACGCTAACGTGAATGGCATTCAATTAGTCGCGTTAAGTTTGCACTCATTATTTAGCCATGACGATGGACAATTGCGATTTTTCAGTGCCCAAACTAGGTTTATAGGCCTAGTGCTAGCTCCTTTCAAAAAAAGATTTGTGTTTTAATAGGCTACAATTTAAATATATTTAATATCTTGGTACTGTTGAAGTGCAATCATAATTCATTTAGGATCTTTTTATGAACAGGGTCCTGGAGATAAAATGTCAAATGCAAATAGTAGTAGATGTTCAACTCCTGCATCTGGAGGTAGTGATGGGAGCAGCCTAATGAGTGGTAAGGGATGTACAGTACAGTAAGCTGCTCTATAGTAGGATATGAGATACTAATTTCCACAAATGCATATTAACTGTTACTTAAGTAGCCTACCTGCTTTACTCATTTTGTTGTTTCAGAGAGGGATTTGTTAATACAGCTCCATTCTGAGATAGATGTCACCAAAAGGTTACTATTAGGGACAGGTAAACTGGAAGCCTTCCCCCAGTCTAAAGTAAAGGTATGATTATTCTTAAGTATGTAATAACCTAATTGTTCTAACCTCTGTTTTGATCCACTTTGAGCACCAATGAAAACGTATTAAAAAAAAACAAAAAAAAAACGTATATCCTCAGCCTATGTTAGAGAAAATACATGCAGAAGAAAATAAAGTGGCCTCTGAGAACAAGTCCCTGAAGATGCAGCTAAGAGATGCCCAGAGCCGACATGAGATTGTGTTGAAGGGCCTCCATTTCTCCCTGCGTTCTGCTGAGCAGGAGTACAGAAGCTCCCAGCTCACGCTGCGGCAAAGCCGCAGGCAGTCCCAAGAGAAGCTCCAGTCCCAGGAGCACAAACTGAAGGAGAGCGAGGGGCAGATTCTTGCCTTACAGCAAAGTCTGATGGGACTCCAGTCCCTGCAGCAGGATCGGGATGAGTTGGAGAAGAAAGCCCAGAGCCTACAGCATGAACTAAGGGTCGTTCAGGAGAACCAGGCCCTGCAGCGCAACCTGGATTCCTCTCATCAGAACGTCCAGTCTCTCAGGCGGAACGCTGGTGATTTGGAGAAGAAGGTCAAGTTCCTCCAGCAGAACCGCTGGGTGTCGGAGGATGAGGTCAGATCCCTGCAGAAGGCCCTGAGCTCCTCCAAAAGAGAGGCTGCAGTCCTCCAGCAGAGCCTGAAGAGCTCAGAGGAGAAGGTCGTGTCCCTCCAAAACAACCAGTGGGTGGTGGAAGAGAGAGCCCAGTCCCTCCAGCAGAGCCTGAAGAGCTCAGAGGAGAAGGTCGTGTCCCTCCAAAACAACCAGTGGGTGGTGGAGGAGAGAGCCCAGTCCCTCCAGCAGAGCCTGAAGAGCTCAGAGGAGAAGGTCGTGTTCCTCCAAAACAACAAGTGGGTGGTGGAGGAGAGAGCCAGGTCCCTCCAGCAGAGCCTGAAGAGCTCAGATGAGAAGGGTGTGTCCCTCCAAAACAACCAGTGGGTGGTGGAGGAGAGAGCCAAGTCCCTCCAGCAGAGCCTGAAGAGCTCAGAGGAGAAGTTCGTGTTCCTCCAAAACAACCAGTGGGTGGTGGAGGAGAGAGCCCAGTCCCTCCAGCAGAGCCTCACCTCCTCGGAGGAGAAAGCCCAGTTACTGCAGCGCTCCTTTAGGGACACAGGCAAAAAGATCCGGCTTCTTCAGGAATGCCTCAGCTCGTCGAAGGAGAAGACCCAGGCTTTGGAGGAGGCCCTGATGGCCAGCGAGACGCGTCTTACGGCTGCCATGGCCAAGCAGCAGTCCCTGGAGAGGTGCAAAGAGGAGCAAGACGAGAAGATCCAGAGTTTGATTCATTCTCACACAGTCTCGGAGGAGCAGCACCGGATCGCAGTAAAGGACATGGAGGAGAAGCTGTGGAGCACCAGGGAGAAGGTGGAGGTTCTGCAGGACAGCCTAGACAGGTCTGATTCTGTGAACGAGAAGGAGGTGAGGCAGCTCCAACAGAAACTGAACAGAGCTGCCAAGAAAGGAGCTGCAACAGAGCAAGACCTCAGGGATCAGAGTGAGTGTTCGTCATCAATCAATAAATCAATCAATCAATCAATCAAAGCTTTATTTGTATAGCGCATTTCATATACTCCAGGCGCTTGCTTGATCGCCTTGTTGAGAGGGGTCAGGGAAGAATTTTTACAGCTCACTTATCTGGCCCCCGGGTAATACTGTTTTTTTTGCTTCCCTCTGGAATATATAGGGGTGGGTCGTATGCCCACCTCCCTTGTTCTCTGTAAAGCGCATTGTGTTGCCTCTGGGTATGAAATGCGCTATACAAATAAAGCTTGGATTGATTGATTACCCCAACAAGCCACAAAAGGGTGGAAATGTGAAAACTGACCACTTCTTTTGGTAATCTTGATTCTTCTGTTGGCTTTGTTAGTGGCTGTCCTGAACTCCAAGTTGCTGGAGGAGCAGACCATGGCAGGCAAGGAGATAGAGAGATCATTACAAAATGAGAAAGCGCTGCTGTACACTATCAAGGAACTCAGGTAAACACGTACAGACAGATGAAAATAAATAAAGAATGTATCGTCAGATTTTGAAAGCACAGACTGCGATCAGTCCTTTGTCAGTGATTTACAGTAGAACTACACAACAATTGCATTTCCAGAACACTCATTTCCCCTCTATATCCTCTCCTTTAGGCAGAAGCTCAAAGTACAAACTGAGGGGAGGGAGTTTGCTCTGGAGAGCCTCAAGTCGCGTCAGAAGGACCTGGCAGAGGTGCAGCGCCACCTACAGATGGACCTGCTGAGATGCAGCCATGCTCAGGGACGGCAGCACTCAGCTCCTCTCTGCCAGAGCAACCTGAAAGGGGAGTTCCTGAACCTGAAGACCAGCCTGAACTCAGTCTTGGAGAACGAGGGAAGGAGAGAGGAGCAGAGGAGACAGGAATGGGTGAAGGTGCTAGACAAGAGCAAGGAATGGGAGCGGAAGGCAGAGAAACTGGTGAGAAAGCACTAACATGGAGTAATATATCTTTTATAATGTGTTACTTTCGCTTCATCAGTAGCATTTTTGTATTCCATCCTGAAATGAGACCAGAGAGGTTGATATGGCTGTCTGTTTCTCTGTCTTTTCATGTTAAAAGGTGGACAGTCTAGATTCTCTGAAGAGTTTTCACCCACTTTCGAAGGAGGAAGGGGCCGAGAGACCCCCGTCTGCCACATGGAGAGCATCGGCCTCCTCCCTCCCTCCCCCACCCCACCGCCTCCCTGCTCCAAAGGAACCACTCTGCAAGGTCTTCATCTCCATATCCCTATAGTTAATAACAGTAATCACCAGGGGCCTCATTTATAAAGCTTGCATTTGCACAAAACAGGCCTTGAAAGATGCCTACACCACTTTTTGCTCCAAAGTTGTGATCCATAAAAACCAAACTTGACGGGAGAATGTGCGCACCCGTACGACAGCTCTGACCCATGCGTGCGGACATTTCTGGAGAAATATCAAACTGTGACTCCCATGGCAGAAGGATGAAACTCAAGAAACAGTTTGAAATTCATACCAACCTTAACCTTGACCTAGCTTACCGCATTATAGAGCTCCCATAATATGATGAGACATGAGTAGAATGGGTTTATGTCAGCAATCCTGATGCAGAAGCACGCAGACAGACAGCTTATTCTTTTGAGAAGTTAGACTGCTTGTGAATACATTTTAGGGTGTGTGAATGTTTTAGTGAATATGCCAACTGTCGCTATGTTGTCACCGTGTTGATTTTGCTAAGGTCACCATCAATAAATCAACGCCAAGTTGTAGGCCTACTAATTAAAACCCGCTCCGCTCACAGCAGAGAGTGGGCAAACATGATTAGGATAATCAAAACAGAGATATCTGTTTTTGCAAAAGAACCCCTCAAATATGTTGTTTAGCTTAATCGGGAATTTAATTGGATCTGTACAATGTAGAATACATAACAATGTAGAAATTCATAATATCTACACAGTGACGTGGATTGAACCTATTTGAACCTAGGATTTTCACTTTACAAGACCAATGCCTTGCCACTCGACTACAACGTGTGCACATTTCCAGGTGGACTGTGAGTTATAAGGGGGAAATTGTGTGCGCACGGTTATATAAATCAAGTTTTTTTTGGGTGCGTGCCATTTTCAGGTTTTGTGCTTTTATTTGTGTGTTTTTATAAATGAGACCCCCACTCTAGCCCAGAACTTCCCCCTCTATTCTCTCATGGTTTGGTGTGAAGGCAGTCAAAAATCAGGATTTATTTATTTAGCCATTTCATCTTGAATAGTAGTAGTATTTAAAGGTGTAATGTAATTTTCTGTTTCTTTGTATCTCCTGTCTTCACAGTCATAAGTCAGGCCAGGAGAAGAGGTTTGGTTCTGGCTCCCCACGGGGGGTGAAGAATTCTGAACGCATTCCGCATCTAATCTAAAAGAGACTGAAGACCCTGCAGTCAGGTAAAAAAAACAAAATCACACCCAGGTGGTGAAGTAAGCAGAGGTTTATATCGCTACTGCCCTCTGCTGGTGTGCAATGGTATTGGCTACTCTTGATTGGTCTAATCTCATGCTACAAATGAGTCACACAAACTGAGGGGAGGGAGTTTGCTCTGGAGAGCCTCAAGTCGCTTCAGAAGGACCTGGCAGAGGTGCAGCGCCACCTACAGATGGACCTGCTGAGATGCAGCCATGCTCAGGGACGGCAGCACTCAGCTCCTCTCTGCCAGAGCAACCTGAAAGGGGAGTTCCTGAACCTGAAGACCAGCCTGAACTCAGTCTTGGAGAACGAGGGAAGGAGAGAGGAGCAGAGGAGACAGGAATGGGTGAAGGTGCTAGACAAGAGCAAGGAATGGGAGCGGAAGGCAGAGAAACTGGTGAGAAAGCACTAACATGGAGTAATATATCTTTTATAATGTGTTACTTTCGCTTCATCAGTAGCATTTTTGTATTCCATCCTGAAATGAGACCAGAGAGGTTGATATGGCTGTCTGTTTCTCTGTCTTTTCATGTTAAAAGGTGGACAGTCTAGATTCTCTGAAGAGTTTTCACCCACTTTCGAAGGAGGAAGGGGCCGAGAGACCCCCGTCTGCCACATGGAGAGCATCGGCCTCCTCCCTCCCCCACCCCACCGCCTCCCTGCTCCAAAGGAACCACTCTGCAAGGTCTTCATCTCCATATCCCTATAGTTAATAACAGTAATCACCAGGGGCCTCATTTATAAAGCTTGCATTTGCACAAAACAGGCCTTGAAAGATGCCTACACCACTTTTTGCTCCAAAGTTGTGATCCATAAAAACCAAACTTGACGGGAGAATGTGCGCACCCGTACGACAGCTCTGACCCATGCGTGCGGACATTTCTGGAGAAATATCAAACTGTGACTCCCATGGCAGAAGGATGAAACTCAAGAAACAGTTTGAAATTCATACCAACCTTAACCTTGACCTAGCTTACCGCATTATAGAGCTCCCATAATATGATGAGACATGAGTAGAATGGGTTTATGTCAGCAATCCTGATGCAGAAGCACGCAGACAGACAGCTTATTCTTTTGAGAAGTTAGACTGCTTGTGAATACATTTTAGGGTGTGTGAATGTTTTAGTGAATATGCCAACTGTCGCTATGTTGTCACCGTGTTGATTTTGCTAAGGTCACCATCAATAAATCAACGCCAAGTTGTAGGCCTACTAATTAAAACCCGCTCCGCTCACAGCAGATAGTGGGCAAACATGATTAGGATAATCAAAACAGAGATATCTGTTTTTGCAAAAGAACCCCTCAAATATGTTGTTTAGCTTAATCGGGAATTTAATTGGATCTGTACAATGTAGAATACATAACAATGTAGAAATTCATAATATCTACACAGTGACGTGGATTGAACCTATTTGAACCTAGGATTTTCACTTTACAAGACCAATGCCTTGCCACTCGACTACAACGTGTGCACATTTCCAGGTGGACTGTGAGTTATAAAGGGGAAATTGTGTGCGCACGGTTATATAAATCAAGTTTTTTTTGGGTGCGTGCCATTTTCAGGTTTTGTGCTTTTATTTGTGTGTTTTTATAAATGAGACCCCCGCTCTAGCCCAGAACTTCCCCCTCTATTCTCTCATGGTTTGGTGTGAAGGCAGTCAAAAATGTATTTATTTAGCCATTTCATCTTGAATAGTAGTAGTATTTAAAGGTGTAATGTAATTTTCTGTTTCTTTGTATCTCCTGTCTTCACAGTCATAAGTCAGGCCAGGAGAAGAGGTTTGGTTCTGGCTCCCCACGGGGGGTGAAGAATTCTGAACGCATTCCGCATCTAATCTAAAAGAGACTGAAGACCCTGCAGTCAGGTAAAAAAAAAAAAATCACACCCAGGTGGTGAAGTAAGCAGAGGTTTATATCGCTACTGCCCTCTGCTGGTGTGCAATGGTATTGGCTACTCTTGATTGGTCTAATATCATGCTACAAATGAGTCACACACACGAACAGACACACACCACGGACAGACACACACACGGACAGACACACACACGGACAGACACACCACGGACAGACACACACACGGACAGACACACACCATGGACAGACACACACCATGGACAGACACACACCACAGACACACACCACGTATAGAAGTGGCTGCATGGCTTAAAAGGGGTCGGTCCGTCATCTCCCGTTATAACCTTAGATTTGAAACAGAAGAGTTCCTTACAGAAAAGTACAGAGATACACCGAAATACAAAGGAGGCAATTGAAATACTGAGTGGCATATTTCTAAAATAAGGCTACATGCTCCATTAACAGTGTAATATGTGGATGTAATTCAAGATTGTTTTATTAGACATGTATATGGCTTACACATACTAGGAATTTGTCTAGGGTAATGGTGCATACACTGATGGAGACAACATTAGACAAGGTGCAGGACAGGACAGTGTAAAGACATGACAGTGCAAATACAAAACACAATATATCCAGATAAAAAGAAAAGCACAATGCAAAATATGCAATACTATACCGAATGAAGTGTGGTGGTGAGCGTATATACAATGTGTGCAGAGTGTAGTGTGATGTATGTGCAATGTTTTATAAACTCCTCAAAAATATTTCGGAAATGTTATTTCGGTCTATTATTTGATATTTAATAATAATACCAATTGGCAAAACGAGAGTGAATACCAACAGAAGAATATTGCAGGGGATTTGGGCACATTTTTGGGGGGCGCTACCCAAGAGCCTTGTTGATGAGGCTGATGGCTGTGGGGAAGAAGCTGTCTTTTAGCAGTCTTAGCAGTATTTACAGGCCATTGTAGTATTTCATTGTTCAAAAATGGGAAGTAGGTTAGTCGAACCTCCTTCTGTATTCTTGTTTTTATGGCAGTATTTTAGTCTAGATTATTTTTTGTTGTTGAATACACTAACACAGATACTGATATTTCTGTTCCTCCCTCAGTGGATTTCCAGAGGAATGTCAAGGGTTTGCTCCGGATGTCATAGGACCAACAACGAAAAACATGAAGAAAAAGACTTGTGCTTTTTTTGATTGGGATGATTTCACATCAAATAAATAATTGATTCTAGTTTTGTTTTTAGTATACAGAAGCATTTTTAATTTCTATTATGCTTTAATAGGCATTAAATATGAGTGCTGAGTGAGTGCTCTGAAGAGTCTTCACTGCCACGGGCCTTCGCGGATAGATTTTATTGAACCTACAGGATTTTTGGGGGGATTAGTGGGAAGTTTTCCTGATTACACGCCCTGTATGTATGGTGATCAGATAACATTTAGGCGTAATGGATGTCACTTGTCCATGCATCTATCAGTCAAAACAGATATTCCTCCAATTGGTCAAACCAGGTGCCCCTCAGCTCACGTGCTTGGCATGCTGTTTTCCTGTCCGGCCTCAGCTCAGACGGGACACAGCTGGAGGCTCGCTGGTTGTCAGCGTACTTTTTAAAAGTAGACATTTGTCTAAAATGGGGACCCGGGATGACGAATACGACTATCTTTTTAAAGGTAAGATGGGCTCTAATGGTGAACGATTCAACCAATTCCCTGCTAGTTTTCTTAAATAGGAGAAGCTGATGGGAATGGAAGCGAAGCATTCCCTCCCGTACAATACCAGCAGAAGCCGAGCTAGCCTAGTTAGCTAGCCTTTAGCTGACAGGGTCTAGCTTTGCTACTCATTTGACTGCGGCCCAAAGAGGGTTCTTTTAGGGAGCTTCTTTCTTGATTATACTTTGAACTGGCTACTAGATGATTCACTGCAGCTAATGAAACCAGTTTGTATTGCTGAATTCCGAAAGGGAAATGACAATCAGCTGAGATGTGATGGCTATCTGGCTAACAGTTGGGAGACATTACTATAGCTAGCTAATGTTAAGTCTACGACTTTTTAGCTTACATGCAAATATTCTTTGCCATTAGCTAAATACCCATCTGTTACCGTGTAGCCATCCCAACCACCACCAACACGAGCTCTTGATCAGTGAGGCATTGCTTTGCTCTGATGTTGCTTGTACAGTCTTTAGCAGTGTCCCTAAAATATGCCTGGTAGGCGTCTATATTCGTTTAATACTAATTTTCAACTCGTACCCATCAACTTTAGGTTGCTTAAATGATTTTGCAATCAACTGGCAGTTAACCAGACTATTCATGAAGTTACTGCAATAATAATTGGCTTGGGAAAGCCTAGACTGTGTAGACTGTAACTTATCTTCTATGTATTAGATAGTCAGCAACAGTCTCTTGTTATGTGTGGATAACATTGTCCCTGATCATCGTCATATATTTACCTCAGCCTGTGCTATCACTAAGCCATCCTAAGTTCCTCATGATGGTGGTTACTGACTAATAGACTGTCAGTGTTCCAGGAAGATCCTCCTCCACAGTGGGCCCAGCTTAGCTTCAGTGAGTCAGACTGTACCAAGCACTAATAGCTTATGTGTGGGTAGTCACTTTTCTTCCCAGTCATCTTTTCCACTGTAACATTAACATATCATGCATACCGTCATTGAAGGTCTAACGCTATTGGTGTGTTCATGTCTCTTTGTTCTGTCTCCAGTTGTGCTGATTGGAGACTCTGGTGTGGGGAAGAGTAACCTGCTGTCTCGTTTCACACGGAACGAGTTCAACCTGGAGAGCAAGAGCACCATCGGGGTGGAGTTTGCCACCCGCAGCATCCAGGTGGACGGCAAGATGATAAAGGCCCAGATCTGGGACACAGCTGGCCAGGAGCGCTACAGAGCCATCACCTCCGCGTGAGTAGGGGTCACCACTGGGGAGACAGGAAGTAGTCGAGGGACAGGGACACATCCAGATCTAATCTGTCCTTTCTTCGTCCTGCTCTGCCCTGACCAGGTACTACCGAGGGGCGGTGGGGGCTCTCCTCGTGTATGACATCGCCAAGCACCTGACCTATGAGAACGTGGAGCGCTGGCTGAAGGAGCTGCGGGATCATGCTGATAACAACATCGTCATCATGCTGGTGGGCAACAAGAGTGACCTGCGCCATCTTAGGGCCGTGCCCACAGACGAGGCTCGCGCCTTCGCAGGTAAACACCTGTAGCCCAGGAGGAGACCGCAGTGCACTCTGGGTACACAGAGGTTTAGATAAAGCCTTTTCAGTCTTTCTATCTAATCATCTTTTCTCTCTCTCTCCGTCTCAGAGAAGAACACACTGTCGTTCATTGAAACATCAGCCCTGGACTCCACTAATGTAGAAGAAGCTTTCAAGAATATTCTAACAGGTAAGAAGAAGGGGGTCTTGGCACAACACCCTTCATATGACAGATGTGAGTGCGTGGGACAGTGTGCATAAATGAATCTACATACTTCAGAGAATCAGTACCTAACTAACATGTCCCTCTCCCTACAGAAATCTACCGGATCGTATCACAGAAACAGATAGCCGACAGATCTGCGCATGATGAATCACCAGGAAACAATGTAGTTGATATCAGTGTTCCTCCAACCACTGATGGGCAGAAAGGCAACAAACTCCAGTGCTGCCAAAACCTGTGACACTCAATGCTCCTCTCCCTCCTCTCGCCCACCTCTTCCTCTGCCCATCTCCGCTTTGATCCTAAGTGTCATGCTGCTGCCGTCTACTGTCTACCTCTTTGTGTTTAGAAGTCTCTGAGACACGTTATAGACGACATTCCTTTTTCTTCTTTCATTTATTCTGTATTGTCCTCTTCTAATCTCGGATCCTATCCCCCCTGTACAAAGCAGTAGCTCTTTAGTTTTTGTTCTTTTGCTCAGTGATTTTTGGACTCTGATCATGTGACTGGGAAAGGAGTGGTGAGGAGTCAGCCAGTCCAGAGCTTCCTGTTGCCTCGTTGCTTTTCTGAGCCCCAGAGTGCAGAGAGAGCAGGGATGATGGTGTCCAACTGTGCCAATAGAAATGGACATGTTTTTAGGCTAGTCCACAGAGATGCCAAAGGAGATAAATGCAATCATTTTCAGACTAAGGTGATCTCATCTGCTGTAAGTAGTAGGCAGTGCAAGATTGGACATTTTCCAGTTGTCATGTGCTCATGTTGTTTTTTTACACTGTTAGGTGCATTTATGCACTGTTTGTTCGGTTCATGTTTTAGGCTCATTGAGAAGTCTGTCTGCGATGGGAAAACAGAAGTGAATGGGCAGCTTATTTCCAGCCAATCATTTCAAATCAACTTACCATGCAACTATTTTAAGGATGATGTGTAACCTCTTGAAATCCTCTTGAAAACACTTCTAGATAGATTTGTTTGTTGTGTGAGAAGGAAGGCTTTTGTAAAATACTTTAAATCCAGGATCAAGGCGCTTACCTGAGTACATGTACCAAATCTACATGCCACTCAACTAATACATGAAGTAAAACTCTTGATTTATTATGAAGTAAAGCATGAAGGTGCAGTATGCGATTTGTGATTTCCTGTTTTTTTTTTTTTTTTTAAGTGCAACCAAAAAAATCCACGCCCCTCCCTTCAGACCTCCCTCCAAAGCCACTCCTCTAAACTGGGGGAAAACAAATGAAAGACAGGCACAGTGTAGAGAGGTTGATAAGCAGGTAAGCCATCCAATCATTTCAATTTGGCAATTTGAAATGATTGGACACATGTCCAACTACAGTCCTGTGACTCCCACAGATTACAGATTTATTTCATTTTAGTGTCGGAGCACTCTGTTTGCTGTCAGGATACGTGAATTGCAAAAAATATAATGAAGTGCTTCTGAGGCAAACTACACCTGTGGAGGAGAATATGAATTTGGTATCGGTCACCAGAAAAGAGGATACATTTCTTTTTCCACTCTCCAGTCCAGCCACGTGATCTTCATTTAAAATGTCAGTTGATGTAAGGAACAGAGAAGTTGCTACAAGCTGTATGGCTGGCAAAAAACGTATCATCTTTATTTTCTGGTCGGCATGTGCAACTTTTAGATCAGTAACAACTGTAAACAAGCCTTTTAGGAAGCAGTTTAATGGAAATAAATCTATTTCATGTGACCAGATGTCAGACAAGTTTTTCTTGGATCACCTGGAACTCCCAATTCTGCCCATGAGTAAATGCTGTCTCTTCTGCATGCTGTACAAAGGATCATATACTGTAGTACAGGGTTGATTGATGATCACTGAATTAGGTCATGTAGAATTGCATCAAAGGCAAATGCATAAGGACAACCAGTTGTTCGATCGTACCTTAGCAAACTATTAAGAGGATGGAATTACAGGTCACTTTTATAACAGTGATAATCTCTAATGTTAAGGTTTCAGATAAACAATAGAGCACATGGCTATGCTCTGTCACAGAGAGACTACAGACTGCTGCTGCTTCTGGTATTTTGAAGCACATTCAAACTTAGTCAAGCTGGAAAGTCTGCACACACCCAGGGCTGGACTGGCCATGTGGCGTACCGGGCAAATGCCCGGTGGGCCGGACCTACTTGTGGGCCGATCAAAAAAAAAAAAAGAGCTAACGAACGGCCCATAGAGCAGGGACAGCGGCCCATTGGTCCATTTTCTATACTGACACTGTGCTGGCCCAATCATATGTAGGCCCCACCCCTCCCTCTGTTAGTTTCAGGTGTCATTTGCGTGGGCCGTTAGAGAGCCAACAGCACCCCCCCCCCCCCCCCCCCCCCCCCCCCCCCCGTCAACAAAACGAAACTGAAGGTGTTCCATCTCCTAGTGGCCTGACTGGGGCTACATTGCCCGGTAGGAAATATTCACCCAGTCCAGCCCTGCACACACCCCCCTCTCCCGCTCCACATTTTATTACGTTACATACTTATTATACAATAGATTTTCATGTTCATTTTTGCCTCAAACATCTACACACAATAGCCAATAATGATGAAGTGAGAACAGGTTTTTAGTAAATATGCAATTGTATTTTACTGACAAAAATATGTTATTTAGGGGTTACCCATCTGTACACAACCCTTAGCCTAATACTTGGTTGATGCACCTTTGGCAGCGATCACAACCTCATGGCATCTTGGGAAAGAAGGTACAAGCTTGGCACACATTTTTGCTCATTCCTCTTGGCATATCCTTGCAAGCTCCATCAGGTTGGATGGGGAGTGTTGGTACACAGCCATTTTCATCTCTTTCCACAGATGTTTCATTGGATTCAGATCTGGGCTCCGGTTGGGCCACTCAATGACATTCAGACCACTCCTTTGTTCTCTTGGCTGTGTGCTTCGGGTTGTTGTCATGTTGGAAGGTAAACCTTTGCCCCAGTCTGAGGTCCAGAGCAGGTTTTCTTCAAGGATCTCAGGTGTACTTAGCTTCCTCCATCTTTCCCTCATCATGATGCTTCCACCGCCATGTTTCACTGTAGGGATGGTATTAGCCTGGTGATGAGCAGTGCCGGGTTTCTTCCAGATGAGATGCTTGGTATTCAGGCCAAAAAGGTCAATTGGAGTTTCTTCAGACGAGAGAATCTTGATTCTCATGGTTTGGGAGTCCTCTGGGTCCATTTGGCAAACTCCAAGCAGGCTGTCATGTGCCTTTTACTAAGGAGTGGCTTCTGTCTGGCCACTCTACCATAAAGGCCTGATTGGTGGAGTGCTGCCTGGATGGTTGATCATCTGAAAAGTTCTCCCATCTCCACAAGTATACGCTGGAGCTCTGTCAGAGTGCCCCTCAGGTTCCTGCTCACCTCCCTAGCCAAGGTCCATCTGCCCTGATTTCTCAGTTTGGCCAGGCGATTCTTGGTGGTTCCAAACTTCTTCCATTTACGAATGATGGTGGCCACTCTGCTCTTTAGGACACTGTCAGCTGTGGGACCTTATATAGGCAGATGTTGGCAATCCCCAATCATATCCAATCAATTGAATTTACCACAGGTGGACTGCAATTAAGTTGTAGAAACATCTCAAGCAGTATCAGTGGAAACAGGATACATTTCAGCTCACTTTTGGGTGTCATATGAAAGGGTGTGCACACTTGTGTACATATAATTGACATTTTGATATTTAATAAATTAGCACAAATGTCTAAAAACCTGTTTTCACTTTGTCATTATGGGTTATTTTGTGTAGATTTTTGAGACAAAAAATGAACTCAACTTGTAGAACAAGTGTAACATAATAAAACGTGGAGGTAGTTTTCACAAACATTAGATTTCTTTTTTTTTTCCAAGTTATTATTATTATTTTTTCAGACGTAGGATGGTAGGGGAATACCGGGGCGTCATGTTGAGCTGGTCGTCAATAGCCATGTTTCCATCCACACGTTTTATGCGAATTAAGTTATATCGAATTAAAAATGCCTTATGGAAACAGTAAAATTCGATTAAAAGTCATGAAAATCGACAAAAAGTTTGTACTGTCGATCTCATCGGATTTTCTCTTGTTTGATAAAAGTCTTTTGTGATAAATGCTTTATCCGATTTAAAGCTCTAGATGGAAACGCACGTTCACCGGCTTTATTCGCATTCATATTTTTAGCGATCCTCACACAATTCGATTGACAAGTGGATGGAAACATGGCTAGTGACTAGGTTGTTCAAGACTACTCTCCAGTGATGGTTGCAAGAGGAATGTTGACGGTATCCCAACCGAGTTCCACCATGGGAAAAGGGACAGGGGAGGGCGTGCCATGCAAGCGGAATTCCGACGGTATCCCAGCAGAGGTCCACATGAGTTTTACCATCAGAAAAGCGACAGGGCAGGGCGTCGGCGCATGCGAATGCGAGTGGAATTCCGCTCGGAGACCGCTACCGACTTGCCAGCAGAAATTCTCTAGCTGTTTAACAACGGTGCCACTCTAGACACCCCCCAGTAGAAACACTCTAGCGGATTGTCGCTCTAATTCCGATGGAGGACCGATATCTGTGTGCTATCTGGGAAAAAGTTGTAGTGAAAGGATGAATGTGTGGAGGTTTGGGGTATAGTCCCATAAAATCATTCGCATTGGGTATTGAATCCCGATCTCCTGGGTGAGAGTCCAATACTTTCACCACTACTCTACTTATGCAGTGGAGATTGGCGGGTTGATTTTGGTGTCCTTCTTTATTTTGGTGTGCCTCTTGTGGTGCCAACAGAGAAATGCAGGCCAAGCTTGACTGGGGTAAGGGAGAAAGGGAGGGAGTGACAACAGAGAAATGCAGGTCAACATTGACCGGAGAAGGGAGGGAGGGAGGGAGTGACAGACAAACGCTATCTATGGTGCTGGCTTACAGCCATGCAAAAAAAAAAAAAAATATTTAGCCCTCTAGCGCATTTTGATGACTGCCTACATCGGGACCAAACCTCCATGGCGGTCACAATTATTTGTTTCAATAGGCCTATATATTATGGTAAAATTGTAATGAGGGTCTGATTGAATTTTTTTTGGGTGTAATGTTCCTTTACTATTTCATTTTGACTCAACATTCCACCAAAGCCCTTAACAGATCATGCAGCAATACGTATTATAGTACTGCCATTTAGAGTGGTTTTGTTTGTCTATCAATGAACTCAAATATGAACCCGCTCGGATAGCTGTACGAACTAGAAAATTGCATTTCCTGCAGAAAATGCGTGTGAATGCTGAGCAGCTGAACTGAATAACAAAAGCATTGCTGAAAATGCATGAATGTGAAAAATCTGAAATGTCAAATGCATCACACCTGAATGTTTGAAAATCCTGGAAGCTGAAAATCCTGAAAGCTGAAAAGCCTGGAAGCTAAAAAACCTTGAAGCTTAGCTGAACTGTGAAACTGGCAGAATTGGAAGCTGAATTGCATTGCCTAAAGAAGCTAAAAACTTAAATACATTGCTACAAAAGCTGGAAGATAAACTGTAATACTGTCAAAGCTGGAACATGGAATAAATGATGGAATATATCGCTAAAAAGCTTGTAGGCTGGAAAACCTGGAAGCTTAGCTGAAATGTGAAACTGGCAGAATTGGAACTGCATTACCTAAAGAAGCTAAGAACTTAAATACTTTTAAACTTTTCAACCTGAGTAGTTTAACCGAGTACTCGAGTACCCGAGTAGGCAATCTGCTAGTCGGAAAATAACCACTACTCGGTTAATCTAAAGGCTATATAATATGGCATGTTTGGCCGTGAAAGCGCGCATTTCTGAGCGCCTGAGCCATTGTTACCAAAGAGGATAGAGCGTTGGCGGCTGCCTGGAGAAAAGCGCTGTATACGGAGTCTTTTTTCGAGCGCTCCGGCGTTTTGAAAACATTGCCATCTCAACTTTTCAGAAAGGTGCTGCCAACATCACTGCGGCTCTTTCAGGCAACCAATGATCAGATATTAGATAGGGCATGACTCGTCAGCTGTCTGGGGATCCCGGGGGAACCCCTGCCTGGCTATTAAACTGAATATCTGAAAGTGCACCGATAGTGGCATGGTGGAAAGACTCCGCCCCCTTGGGTCACAACCCATCGGGGACCAAACAGTGACCTCTTGGCAATCTCCATGCACCCACCCGTGAAAATCATGTGTCTCTAGCCCACTCAAGGGCTGAGTTGTGGTGTCCGTGGCGTGGTGGCGAGACTCCGCCCCCTCGAGTCAGAGCCAGTCGTGGACACTGTGGGCCATGCCGGGCTACCCACCTGCCTTCACCAGTGAAGACCGTGTGTCTCTAGCCACCTCAGAGGCTGTGTTGTGAGGTCTGGCGTGTTAGTGGCGTGATGGCGAGACTCCGCCCCCTACGGTCAAAACAGGTCGGGGTCAGTGCAATGACATCCGAGCCATGTCCATGCATCCACCAGTGAAGACCATGTGTCTGTAGATCATTCAGGGTCTTAGTTGTGGTGTCTGTAGCGTGGATAGTGGCGTGGTGGCGAGACTCTGCCCCCTCGGGTCAGAGCCGGTCGTGGACAGTTTAGGCCGCACCGGGTTACCCACCTGCCTTCACCAGTGACGATCGTGTGTCTCTAGCCACCTCAGAGGCTGTGTTGTGAGGTCCGTGGCGTGGATAGTGGTGTGATGGCGAGACTCCGCCCCCTCCGGTCAGAGCAGGTCGGGGGCAGTGTAATGACATCCGGGCAATCTCCATGCACCCAACAGTGAAGACCAAGTGTCTGTACTGTATCTCACTCAGGGTCTTAGTTGTGGTGTCTGTGGCGTGGATAGTGGCGTGGTAGCGAGACTCCGCCCCCTCGGGTCAGAGCCGGTTGCAACCAACCCACATGCAACCAACCGTGAAAACTGCATCTTTAGCCAACTCAGGGTCTGAGATGTTGGGACGGTGGCGTGGATAGTGGCGTGGTGGCGAGACTCCGCCCCCTCAGGTCAGAGGTTGTGGGGGGCAGGTCAGCGATTGCCAGGCCATCCCCATGCACCCCTCATTGGAGACCATGTGTCTATAGCCCACTCCGGGGCCGAGCAGTAGATGTGGAGGTGTTGTATGGAAGTTGAGGTTAGAAGCAGTAGTAGTGAAAAGCAGTAGGTGTTTGTTATAAGTACTGCTAGTACTACACTCAAAATTGGATTAGACCACTCATCATAACTCAGTTTTATTGAGTTCAATAGCTGAAAGAGGAGAAAATATATTAATATGAGTTTACAGCCTGAAAAAGTCTCTTTCTGAATATTTCTTTGAATATAAGTAAGGAAGGAAGGAAGGAAAGAAGGATGGATGAAAGGAAGGAAGGAAGGATGGAAGGATGGAAGAAAGGAATATGAATGCTGCCACAATAGTCATAAAAGGGTGCCTGTACAGAGAGCCTGCACGTGTCCCCAAATTCAAATCTCAACTGACACTGTGAGCATCCTCTCATTCACTTCAATGGAAAGGCATGCCGGCTTCAGACAGCTCTCCCTCAATAAGTATGAAGGTCACAGCCTAGATATTGACACCCTAGGAATCCTGAGAAAATGCTGAACATTTTAGGCTATGATATGTCCGTGTAGCTTAAAAACTGTAGGCATGGCGACGAGTTAGAAAAAGTGTAAAAATGCAAAATTAGCAGCTCAAAAGTTAGAGGGTGGGCCCTTACGTTTCAATGGAGAGCGCAGTTGCCGAACAAATCGTCATACAGCCAAAACTATAAGTCACATGGCTTAGAGACTTACATTGTACGAATCAGCACAGTTGTGTGAACATTTTAATGTATAATATGTGTAAGAGCTGTTAAAACTGTAGGAGCGACAGCAGTTTACAAAACGTGTAGATGTTTTCAAAAAACAGGCTACCACACTCTAGAAACTGAACATTCCACACATCCACTTCAATGTTAAAAAAGGTCCAAAACAAACTTAAATTACATAAAAACAATAAGGAATTTTAAAAATCTGTTGAATGCGTTAAATGTGCTAAAGGTCCTGAACATTTTAAACTTTGACGGAGGTTTCTAGCACAAAAAATGAAGGAGGAGATAGGTTTCAAAGCTGAAGAGGATTTCAAGGTCTGCCCATAGACTTCCATTGTAAAAAATTGTTGAAAAAAGCTGAATATTTTAAAAAGTATGAAAGTTATTAAAAATCTGAAAGGTATCCCATAAAGACCTTAACAAGCTGAACATTTTGATAGTTGAATGGTTTCTGTAGCTCAAAGTATGAAGGAGTTGAAGGCTGAAGAACTTTTCAAAACTCCCCCATTGACTTCCATTCAAAAAAAAAGTTGAAAAAGCTGAATATTTTAAAAAGTATTAAAGGTATTAAAAATCTGAAAGAGGTCCCATCGTGTCCTTAACAAGCTGAACATTTTGATAGTTGAATGGTTTCTGTAGCTCAATGCTTGCAGCATTCACACTAATAAAGAACTGGATAACAATAGTGTGAATGCTTGCAGCATTCACACTAATAAACTATAAAGAACTGGATAACAATAGTGTGAATGCTTGCAGCATTCACACTAATTAGCAGACGACAGTCGAGCCGAGTAGCGGAAGCGTCGTCGTTGACAGATTGATGTTTTCTGTGTCAGCTGAGCCGACGACGTTAGCCTGCTTGTTGTATACAGACAGAAGTCTATGTAGCTAGTGTATTACATTTCTGCGTTTTATAGCTATATTTAACTACATTCAGCCCACCCATCTCCGTTTCAAAATGAAAAAGGAAGGAACGCAGTGAGTACATTGTTGTTCATATTTCGACTTGGTCGCTTAGCTGGTTTTGTGGTTAGCTTGACATAGCTAGCTAGCATAAGTACTATCTAGGCTAGCTAGCACTAGCTATATATCAATAGCTTGCCAAATAGCTAGCTAACCTGTCAGAGCAGCGCCATGCTGTGTACATAATTAGCTAGACAATTGCAATTAAGCTATTGACAATATTTAGGCAACATTGGTGTAGCAAAGACGACGCCGATTGATCTTTCCCAGTACAATAGCCTAGCGTTAGCTTGTTTGCTACCAAGCTAGCTAGGTAACTTCAGCTAACGTCGCTTGACACTGGCTGCAAGGCTTGCCATCTATGCTTCATCAGTAAGTGTATAGTGCTTGACAACTTAAGAAATCAACCATACATGTATAAACAGTTCTTAATTAGCTCTGTAATACATGTCGGAGTCTTGCCAACCGTTGATTGATCATCAGCACCTATAGTCAGGTGTAACGTTTCAGGTCCAGTGTCATTGGTGATTATTTGACTCAGATAGACTTTTACAAAATAATGTGACCACCCTCAGACAATGGAGTAGTCTCGCAATAGTGTCCTGTCTGCAATTTTCGGTATAACGTAACATAAAGAAATGAAATGCTAATGTAGGCCTAACGTTTTTGGAGACGTTTTGGGGGCCAGGTCTGTGTTCTGCTTAGTTGTAGCTGATGTAACGACGAACCGCAGGCTATGGGTGTGTGTGTGTTTAAATCTTGATTAGGTGTTATCTAAGGAAACAGCTGCTGTAAGCGTCAAGGGCGTTATTTTCTAAATAAGATGTTCAGAATTGAGGTTAGCATAGTTTCAGTTCCTAAAAAATATTACAATTCACATATCAAGTAATTTTCACGCACAGTTCATGACTTGAATGCATTTGGTTTACTGCAAGGGCCTGCAAGTGACCCACATTGATTGTACTACAGTCTATTCTTTGGAGTTTCATCCCCTCTGGGCGGGGCATAGGCTTAACTTACACCTTGCTTTCACCATTACCCTGGAGAATTAGGACGAGAAAAGAGGCACAGTATAGAATATTGTCAGGATTCTATCAAATGTCAAACTAAGAATAACAGAAAGTATCCCAGAGGTGGGAGTATCTTTTCTGTAGGAATATTAACTCACAACTTTTCTCTGTCCTGTCCTCAGTTGTTGTGCCTAACCGCTCGGTTCTGTGGGAGCAGAGCCGGCTGCTCCCTGCACACCCCCTTCTCCTGTCACCCCCCCCCCCCCCTCCCCTGGACGACATAACCATGACAACAGGGGAGTGTTGCCACCTCCCGGGCTCACTGTGCGACTGTGCTGGCAACGCTGCCCTGTCCAAGAGCGTGGAGGAGTCGGACAACTGCCAGGCCCAGTATGTCACCCAGGTCACAGCCAAAGACGGACGGCTGCTGTCCACCGTCATCAAGCCCCTGGGCACGCAGAGGTACACGGCTTCTAAATGTAGCCAGACGACAGACCTGTCTGTCTGTGTGCATGTCTGTATGTGTGTCTGTGTATATCTGTGTGCGTGACAGTGTGTAAACGGCATATCTCACTCTCACAGTCCAGAATATCGGAAATAGCTGTTTTCAAGACTACTAAATATGCAGTGATATCCAACAGCCTGTAGATGTCAATACTGTAAAGAGCTCCACTGCTCAGCCCACCTGTCTTTGTCCCCCCACCCCCTCTCAGTGATGGACCCATCTGCCGGATCTGCCATGAGGGGGGCAGCGGGGAGGGTCTCCTGTCCCCCTGCGACTGCACGGGGACGCTTGGCACGGTGCACAAGAGCTGCCTGGAGAAGTGGCTCTCCTCCTCCAACACCAGCTACTGCGAGCTCTGCCACACAGAGTTCACCATCGAGCGCAGGCCCAGGGCCCTCACAGAGGTAACAAAGGTCAATGCCTTTGCCTTGCCTGCACTCCTCCTCTTCTGCCTGCTTTTACCCATGTTGCTTGTGTGGGTATGTGCGCATGTGGGTATGACTGCGAGGGAGTATGTGATTCGGTGTATGCTGCGTGCGTGCGTGCGTGTGTGTATATGCTGCAGCTGGTCAAGTGTGAAACTGTTTGTGCTGCCACTCCCTTTTCTCCATCTGCTTGCTCTTTATCTCAAAATATGAACCCTCGCTGGAATGAACAGTGCACTCACTGTCTACCTAATAACACCTGCTTGGTGTGTACAGAGCAGACATTCTTATTATTGCCACAGGCTATAAGTGTTTGTCTGTCTCTCTCTATCATCCCGCCTCCCTCCCTCCCTCCATAGTGGCTGCGGGATCCGGGCCCACGGAACGAGAAGCGCACGCTGTTCTGCGACATGGTCTGCTTCCTGTTCATCACGCCCCTGGCGGCCATCTCCGGCTGGCTGTGTCTGCGGGGGGCTCAGGACCACCTGCAGCTGAAGAGCAGGCTGGAGGCCGTGGGGCTCATCGCTCTCACCATCGCCCTCTTCACCATCTACGTCCTCTGGACCCTGGTAGGACTCCAAACACCACCACGCTCTCCGGTGCCACACAAGTGCATCAGACCCACCTGAGCTTGCTTGAAAACTATTTCAGATACCTGATGTGATGGGGAAGTTGCGTATTTAAGTTTTTTTTTGTACATGACCTCAGTGGCATTTCCGAATGCAGACTTTTATCGGATTCTG
The DNA here is from genome assembly GCF_949987555.1 of Borostomias antarcticus. Lineage (NCBI taxonomy): Eukaryota > Metazoa > Chordata > Actinopteri > Stomiiformes > Stomiidae > Borostomias > Borostomias antarcticus. The sequence goes on from NC_140243.1 coordinate 6,817,720, forward strand.
GAATTGTATCTCCGTAGTAATTGCATATGACTGTCACACTCCGGTTATATGTTATAGTGTGGTTACTGTATATATATATGTGGTTGCCTCCACGCCACTCTGCATTGATGCAGTAATTAATGCTAAAGGAGCCCCAACCGAGTATTGAGGGCATAAATGAACATACTTTTCAGAAGGTTGACATTTCTGCATTATAAATCCTTTTTTTGATTGGTCTTATGTAATCCAATATTTTGAGATACTGGATTTTTGATTTTCATGAGCTGTAAGCCGTAATCATCAAGATTAAAACAAAAAAGGCTTGAAATATTTAACTTTGTGCAATTAATTAAGTTTCACTTTTTGAATTAAATTATTAAATTATGGAAAATAATGAACTTTTCCATGATATTCTAATATCGTGAAGAAATGCCTTTATGAGCCACTCATCATGGTAGAAGATCTCATCATGGGAGAAGACTATGTGGACTTTGAGCAAATCAGTTTTCTATTAACCCAGGACTAATGTCAAACTGCCAAGCAGTTTCGCTTTTGTTTCTCTTAAGATTCTCTCTCCTCCCTCCCTCATGTCCTTCACCCCTCTGTTTCCCTCACCTCTGCTCATGCAGGTGTCATTCCGCTACCACTGTCAGCTGTACTCTGAGTGGAGACGAACCAATCAGAAAGTACGCCTGCTCATTCCCGATGCCAAGGGTGCGCACTCCACCCAGCATTCCTTGCTCTCCACCAAGCTGATGAAGAAGTCTGCTGATGAGAGTATAGTATGAGGTGGAAGGTGGGGAAGGAAGATGAGGAGGAGGAGGATGACGATGATGCTGGTGGTGGTGGTGGTGGTGTTTATGGTGTTCTGGGGGTTCTCGACCCCACCTTGCCTCTAACTAGAGCCGAAGCACTTGTGGATGCATTTCATTTTTCTTTTTCTATTGGAACTCTTTTTACTACCTATGTGTATCAGCACTTCATGTTCCACCGCTATTTTTATTGTGTTTTGTGACCCTCTGAAATTGTTACAGTAGTTAACTGGTGTTGAAACCTGGGACTAGTCAGTAACTGTTTGTTTGTCTAGCCTCCTCAGTCCTCTCCTCAGTCCCCTAGTCACCTCAGTCCTCTCTCCTAGTCTCCTCAGTCCTCTCCTCTAGTCTCCTCAGTCCTCTCCCTTAGTCTCCTCGGTCCTCTCTCCTAGTCACCTCAGTCCCCTCCCCTAGTATCCTCAGTCCCCTAGTCTCCTCAGTCCTCTCCCCTAGTCTCCTCAGTCCTCTCCCCTAGTCTCCTCGGTCCTCTCCCCTAGTCTCCTCAGTCCTCTCCTCTAGTCTCCTCATTCCTCTCCTCTAGTCTCCTCAGTCCCCTAGTCTCCTCAGTCCTCTCCCCTAGTCTCCTCAGTCCTCTCCCCTAGTCTCCTCGGTCCTCTCCCCTAGTCTCCTCAGTCCTCTCCTCTAGTCCCCTCAGTCCCCTAGTCTCCTCATTCCTCTCCTCTAGTCTCCTCAGTCCCCTAGTCTCCTCAGTCCTCTCCCCTAGTCTCCTCGGTCCTCTCCCCTAGTCTCCTTAGTCCTCTCCTCTAGTCTCCTCAGTCCTCTCCCCTAGTCTCATCAGTCCTCTCCTCTAGTCTCCTCAGTCCCCTGATCTCCTCAGTCCTCTCCCCTAGTCTCCTCAGTCCTCCTCTGGTCATTCAGCAGTGTAGCATTTATCTTTGATGCTGGTCTTACTATGGCACCACTCATGCAGCTGAGGCTCCCATAACTAAAGGATAGAGATGAGAAGCTTAGAGCCAGGATTCCTCTTCACCAGCCAGATGTTAGTTGACTGGGGGATTAAGAAACACTCATGAGATTTTTAGACAGTCAACTCCCAGGAGTTTAACCTCATCAACTCATTTTGTGGGCAGGGATGACATTTTGTAAAGCCAGAGATTGTGCAATAAAACACTGTGGACGGTGGTGCTGGTATTATGTAGCGAGAGGCTGCTACTGTACCAACACGCACAGTTTTGCATGCATGCACTGTTAATGTTTTTGGAAGTATTGCTTTTTTACTTTGTGGGCATTGTAAGATAGGAAGTTGACCTCTGTGGTAAAAGATATGCAAAAATGCCAGCAAACTCTAACTGTCACATGAGACCATGGCTTGGTGACTTCATGATGGTTGTTAACTCCTGTTTAGCCTCTGAGTGAGTATTGATTCATTACGATTGAGTGTTTCTATAATGCATTTGTGGCTAGTTCCTCTTTGTCGGTTTTGTAAATTTGTTTCCTTCCCCTCGTGTATGGTTCTTTGGACCCCTTTCTTACTTTGCTACCTTGATATGTATTTATTTGTGTGAGTATCGTCCTTCGTAGATTCCTCCTCAGTTGAAAGTAAGCGTGCTGCTGTCAACATGGTGTGGAGGTGCAGTAGAAATGTGCTCAGTAGGGAGCTCACTGTGGTGCACAGAAGCCAAAAACCTGGGATTTGATGCTATCTTTTTATCTCTGATTGTATTGTTTTGCCTTAAATTATTTTTTAATGGCAGTGGTGTTCCTGTGTACTTGTGTAAAGTCCTCTATTACTCTATAGGTTGTGTCTGAGGTGCTGGGCTTTGCAGTGGGACAGACAGAAAGGCCTTAGACACTTGGTAGTCCTATTCAGCCCAACTTAGACTACTAGTGCTTGGTCAGAAATTAGAGTTTGGGTCAGTAACCACCCAACTGGAATCCTACTGAGGAGGAAGAGGAAGCAGTCCCATAAGAAAGACCATTTTCACTTGCTATTTAGAACCGTGTTCAGTTTTCCTATGTATCATCATGACCAAGGGCTGATGTTGAGGGCAGTGGACCCTAGCCCAATGTACCTATCATGTACCTCTCATCTCTGTGCTCTGTAGATTTTAGAGCTGTTGGATCAGTCCTGTCAAAGGGTGCTCTCCAGGTCTCTCCAATCTGAGACTACAGGAACTCGGATTCTTTTTCTGAGCAGCACAGGCTAGCAGTGGAGACCCCTCTGTATGGGACAAAAATAGATCTATCCATCGTGTATTATTTTATTTGTAAGTGTTGAACATCACTCTAAATGAACTGTATTCTATTTTTCTTTCTTTTTTTACATTCTATCATAGAACATGAACTTTATTAGGTCGGAAGCACAAAAATCAACAATACAAGAAAATTGTAACAAAAATCAACAAAAGAGTGCCACCTAGTGACATGAACTGGTCATCTGTAACTAGCCTAACATCAACATACTTGAAATGTATTTTTTTTCTTTAAGTGAAGATTATTTTATTTACACATAAAAATATTTGTCTATTTACTGCTCATCGGCTCTTCGAGGCAGGAAGTTGGTGCAAGGCCGGTGTCTGGTCACTCTGCCTGGTACCAACCTTGACTTCTCCTTTGTGGGACAAGGCCAGGTAGGCGCCTGGGTAAGACGAGGAAGAGTAGGTGGTGTAGTAGTGGTTCTCCTCCAGATTATTCTTCAACGGGCAGTCCAGGGCTTGACATACGGTTGAATTTGCCATTTTCAAAGTTACTGGCCCCCATGTTGTATCCACTGGCTCGGAAGATATAGGCAAATTTACCAACGCTACATATATGGCTAGCTTTTTATAGAATCAGATGTCAGCAGTTTGTCACCGTGTTTGTCATGCCTCAGAAGAATGACAAAAATAATGTGGCGGGGACACCCAATAGAGGGTGGTAGTAACAAAATAACAAGCTAGCTTGCCATCTTTGGTTAACTAACTGGTGATGATGGGAATATCTAGTCAGCAATTACTAAGTACTATATACTAAGTAATAAGTAAATCTTATAAAATATTAGCAACATACAGCAATCAATTGCGTTTTAGCCACCTTTAAGCTTTTTATAGTGCCACCCTGTGGTAAATCAGTTTCATCTTCCTCCAGTCACCATAAGGTATGCCCATGCATCACTATACAAAGATTTGTAAAAATCGGCATGCCGGTTAGGCCCAAGCAGAAAATGAGCTCTCTAGCGCCCCCATTTTGTTTAATCGGGCCAATAATGGAATGGTTAGCCTCCGGTTATGGGTGGCGATGCCTACAAAGTTGCGTGGTGTTCTGTCCAACCATTCAGAACTTACATATACACCTTCATGTGACAAGCCACGCCCTACACAATTTTCATTGGCTAATATTGGCTCTGTCTTTTAACTTTTGCAACTTAAAAAAAAAAAAAAGGAACTTTAGATATTAATCCCTAGATTGTTTCTACCTCAGATCATGCAGATTGTCGTAGCTTCCTAGGAGGAGATAGATTTTAAGAATTGTTCAAAAAAATCAAAATGGTTGAAAATCTACATAACCGGAAGTTATGGTTTCTTTAAGCAAATTTGTTCCATGTGAAGAGAGACGTGTGTAAAGTTTCATGACTCTAGGTCAAATGGGGCATGAGATATGCCTGTTCAAAGTTTACAAGACATTTCAAGTTTTGTAAAAAGTGACCGGTCGGTTATAGGTGCTGCCATAGACCTCCATGGTACAAATAGTAATAATAGAACTAACAATAACAATAGGGTGCCTCACACGTTCGTGCTTGGACCCCTAATTAAATCAAATGTGTCTACAATGTACATATAAAACTAAACATTTGCACTGGCCCAAGTGGGCCATTGATAAGTCATTCACTGGCCTGGAGGTGTTGAAGACACCAGCAGGCCAGTAGGCGACTGCCTATGTCAAGTCCTGTGCTGCTCTGAACTGCTCTGCTCCATGTATGATTCCCAATGAACTGTCTTCTATGGAAACGATATTATGTTGTAAAGGGTAGATCAAGTTGTGCAATAGAAAAACTCATGCTTAGTAAGATGACATTATCATATATGTCAGTGTGTTTATGCGTGGGTGTCTAGCAGGCTGACTGTCAGTCAATGGGTCTGGTGGTGAGGATCTTTCTGCATGATGAAAATTATTCTGACATAGTTCAAATAGTATTCCAAATACTGTTTGCGTGAGCTATTGGTCACTTCCCTGCCACAAGCTGTGTCTGATTGGTGGGCCTCCACTGGAAAGGTTGTTCTATAGAGACTTTGCCATTTAGGGTATACAGTAGTGTGCAATTTGAGAACATAATGCAGTTCTTACCTATAACCTTAACCAATACAAAATTAAATCATTGATATAATGTAGGTAGTGTGCATATGAAGGACCATAGGATTTCACCCACTCACTCAACGCAGGCTGAGGGCTATGATTGGAAGCTTTTGCAATGGAAGTCTCTGAGTTGCTTACAGTATGCAACACTGCTCTCTCGCTAGGCAACAGACAAGCCTGCCTCTATTCCAACTTGTCAAAAGAGGTCCTTCCTTCCAAAGAACCTTTTTTTGTTTTTACATCAAATGGCACTTCTATATCTTCTATTGTGATGGGAATACAGTTTGGTTGTTCAAAATTCATATTTAGAAAGAGACTTTAAAGCAATGTTCATGATGATTTTTGATGTAAAAAAGACACAAGGACTCGAGTATTGGTATGCTCATAATGTAAAATGAATAGCATACCAGATTCGTAGATTTGTGTTTGTCAGTGTTTTTTGTGTGTTAATTTCACCAGTTTTTGCTATATTCACGTGTTTCATTTGTAATTTATGTTTCAGTTAGCCTACTTCAGTTACTCACAGGATTTTATCACTCTTAACATGTTTTTAAATACTACAATGTTCATGTTGTGCAGTGGAAACCGAAAGATGTCTACACCAAAATATGTTGGTGCTTGAAGTCAGCCAAGAAAAGTGTGCAAAGCAAATAAAAAAACAAGCTACAGTATGGACTAACTTTGACCCCTGTGTCTTCTGTGTGAAACATGTTTCCTGTATTTTATGTATGTCTGATGTTCTGTATATCATATTACTTTCAGACTGTGTGGTTAGTATCAGCCTAATATCACCTTCATTTATTGGCTTCAGTCCATAACCTTCTCATCTTCATATTTACTCATGATAAGAAGTAAGCTTCTTGGTGGAGATGTTGGAGATGGAGTTCACATGACAATTTGAATGTAGCCTATGTGGGATTTAGTGCCTCTCATGTTCAGTGTTTAAAAGCTAAACATAACTAGTTTTTATCGTCTGTTTTTTGTAGTCTAAGGCTCTGGCCAACCACACTCCATTCAACAGACCACCACCCATTGTCATGTGATGAAGGTCTGTTTTGACAAAGGTCTACCATAGCTACACTGAGGTAAGCTGACACATGGGACACATTTGGAGTGAAACCACTTAACAGTTATCTCGGACCTTGAGAATGTCCCCGTCTAGCCCTGGCACAGGCAAACGTAAGAGGCTTAGAATAAACACTTGTGTAGCAGGGAGAGGACACCCACCCAAACTGGAGATGAGAGAAATAAACATCTTGGTTCAAGTTAAAGTGACAATAAACAGATTTGAACTTAGGTGGCCATTGGCCAAACTGGGGTTCTTTCCTAGATTGATAGACCTAAACTGGATCTCATCCTCCTTGTCCTCCTCCAAGGCAACCTAGTGTGAATGTGATGACTCAAGAGAATGATTATTTTTCTCTTTTGATTTTCTTTTGAATTTGACTAGTTTATTGTAAATTTGTATAGTGCATATTGGAAATAAAACAATAACAAGCTAAGCCAAATATGTTTGAATAAATACACAATGCAGGATGTTTTTTGGCATAACTAAAAGAGCCACGTTTCTAAGACCAATGCATACAGTTTTATATCACTATTACCGCCTCGTTCCAAGCAACTGCACATGGCTATGTACACAGCACCATCTAGTGGCCATTGTTGAAATGTTCCAGAACCTCCACAACTACACAGCACTTCAAATAGGCTACAATTCACTCAATTTCACAGACAATCGCTCCATTCTTTCCTACACTGCAGGAACCTTTACATTTAGTCAGTGTATGACTGACCAAGTGACTGAAAGGCTATATATATATAAGTTTCAATTCATGGCAGAAGACCACATATGACTTGAGCTCAAAAGTAACAAAAAGGAAGTAGTGACAGAGCAGGGTGGGCGTCGACACATATAGGAACAAAGGAGAAATGGGTTGGGTACAGGATGTGAGAGAGGGGGGCACACAGGAGTGGTGAGTGTCACAGGTTTTGGCAACACTGCAGTTTGTTGCCTTTCTGCCCATCGGTGGTGGGAGGTACACTAATGTCCACTACATTGTTGCCGGGTGATTCGTCGTGTGCAGATCTGTCGGCTATCTGCTTCTGTGATACGATCCGGTAGATTTCTGCAGGGAGAGGAACTCATTATTATATAGCCAATACACACCAGTGCATGTCCTTTCCAGTCTCCACACCGAAGGTAAAAATCCATTCAAACTATACAACTCATATTGATGGATGGATGGATAGAAGGCACATTAGGCACAGAATTGTACAAGAGGGCAGAACAATATAGCACAAAACAGGCACAATACACAGCATACAGTATGGATTGTAATATTGTTTTAAAGCTCCTTACCTGTTAGAATGTTCTTGAAAGCCTCTTCTACATTAGTGGAGTCCAGGGCTGATGTTTCAATGAACGACAGCGTGTTCTTCTCTGAGGCAGGCAGAGAGAGTGAGAGAGAGAGAGTGAGAGAGAGAGAGAGAGAGAGAGAGAGATCATGAGAGATCGATCATGAGTAGATAAAAAGACTGGGGGGTTAGCCAAGTCCTCTGTTATCTACAGAGGAGTGACAAATTAAAAGGAAAAACCAACATACAGTGTCTTTGTTAAGTGTTGGACCACCACAAGCTGCCAGAACAGCTCAAATGTGCATTGATTCTACAAGTCTTTGGAACTCTACTGGAGGGAGGGAAGACCATTCTTCCTAAAGATATTCCCTCATTTGGCGTTTTGTTGATGCTGGTGGAGAGCGCTGTCTAACACGTCAGTCCAAAATCTCTAGGTGGAGATCTGGTGAGTGCCAAGGCCATAGCATATGATTCACATCATTTTCATACACATCAAACCATTCAGTGATTCCTTTTGCATTGTGGATGGGGACACTGTCATCCTGGAAGAGACCACTCCCATCTGGATTTAAATGTTTCATTGTAGGAAAAAGGTGATAACTTTGTATTGATTTGCAGTGACCCTTCCCTCTAGGGGACAAGTGGACCCAAACCATGCCAGGAAAATGCTCCACAAAGCATAACAGAGCCACTGGACCCCCTCAATGTAGGGGTCAAGCATTCATGCCTGTACCGTTCTCTTGGTGTACTTGCTGGTACAGTGTGATACTCTTCTGTTTTTCCTCACATATTCTACATCCACACTAATGCACGATTCATACATGCCATAGACTGTGATAGGATGTTAATTGCTTAGTTGTATCGTGCAGCACACCTGCATAGAAGCATCTGCATTCGTTATGTTTCTGCACTCATTTATTCGTTTTTTTTCTCTCTTTAATTTGTCACCCGTCTGTATATCCTCTGTGTACCCAGAGTGCACTGCGGTCTCCTCCTGGGCTACAGGTGTTTACCTGCGAAGGCGCGAGCCTCGTCTGTGGGCACGGCCCTAAGATGGCGCAGGTCACTCTTGTTGCCCACCAGCATGATGACGATGTTGTTATCAGCATGATCCCGCAGCTCCTTCAGCCAGCGCTCCACGTTCTCATAGGTCAGGTGCTTGGCGATGTCATACACGAGGAGAGCCCCCACCGCCCCTCGGTAGTACCTGGTCAGGGCAGAGCAGGACGAAGAAAGGACAGATTAGATCTGGATGTGTCCCTGTCCCTCGACTACTTCCTGTCTTCCCAGTGGTTACCCCTACTCACGCGGAGGTGATGGCTCTGTAGCGCTCCTGGCCAGCTGTGTCCCAGATCTGGGCCTTTATCATCTTGCTGTCCACCTGGATGCTGCGGGTGGCAAACTCCACCCCGATGGTGCTCTTGCTCTCCAGGTTGAACTCGTTCCGTGTGAAACGAGACAGCAGGTTACTCTTCCCCACACCAGAGTCTCCAATCAGCACAACTGGAGACAGAACACAGAGAGACACAAACACACAGAGCATTAGAACAATGATATAGTATTTGGCTAGTCTGCTATGACTTTATTTCTGTGATAATCCAAGCTCCCCTCCAGGTATGTTTTATCCAGACCACTCAATATTAGAGGTTTTGAGGATGAAAATAAATAACTGTCTACTAGTTCATTTTGATCTATGGAGAGTACGATATGCATTCCGATGCATTGGAATTTTGTCATTTGCAAGGCCTTAAGACATAACATAATGGACCTCTTTACAGTGCTGAAGAACAGAAGTGAATGTTATAGGAGTGCAAAGTACTGTGTTTTGCCTCCTCAGAGGAAACCTAGCTGAACTTTGTCCCTCGGGAAACATGCAGCAGGAAGTTGAAAACCCGTTCAATGGGAAATCTGAGTCAACACTTTCCAAAGAGCTTTCTTTCCTGTTCTGCCTCAAGTAAGGGTTTCTCTCTGGACTCACTCAGAACGCCTGTTCTCAAACCTGGGGCACCATGTTATATGTGGTGTAGGCTAGTTGCCGGTCTTCCACAGCTGTGTTATTCATGTTAACTCATCAATAGAATGAAGGAAAGAATGGAGCTCTTGATTGTTCTCTAAAGCCTGTACAAAACTAGCATATTGCAGCACCGTTTTAAGATGTTGAACATAACAGCATATCGTGACATTGGCCAAGTGTGAATTGCTCAACATCACGGGAAGGAATGCACCCCATGTCATATAGCTATCTGGGAATAAACAATCCGTTTAAAGCTGGCAAACCACCTATTATAACTAGCTAGTGCTAAAACGCTGATGTTTTGTTTCGATAAAATTAAAAGTAGATATTATAGTAGATTGTCTACGAACTGGGGCAGACAAATTAGCTATCACCAGAATAGGCAGCTGGCTAGCACAACTAGCAAGTAACGTAGCACTAGCTAACGTTGCACTGGAAATTGTAGGCTATGTAGATAACGTTAAATCGTTTACCTTTGAACAAGAAATCGTATTCATCATCTCTGTTGCCCATTATTTTTAAACACTCGTGTCTAATACTTTTTGTATATTTCTGATGTAGTCCGCTAGCTAGCTGTTCGCGGTGTTGTTGGTCCCTTCTGTCTGTAGCCCGCTAGACAATGCGCTGGCTGTCACTGCGACCGCAGGAAGGGGACCTCCTGGATCCACAGAGGAGGAGTTCCACTGACATTCCAATAAACAGGCCAGTTGAGGCCTTGCTATATGTTTCTAGTGTGCGTACTAGTCGTATTATAACCTCATCCTCGGTAAGGTACTACTACTACTCTGCTACCAAGTTATTGCATAACGTGTTGACATTAGCTATTATCAAATCCATTTATTCGTGCTTTTATATTTCATTCTCGTCCATTACATGACATACTTTCCTTCACACTCATCACCATCATGTACTAAAAACCATTTGAATGAGATAGCTTATCAAATTATGTAAGAATTGCTATATTAAATTCGAATGCACTTGATAATGATTATATTATCACCAGTCTGTAAATAAAGGTGTCTTTTGATGATTCAAAATAACCTGTTTGAGATTCTTCTTGCCAGGTCTGAAACATGAAACCCAAGGCAGTTTCTGTGGGAGGGGCCATTTCAAACGGGCCACTTCCCGGCATGCTCTTTCCTTGGCAACGCCGCTGAAAAGATGAAACAGACTAACGACGTCCTTCTCCGCCATTTCGCTAGCCAGGGACACGGAAACGCCTGTCGGTGCTGAGTTATATTTTAACAGATTGGAATTCGCTAGAAACAGAAATAAGGGATCGAAGGACCTCTGCCAAGATTATTTTCCAGCTCCGTAATAGTGAATATAGTGTTTTATTGAACATCCACCGAAACAGAAGAAACTGCGCAAGAAAATGTCGAGTGAACAGGCTCAGGCTGCTCCAGACAAGCCAGGCCCGGGGCAGGGGTAACTCACCATTCATTCATCACTCTATTGTTCGCTAGTGTTGGCATGCTGGCTAACAAGGTGTTTCCTGCTGATACATTTCAACGCTAGCAAACATTTCTAAACATCCAGAGTTGTCAACGAGCTATGGGTAGCGTGTGATATACTTATGAGTTTGTTAAAATGTTATCTCTTTCTCGTCGCTTAGCAGCTAATGCTAACCGCCATGTCCGTGTGTGCTCGTTATTTTCCACGAAGAAGCATGCTGGTGGATGGTTCTTGGGTTAACAAGTTCATGGCTATAGCAGCAGTGGAAGCGCTCATAATTATCTGTAATGTTGGCTAGCATAACATAACTAACATGGAAAGAGTGCCCAGACTAGTAAATCCTTTGTTAAGCATGTGGGGTTTCCGGCCACCGTCGAGTTTTCCGCAATTTAAAATCTATTCAAAAATTAGGCCACATTTTATGAACCAGGGATTTTATCTAGCTAGCTAAACTAGCCTAACTAGAATACTTAATCTTATTTTCAAAGGGAAGTGAACGGCAAGGCTAAACATGAACCCAGCGCCAGGAAGGAGAGGCCCCAGAAACGCGGCGGCGGCGGTCGATTTGAACCCTATGGAAACCCGTCCAAGAGATACCGAGTGTTTGTCAGCAACATCCCATACGATGTGAAATGGCAGGCACTCAAAGATTTGATGAAGGAAAAAGGTAAGGTGTCCCACAGGGTTGGACCCCGTGTACAGGGTAATGGAGTTGGCCAAAGTCCATTTAGAAGGGTCAAGCCTTTGCGCTGGCATATTTTGTATTGGCGGACCCAGCTTGCAAATCAAAACTGGCTGCTCTTTGTTGGGGGAAAGTAATCGTCGAGTAGGAGTCGTGGTTTAGTTTTCAGAAAATTTCTCGCTTTGGTTTTTGTCCTTGGCTAGTCATTTAACTAGTGCTGTGAATAACATTATAAATTTGTAACTTGTTTTTGGAGCATGTGGGTTCTGTTGTGGCCCATGATTCAACATTGGGAATCCACAAATGAAAGTTAGGCTACAGATTATACTGTGTAGCTGTAGCCGACTGCCATCAAATTGACTGTTGCTGGGTCTTGAGTGGGGAGTAATCTGCATGTTTTCCATAAACATGCAGATATTTAGGCTAAATGTCCATACCGACTGTACTTTGTCATGAGACATGAAAATAAGTGATCTCCGCTGTAGGCTAGTTTGCAAGCATTGTTTAATTGGTTCGTGTTTGATTTTTGAACATGAGCTTGGAGATGATTTAGAATGAAGAATGCTGTGATGTCTTGGACTATGTAATTTAATGTTATTTTGCAGCATTAGTTGGGAGCCCTTACCCGCCATGTGAATCTTTCAGTAAAATGAATGGTGTGTCATTTACAGTGTAAGCAATTTAGCTACACAGCTTTGACAGCACTGTTGATATGGTAGAACTAAACTCTACATATGGCACCTGCTTTAATCACAATAAAGCACAAAGGTGATCTGGAAGGTTTTATTAAGGCCTTTCAGAAACAGTACTTGGTGTTTGGTCAATGATTGAATGTGGCGTTAAATTGCATTCTCTTTTTTTAGGTTTGGCACAGCAAATGTTGTCTCAGCAGATCTCCGCGTTGTGCCAATCACAGATGTGTGTTGGGGATTTCTTGGGGTACAGGTCTACAAAACGAAGCAGCTTCTTATGCCCTGTCCTTGTTTCAGCGGAGGATTTGGAAGTAGATTCATGGAGTCAGCTCATTTGCTGGAATGGGCTTTTAGTCATTGTCGTCCCAAACCATGAATTGGACTTTGTTGTGCAGCTACAGGTCCAATGTAACAACAGATATTAACAAGTCAGTCTCTGCCCCTTTGAAGATACCTGAGTTGGTAGGGCAGATTTGAGCGTAGGTTCAACAAATGGTGCAACAGGTGGACAAGGAGCATTGGTGAATCAGTCAACGGTTGCAAATGGGCCACCTTTAACACAGACCAGATGGGTATATGGAAAGGGTGACCTGTGGTTACTGTAGCTGACTTTGCGAACCTTCAACTATTCTTATTTAGGAAATCGTTCACGGCGACATTGCATATCCAAACAGGACTGGCAGTTATTTTGACGATTGTTGTTCAACCCATGGTGTTGGGGGATTTAGCAAGGACGGGCTAAGAAGTCATATTTTAAAATTCCGAGCTTGCTTTTTGTAGACCTGTACCAGAGTAGTGCTGCTGCTGAGGTGCTGGGGGAAGGCTCTGGACTAGCAGACCGAGCTCACTGTCACCGTCCACCCCGCTTGTGTCTGCTCTAAACCCCCATTGTTCTCTTGGCTTCTCTCCCTTGGTGTGTGTCGTCTGGAATCTGATTTGTAGTGGGTGAGGTAACGTACGTGGAACACTTATTGGACGCAGAAGGCAAATCGAGGGTAAGTGGAAAAAAACAACACATAGACGAACCTGTGTTTGTCAGCTTGAGTTATACCTTTTCTTTCATTCTTGTGGGGGATGCTCTACAAATCTCGAAGGAGCTTTTTTCTGGAAAAGCTGCCATGTGTATGTGGTTGACACGCGGGAGCAGTGTTTGGTGAAGTCTGTTGCACTGAACTGAGCTCGTCGGGCATCCTGTATGGGAATTCTGGGTTCTCGGTAGCCAATCCCATGTGATTGCAGTAGCTGGCAATGTCCCTCTGCTGGTTGGACTTGTGCATTAGGGACTAAACCCACATGGGCTCCAGTCCTTTAAGAGGTGGTGACATGGCTGTTACATTGTTGTTACTTTTAACCTAATCTTTAGAATTGTTCTTGTGGTATAGATATCTCCAATATCTCTGTATGAAAGCCCCATTTGTTTGGGGTTTTCTGGTTTTGATGTGGATAGTGTTTAAGATGGACCAGACAATTATCTGTGCGTTATTGTCTGGTGGGCACCAGATTTTAAGCTGATTTTGAAGAGGTAAGAATTTTCAAGTGAGTAGTGTTAGTCAAATGTTATTGATGTAGGCTAAAGATCATTTGATGCTTGTTGCTTAACTAATGTTTTTTTTATGTCTCTGAGAAACATTTAGTTCTCAAGTTCCACTGCATATTTCTAATGTGTGTGTCCATTCTTGTACTTTTTTTCATTGGTGCTGTTGCTGTGGTCAACGAACAAAGGGATGCGCGTGAGTATTCTTCATCCATCCCCTGAAACTATCTTCTGCAGTTTGTCATCATTCTTTTCATCTGATTTGCTGATGTTCTTTGCTGCGTCTGCATTTTTTCAGGGTGGTTGAGTTCAGGACTGAGGAGCTGATGAAGAAGGCCGTGGAGAAGGTCAACAAGCACAACCTGAACGGACGACCTCTGAAGGTCAAAGAGGTAGGCTGTTGCTGTCATGGAAGAGTTTGACAGTCACCACACTTGAACTAAACTAGTTGGCGTACAACAAGGAAACCTTCCAGGAGGGCACACACAGAGGACACAACAGTCTACCTTGGGTATCTCATTTTATCTGTAAACTTCTGTCCCTGGCAGGACCCTGACGGTGTGATTGCCCAGAGGGACGCTCGCAGGGCCAGTGGCGGAGGCGGCGGCGGCGGGGGTGGCGGCGGACCCCCTGGCGGCCATGGTGGGATGAACATGAACATGGGCAACATGAACATGGGGATGAACATGGACCGCATGGGCATGGAACGTATGAACATGGACCGCATGGGACCCGGACCTGGCGCCCCGCCCATGGTCAACATCCCCCCCAGTCTCATGAACAACCCCAGCATCCCCAACGAGATCATCCACGGCCTGCAGGCCGGCAAGATCGGGAGCACAATCTTTGTGGCTAATGTACGAGATTCACCCCTGCCGTCTACAGTAGAAATTGAGTAGTAACGATTGTGATGCCTCTTCACTACCACAATGTTCCTAGAGCTGTGCACGACTTAACCGGCCTGCCGCCATCTTGTTTTTGTGTGTCTAGCTGGACTACAAGGTGGGCTGGAAGAAGCTGAAGGAGGTCTTTGGCATGGCTGGCATGGTGGTGCGTGCCGACATCCTTGAGGACAAAGATGGCAAGAGCAGGGGCATGGGCACTGTCACCTTCGACATGCCCATCGAAGCTGTCCAGGCTGTCTGTATCCTTTCAACCCTCTGTGTTTGTTTATATAAAGGCTGTGTATATAAAGGCTGTGTATAAGTGTATCTTCTAGGCTGGATTCCATCTTTTTCCTTGACGAAAGCTCAGCTATGTTCAATGGTCAACTGCTGTTTAACAGGGTCATGCACGTTAAGTTGGTGAGTAACTCCAGGTTCTAACTAATGCTAATGATTCAATGACATTCCGAATTGAATGAATTTCACAGAATGTTTGTGGCGTTTCAGGATGAGAAATCCTTACCTAAAGGAGACTTTGCACCACCAGAGAGACCACCTGCTCTTCCTCGTTAGTAAAACATCTTACTTTTTAAACCCAAGTCACTAAATTGTACTCTTGAAGACTAAATTTGCCTGGTATTTTGGAAGGTCAATAGTTTCTTTCATCTCCGGTGGCTCAGGTGGCCTCAGTGGCATTGGTCTGGGCCTGGGTCCTGGTGGCCAGCCAATCGACGCCACCCAGCTGAACAGAGGCGGTAATGGGGGAGGAGGAGGAGGGATGGGCAACATGGGTCCTGGAGGTATGGACCGGCCAGGTGGGTGTACTCTCTTATCCATCTTTTGATATGTTCACCTGAGTCTCAAATCCAACCCCCAAGCTCACTGCCTGCTATTTGTAATTACTACCAGTACTTACTGCCGAACTAACCGTGCACCCTTTGCCTTGGTAGGAATGGATGGCATGGGCTTTGGTGGCATGGGTCGAATGGGAGGTGTGTACCACTCTGTGTTAGACTTTGAAGTGCATGTTTACAGAAAGGGAGGCAAATAATTGCACGTTTATGTCTAATGACATGCCTGATTGATTTCCAGGAATGGATAACTTTGGGGGAGGGATGAACAACAACATGGATCGTTTTGGACCATCTGGAATGGGCAGAATGAATGGTAAGGAAACTACTTCCAGGAAGTGACGTGTTCAACCTAACGTGAAACCTCCTTCACGTCTGGCTGGTCTTCTAATGGTTTCATCTCTTGCATTATCAGAGATGGAGCGTGGTGGGATTGGTGGTGCTTTTGACAGGGAGTTTGGTCGAAATGAAATGGGCATGTCTCGCAATAATTTTGGAGACTCCTTTGAAAGAGGAATGGGTCAGTACTTTCAGGATTTTGCCTCATTTCTGTGTGTGCTGTGGACCAAAGCATGGTGCTTATCAGCAAAGGTATAAACATTGACATACCATGCTTCTATACGTGTATCACAGGTAACTCTCTGGGCATGGACCGCATGAGTTCCGGAATAGACCGTCTGGGAGCCGGAATGGACCGTCTGGGAGGAATGGAGCGCATGGGCATGGAGAGGATGGACCGCGTGTCTGATCTGGACAGACTGGGTTCTGGCTTTGACCGGATGGGCTCAGGGATGGACCGGCTGGGGCCCAGTATGGACAGGCTTGGTTCTGGCCTGGACCGTATGAGCTCCAGTGTGGACCGCCTGGGCCCAGCTGGGTTTGACCGCCTGGGCCCGTCTAGCTTGGACCGCATGAGCGCTGGTCTGGACTTCCCCTCCCCCATGGGTATGGACCGCATGAACTCTGGCCTGGAAAGGATGGGAACCAACTTCGACCGCATGGGCTCCGCCGGTGGCATCGACCGCTTCCCCGCCACTGGCCTGGACCGCATGGGATCCACCATGGACCGCATCGGTGCGGGCGGCGTGGGAGGGGGCCAGTTTGAGCGCCCCGCCGACCTGGAGCGCGGGGGCTTTGGGGGCAACTCCTTCGGGGGAGCCGTGGCTGGAGGGCCTGGACCTGGGGGAGCCAACGCCAGGAAGGGCTGCCAAATCTTCGTCAGAAATGTGAGTTGTCACAAAGCGGCTTGTATACCCTGGGGATCAATGGCCAGCTCCAACCTTCCCAGTAGAATTTGAAATGAATGTTTGTACATGACCAGCACTGCTGTGCGCATGAACCACAGCTGACATTTTTTTTCTATCTTCTTTTAGCTGCCCTTTGATTTCACCTGGAAAATGCTGAAGGATACCTTCAACACATGCGGTTAGCACTTTTTTTTTTTTTACTGTATTGTGTGCTTTCTTCATTGAATGTTTCCAAAGGTCAACAGCAAAAAGTATAGAGACTGTGTTACAACAGTGAGTCATCCTCTGTGTCCTTGTCCTGTAGGTATGGTCCAGTATGCTGACATCAAAATGGAGAATGGCAAGTCCAAGGGCTGTGGCGTGGTGCGTTTTGACAACCCTGAGACTGCAGACCGGGCCTGCCGAAACATGAACGGCTACCGGCTGAACGGGAGAGAGATCGACGTCAGGATCGACAGAAATGCATAATCGTCCACATGCGTGATGTCATAATGGCCCTGATGTCCCGCCCAGTACCATCAGCCCTTCTACATATTACTATTACTTTGTTAGGCATTTATAGTGCAAATGTTAAGTTTGTAGTTATTAGTCAACAACCCACTTGTATTTTTAGTGACCAAATTTTTAATTTCTTTTTCTTTTACTTGTCATGCAGGCAGAACTTGGCCTTTGTTATATGATGTGTTTTGATAAATGAATATCAACATTTGAAGCTTTTGTGTTTTTGTCCACAAGTTTTGATGCCTTGACAAACCTGAGGGGTGTTTCACAAAGCTGTCTGAGTAAGCCTGACTTTTGCAATGAGTAAAACCTGTGAACTCTTCAAATCTGGAACATGGACTGAAGTAAAAAGTAGCGTTCTGGGTTTTACTTTGTGCAGAAGTCAGGCTTACTCAGTTAGCCAATTTTGTGGACCCCCCCCCCCTGTTCTGTATGACCTCAAATGAAGGTCCATGTTCCAGTGTTGTAGTACTCGAGTCCAGGACTTGGACTTGTACATTGAGCATTTGGACTTGGAAATTGGAGACAGTCGGTTTATTTCTCCCCCCATCTTTTCACAGCACTCCTTAGTATCAATTCTCTTTCTGTGGGTTTGTTTCAAACAAGTGTCATAGCATCGCAGTTACAACATCACCAATACATTTTTGTACTTGTATGTCAGCTCCTTGGCTCCCAGAGAGGAGCGTTGGAGCCCATTTTGGGACTAGACTGACTCAACCTGGATTACTCGGACTAGTTTAATGGAGACTCGCCATATTCAGACAACCTATAGTTGTAAAATTTCTGTTATATTAAAGAAAGACCACTGTCGCATTGGCAGACTAGTGGCGTTTAGGGAAAAACCGCTACTCCCGTGCAACCTTTAGGCCCCGCCTCCACAATTACGTCAGAAGGTCACCGGAAAAAGGTCGCTGGTATTACAACCAAGATGGCGGCCTCCTTGTGTCGATGTTACCAGGTGAGCTGTCATTTCGGCGTTATCTAACTGCTATACCTGGGAGAGAATAGTGCTGACAAACATCTATACTGACTTTGACCACTCAAGTGCTGTGTTTTGACGCCGAATCATTGACTTTCCGACCAGGGCGACACTACCCTATGTCTGAATGGAAGGAAGCCCATGCCGGTGTGTGGGCCTTGAATCACAAGTGTAAAATGTTTAATAAACTGCAAGCAGACTATGATATTCCATGCATGTAATATATATTATCAAGCTAATGTTACATTTCCACATGCTTTAATATCATAGATGCTGCAGTATAGACAGTACAGCAACGCTAGCTAGTTAACGTTTTATCTTAGTGCAAGGACTGTGACCACCAGGACTGTCATGCAAGACTTTTTCATTTGTTCGCTTGACTTGCTGGCTTTAACGAAATATTGCCAGGGAACAGCGTATGTAGTGCAGGCTTTGTGGTGTTGTTTAAAATACAGTACAAACATGGGTGGGAAGGTTGATTTTGCTCTAAGCATGAAGCATCTCCTTCTCTCTAGCCATGCATCAGAGGATTGCTGGTATCCAGTCCTTCATACCTGCTCCTTCACAACAGGCCTCATGTCTACAGGATATGTGGGTCCCTTACAAACTCCTCACAGGTATACCTAACAGTTTCAGACCAGATAACCTTGTTCTTGTTCTTTAACTTGTCTTGTCCTCAGAACCCGCGCCAACTGTTTTTTTTTAACCCATACTTGGGTGTCTTATCTAATAAATTTCAACCAACTTATTTCAAACTATAAAATCCTAACTGATTTCGATTTCTTCTCATCTCATGCGCATCACGCACATAAGGAGAATCTTAACAGATGTTCTTGTGAATCTCAAACATGCAAACAATAAAAGATTTTAAAATAACAGCTCATCATACACTACAGGATATCATTGTGTCAGAGGGAGCAACAAACCACTGCCTCGCTTGTAAAGTAGTGACGTAATAATCTAAATATCAAACATGTTTGATATGATCTGGGCCTCCCTGATGGGTCTGCGAGCCAATCAGTAGGTTTAAGATTGGATCTACAGTATAAACCAATCACATTACAAGATCATCTGGGCCGAACTTCGGTACTGACCAACGTTTCTCCTCTCCTCCGATTGTCGGGAGGAGTTAATCGTGGATAAATCGTCCCCAAAAGTCCTGTGTGTGTGTGTGAGAGTGTGTGTGTGTGTATACGTGTGTATATGTGTGTGCCAGGTTTAGTGATGTAACAAATCATTGGTGGCTCATTACCCATATCTCCCAGCAGGTACGATGTGCATCTGGCAGAGGGGGGGGAGGTCGTAAAGGCTTCCTGGGGGAGTTCATGGACAATCTGAAGCAGGAGCTGAGCAAGAACCAGGAGATGAAGGAGAACATAAAAAAGTTCCGCGAGGAGGCCAAGAAACTGGAGGAGTCGGACGCCTTGAAACAAGCTAGGAGAAAATATGTCAGTTCCACTTTACAGTCTTTACAGTGTATAGATATTTATTAAAAATGCATATTTAAACATATTGTTCACAGTCAATGACTGACGTTGAATTGCATTAATTAAAGTTTCACCGTCTCCCTTAGAAAACAATAGAGTCTGAAACTGTGAAGACGTCTGACGTTCTGAGAAAGAAGCTGGAGACCCTGTCGGAGACCATGAAGGAGGTATACAGTGTAGCCTCATGGGCCTCAATAAATGACTGTCATATGGACCTACCTCTTCAAACATTGCTCTCCTGTGTGTGTGTGTGTATATATATATATATATATATGTGTGTAGGGGCTGGAGGAGGTCAGTCGTACAGACTTGGGTAAGAAGATCAAAGAGGGCGTGGAGGAGGCAGCCAAGACGGCCAAGTCCTCCGCAGAGAGTGTGAGCAAAAGTGGAGAGAAGCTGGGCAGGTCGGGCGCCTTCAGAGCCATATCACAGGTGAGCAGCACCCGGCTGATGAACAGCAGCAGCCTCTAGTAGGACTACAGTTCCAAAGTAAAACACGCTTGTTCTCGTTTGACCCGTCATATACTCTGCATGTCACTCTGCTCCTCTGATCACTCATATATGCCGATTGGGTAGGCTGTTTGTTATGGAAATATAGACTCACGCTAGCTCCATGCAAAATTCCCCTGCTCTTTATTCCTGCTGTTCATCCTACCGTGGCTGTGCTGTGTGCTCCTCCAGGGCATGGAGAGTGTGAAGAAGGAGATAGATGACCTGGGTCAGAGCAGTCACTACCGGCCCCCCTCCCGCCTCAGGAAGAGGAGCGAGTTCTCCTCCAAGGCTGCCGAGGATGAGAACCGGGTCTTCGAGGCGAACGAGTATGTTACAAAATAATCTCTTTAAGAATCTGTCGTTGGTGTGTGTGTGGAGTCTGTTGTAGGGTTGGGTGTGTGTGTGTGTGTGTGTGTGTGTGTACAGGCTGTTGTGAGCTGTAATCTGTCTGCCCCTCCAGGGAGGCCATGGGCGTAGTTCTGCACAAGGACTCTAAATGGTACCAGCAGTGGAAAGACTTCAAGGACAACAACGTTGTTTTTAACAGTAAGGAAGGACTGCCTGCTCTCTGTCTCTCTAGCAATGTCTGTTACCTCTCGGTTTCTAGCTCTTCTCAGTTCCTACTCAGCTCATATGTTGTTGTTTATGTACTACAGACTGATAGGTTTTCTTCAGTATATTACCACTTCAGTACAGCTGTTGCTTGTGATTGTAAATGTCTGCTGCTGGTGCACATGTGACCAGTAGATGGCGCTAAACTACAATGTAATCACCCGTAGGAGCTGTGGGTGTGCAGTGGAAAGCCCGCAGGGTAGCCACTGTAGTTTCCCATCCACCTTTATTTAAAAAAAGGCTGGTAATGTTCAAATCAATTAATCTTGTACATGGTCACCTCTTTTAAGCATTTCCACTCTAAGCTTTTACCTACGGTGTCTTAGTGTTTAGACAAGTAGAGGAGACACTGCAGACTTGTGAATGACCCAGAGGGTTAGCAGCTCAGTGTTCATCCCTCTAGGCCATCTAGGGGCTGGGGCAGCAAGTTAGCAGGGAACCCTCTGCTAGAGGACGGCTAAAGCTGGCTGGGGAACCGAGTGCTAGTCCCATTAAAACCTTGTTAACCTGGGAGCCAATGCTAACGAGAGGCGGTTAACGAGCGCCAGGGTGCGGAGGTCCCCAGGAACAGGAGCGAGGGGTTGGGTCTGGGTCCAACAGACGCCCTGGGCTTGGAACCAGCTGTGTGATCCAACTTTCCACTCTGGTCCTACACAGGGCAAAAGCAATTAGGCACAGCCCAAGGATGCTGCGTTGGCTATTAATTATTTCTGCACTGGTGAGAAGAAGCTGTGTTGTTACACAGTAATGACATTTTTACAATGTCAATGGGAATTATGTTTTATTCTTTCCAGTTCTATTGTTTGTCACATTGACACATACTAAGAGAAAGTGTGTGTGTGTGTGTCTGCTCTACGAGTGCCTGTGAGATGTGTCTGTGAGGTAGTCATCAGTCACGCCTTGCAGAGTGGTACAGAGGCCTGCAGCCTTGCTGTTTGACCTGCCCTAATGGCTCCACCTCCCTCTCCTCTCCCCTACCCCTCCCCTCGCCCCCCGTTAATCCAGGGTTCTTTGAGATGAAGATGAAGTACGACGAGAGCGACAACGCCTTCATCAGAGCGTCCCGCGCCGTCACGGAAAAGATGACCGACCTCATAGGTAACATCCTGGTTGACCCTTTGACCTCTATCAGCTCTCCAACTGTCTGCATCTCCACCACAAATGACAACATCTCAATTGTCTCAACGGACATTGTCTGCAATCCAGCTCCCTTGCTGTTATTAGATTAACAAACCATTTTCTCATTGAATGAACTCCAACATGATGAGTTGTAGTTTAATCTCATGTGGGCTTCAGGTCTAGTCTAGGTTAGGCTCCATACAGTACAACATTAGCACTGTTGTCTGATTCGTGTCTCTGTGCAGGGGGTCTGTTCTCCAAGACTGAGATGTCAGAGGTGCTGACAGAGATTCTGAAGGCGGACCCCTCGTTCGACAAAGATTCCTTCCTCAAGCAGTGTGAAGGAGACATCATTCCCAACATCCTGGAGGTAACACGCCCGCCGTGTCCCACTAGTGTCTGCCTATGTGACGGTTTGCATACCCAAGTTAGGTTACAGTAAGAGTTTAGGAACACAGGTTGGTCGTTGTGCATAGATCCAGTAGTTGTGTGTGTGGCGGTATAAATATGAACAACATGAAAACATCAGTTTTGGTCTCTCTGGCTCACCGTAGCTCATGTGCTGGCTGTCTGAATTGCAGGCTATGATCCGAGGGGAGCTGGACGTCCTGAAGGACTGGTGCTATGAAGCCGTACGTACTCTCACTGGCCTCTCAGCTGGCCATGTCCAGACTCACATAACACAATCACAATGTTATGTCCAACTACTGCAGTAGTAGTGTAATTCATTACATTGCATCCACCCCCCACCCACGTGTATGTCCGTTTAAAACAGTGTCATATATGTGTCAGTGATGGTGTGCATGTCTATTTTGGATGGTGGATTCTCTCTCTCACCCTCCCTCCCGCTCGCTGGTGTTTCAGACCTACAGCCTGCTGGCCCATCCCATCCAGCAGGCCAAGGCTATGGGTCTGCAGTTCCACTCCAAGATCCTGGACATAGACAACATTGATGTGAGTTCCACTGTGACCCTTAGTCTCTCATAGAGAGCACGTTGTTGTTGTTGTGGTGGTGGTGGTGGTGGTGGTGGTGTTGGTGGTGGCCTGGTTCTAACACAGCTCTCTGTGTGTGTGTGTGTGTGTGTGTGTGTGTCCGTCCGTGTCCACAGCTGGCCATGGGGAAAATGATGGAGCAGGGTCCCGTGTTGATCATCACCTTCCAGGCCCAGCTGGTCTTGGTGCTCCGCAACACTAAGGGAGAGGTGGTGGAGGGAGACCCCGTGAGTATAGATACACCCCCCTCCCCCAGTACAGAAGAAGAAGGAGGGAGCAACTGGAGAGTATAGATACCCAGCCCTTCTGACTGTCAGCCAGACTCCAGATAAAAGCCTCCCGAGCTGTATATCTGCCTGCCTGGACGCCGAGGGCACCTCAGGGACGTCGGAGGAGGAGGAGGGAGGGAGGGAGGGGGCAGGGCTAAAGGGGCGGGGGTACTGTACACTCAGAGTCAGGAAGTTGGCGCCTGGTCAGTCTGCGGAGGAAGAATGCCAGGGGATTTAGCTATGGGGGCTGGATTTCAGCACTTTCTGCTGTTGACGCAACTTCAGTTTCCCCTTCCGTCGTCTCTGCTAGAGCAGGGGAGGGCAAATTTGTTTTTTTAGGGGTGTTAGATGGAGGACCTGTAGGGAGTTGTGTGCCATCCACATCAAAAACTGGCCAAATGTTCCTGGCTACTGTCCCCACTTGCAAATCTGCCCAGTGCATCCCTGGCAGTGACAATATGTTCTCAGCAGCTCCCATTATGAGATAAGAAAAAAAAAAGAGTAATGCTGTGTGTTTCCGTCTCTCAGGGGAAGGTGGTGAGGATGATGTACGTGTGGGCTTTGTGTCGTGACCAGGAGGAGCTAAACCCCTACGCCGCCTGGAGACTACTGGACATCTCCGCCTCCAGCACTGAACAGATCATCTGAGACAGACCCACACATACACACACACACCCGGGCTCGGCCTGGCCGGCTGAGGGGGAGATGCTGGGGCTGGAGGGGGATTGTGGGTAAATGGGCCCTGTCAACATCAGCCCAACGGTCTCTTCCGCGGTGGCTCTGGGATCCTCAGCGTGGGCCCACCCCTCTTGCACAGGACTGGTCGACACGGATAGAAGACCAGTTCCTTCAGTCTGAATGAACCAGAATTGGCCCCGGCTGACACCAGGGGGCACTAACTCAACCTCTTTCAAGCCATGGTTGGCTGTGAACCCCCCTAACCCTAACCCCCCTCCTCCTCTCTGACTTAGCTCATGCTGGTGGGGAGTAATCATGTCTTCTCTTCAGCACCCCTCCATCCATCCATCCATCCATTCCTCCCCAGGGAAGATATCCCTCCAACCATTCCTCCTCCCAGAAATGGGGAAGTCGTCTTGGATGCCGTGTGGTTCACCAGTGCCCAAGAGATACACATGTATGATAGCACAGCCTAAATGTTAAAATTTGATAAAGTATATATTTATTATGAAATAAAAAAACAACCCCAGTTTTTAAACTTTTCAGATATTTTTGGAGAAATATTTGTGTACTCTCTTGCTGTACCCGCTGCGTTCAGGCTTGCCTTAAACTCAGTTTGTATTTTTGAGGACCAACTACTGTTGGTTATTATGACCTCAATTAAATTGGCCTTCAAGGTGTGGCCACTACCCATTAATTTCTGTGGCGGGGGGACAATGTGACTATATTTTGATAGTTCATTTTCCAAACTCGATAACCTTGAGGTCAGTATTAGCAAACACTACATTTCTTCAAATGCAGTGTAACTTCTGCAAACGTGTTGTGTGAAGTCACACAACGCTGTTGTATTTGGGACATTTGAATGCATTTGGCTTGGTTGTTTACTTTGACAAAGTCCTCTCAATTCACCTTCACTGTAGTTAGTCACGGGACATCTCAATATACAGTAATGTGCCATAAATGAAGCTTGTCCATGAGCCACAAGGTAGCCGGGTCTAGTGGACACCTGAACAGACCGCTACTAGCCCCACCATGGACACACGTATCGATCTGGAAATATCTGGATAGATTGCCATTGGTGAGTTGGGAGTTCCCACCATTTCGCTTTCAACTGTCCAGTTCTCTCAGATCTCTAGTACGTAGGGAGAAGGGTGGTGTTTCCGCTTCTGAACCATGTCATGAGATTTGCAAATTAAGTATTGCAATGCAAGACCTATACCGACTTCCACCTTCCCGAGCAGTCTGTTTAACATTCATAACTGGCAGACATCAGTCTTAACCAGCGAGTAGACAGCTGTTCATGTTCACTCTATGGTCCTCAGAAGATGGATGGATGCTCTTTGGAGTGGGATTTTCTACTCATTACCACAGATCTTAAGAATACAGAATGTCTCCGTACTGCCTGCTGCCTCTTCTGAATAAAATATATCTGAATTCAAAACGCATTTGATCCAAGTTTCTGTTTTCTTTATCAGTGCAGAGTAGATGTAGGCAGGCATAGAGAACCTGGGGTTGGCCGTGTTTACAGTAGGGTCAGGTGTCGACCTCTGGAACATTGAGCTGACCAGCCCGTCATCACGTGTGATGTAATCTGACTCAACGGATGTAGGTTCCCCCCCCCCCCCTATTGCAGAATGGTAATATGTCCAGCCAGACCTGTCTCCGGCGCTGGCACAGCGTAAACGAAGTGTGGAGATAGGTCTGGCTATGCGAGACTACGTGCGATGTTACCCGTTCTTCTCATGAGAGGACAAGCGAGGACAGCGGCCCGGCAAGTAGAGTGCAGAGCAGCCGAGCCTGCTGAAGACAGTGCTTGGATGGCGGGGCCTGCTCTGATGCGGCAGGATTGATGACCCCGGCCATGGGAACGCGGGGGAAGCCTGATAAACAAGACCCACGCCTTCCTATTGATCCCTGCCGCGGCGCTAAGTAGCCAGCCTATTCCAGGTCTGTCAGCCATGATGGATAACCCTGGCTGCTGAGCTATGCTGAGGCTGCAGCTTGCCCCCCGGACCCCCCATTTCTCAGCCACACCCCCCAACACAGCGTGGTCGGGGGTCCACCTCTCACACACACACAGTCAAACGAGTATACAGGATGTGCCACATACAGACCAAGGCAGGTACCACACACACACAAGCTGTGTACACATAGAAGCTTAACACAAGCAGACAGAACACCCCAGAGAATACCCCACTGAGGGACACACTGTCAGGGAGACGTCAGACAGTCAGCAGCACAATGATCCAAATAGCAGCTGACACACATATACATGCATGACTGCTCTCAGACCATGGCCAAGACCCACAAACACGCTCATGAATGCTTACATGCATGCATGGCTGGGATACATGCAGGATCACATGGTTATTGAGCAGTGACAGCAGACATTCTGGACATCATGGTTTTCAGACTCCTTCAAACGGAGCTAGGGAAATATGTCAGCTAGTATATCTGATGGCTTTGTGTGTGCTGAGCCACACACACACACACACACACCACACAGAGGAGCCTGCCAGCTGAGGTCTACTTAGACACGCACAACTTCATCTTGAAGAAGACACATACACACAGACACACCCACACACAGCGCTCTTCAGAGACCTAGGGAAGGAGAGGAGAGTTGTCACACTGTCAGAGAACAGATTAGTGCTGACACGCGATCGTGATCTGACACGCAGGCTGGCAGGTGCACGCACACACACACATGCACACACACACACATGCACACGTTGACTAACAACTTTTGAGGACATTGCATTGCATCCTACCTTCATTCCATATCCCCTTACCCTAACCATAACTTTAGCCATAACCCCAACCTCAGCGACATCCTTTAGAGGAAATTACACAGCACTGCCTTATCTAGGTTGGCCAGAGGTTATTTCCCAAATATTTATTATACAGTGGCCATGGGTGTAACTTTCAGGGATACTTGGGGGAGGGTTATAACTCCTCTAATAATGACAACCCCCCCCCATTATTTATTTATTTATTTAACCTTTATTTAATCAGGTAGTCTCATTGAGATATGAAATCTCATTTACAAGAGAGATCTACCAGGACAACAACGACAATACAATACAAGTTACTTACAGACAAAACACTCTATACAGGACAAACAAGACAAAACAAAATAAAAATACAGATAAAAATAAACAACAGACTGTCAGACAGACTATTAGTGCAGAGGCAGAAAGCAGTGGAATTAATAGTCCGTTATGGTGCTCAACTTAAAAACAAGAACAAGCCCCCACCGACATTATGTCCATATTTTTAAGGAGAGACTTAAACTCTCCTAGGGGAATCAGGGTATAGTGAGGGTGATGTGGGCCTGGGAGCGGAGATTATGGCGGCACTGTTTACGTTACAAGTAACATGATAGGTAAGTGGGAAGCAGTCTTAACATGGATTTATGGAGAGATACCAATGCAAGGTTCTTTGCATGGAAAGGGATGACCAGTTAACTAAGGACTATAACATGCAATGATGTGTGAGGGGTTTACAACCAGTTATGAATCTTAAAGCTCTGTGGTAAACAGCATCCAACAGGTGAAGGGAATTAGCAGAGGCATTCATATAAATCGTGTCACCATAGTCCAAGAAGGGTCAACAAGCCGTTTCCTGGCATTGAAATTAAAACAAGACTTATTCCTGAGGAAGAAACCCAATTTCAGTCTAAGCTTCCTTAAAAGATTCTCAATGTGCAACTTAAAAGAAAAGCTTTCATCAAATAAAAGTCCAAGATATTTGTAAGAGGCCACTCTATCAATAGGGGTACCTTGGATGGATAAAATACAGGGCAAGACAAGACATCTGGCATTGTCATTTTGTTTGAGGAGAGCATCACTTTTGTTTTATCTGTAAAAAAAAACAGTTTAAGATTGAGCAAGTGAGACAGAATTTTGTTGAATGCAGACTGCAGTTGCTCAAATGCTAGATACAGTGCTAGCAGTAAACAGTAAACCACTGTCATCAGCGTACATATGTACTGACGCATCTTTTAAACTATTCACCAGGTCAGTTATGTATATGGTAAAACGGGTTGGACCTAAAACTGAGCCCTGTGGCACACCATTATTGACACTTAGGAAGTCTGAAAAAAGACCACTAGACTGTACACATTGCTTATGGTTTGACAGGTAATTAAAGAACCAGCCAACAGCATGATCAGACAGACCTATATCTGATAATCTTTGACATAAAATCACATGGTCGACAGTATCAAATGCTTTGGACAAGTCAATTAAAAGGGCAGCACAACATTTCTTGGAGTCCAAAGCAACAGTAATGTTATTTAACACCTTAGTGGCTGCAGCTACTGTACTATGTTGTTTCCTAAAACCAGACGTATATTCCATGATGATTAATTTAAATTAATTTCCTAATATAAAGCACCAGGCAGTTATTTTCTTTCTGTTTCCCCCCCAGTGGTTATATTTCTGAATTATCTTAGCTGTGTGTGTGTGTGTGTGTGTGTGTGTGTGTGTGTGTGTGTGTGTGTGTGTGAGCCATAAGGATGTCATAGAAGTGATGCCTAAAAAAAATCAGACTGTAGAATGAAATTCACCCTCACCCATCGTGAGTCTGTATAATTTCATTTGAGAGATATTGAGCATTCATCTTCATATAGTCCTGCAAATGGCCTTTTTATGACACATGCCCACCTGTCACCTATCTCATTCCACGCTTCTACTCTTCCCTCTCTCCATCTATCCTCTCTCTTCTTCTTTTTTTTTTTGCCAGATTTTCCATTAAATTGGTTGCCCTTGGGTTCCTCCAGTCCCTATCTCCCTCTCCAGCTCTGTGTCATCCCTCCATCCTGCTCCCTCCACTATCCACCTCTTTTCTACCAATGAAATGACCCAGAAGGGAGAGCGATACTACTGAAGGGAGGATTCTAACTCTCCAGACCTCTCAATAAACTCTCATCTTAAATCTCATTTTTATTTATTTTCCGTTTCAGGCAGTTGCTCACTATTTTTCTCTCTGTCTCTCTTTCCCTCTATCTCTCTCCCTGAGTGTGTGTGTGTGTGTATGTGTGTTTGTGTGTGTGTGCGAGAGTGTGGATATGCTTATTTGTGTGTGTGTGTGTTTGTGTTTAGGGGTTTGTGTGGTCAACCTAATGCTGACACATTCCATATCCTCCTCTGGCACCCTAGTGCTGTTCCATGGTTGGTGTGTGACAGAGACAGACAGAGAGACAGGGGGGCAGACAGGTGGGCAGACAGGCGGACAGACAGGCAGAGAGAGGGTGGTGTGGGGAAAGGTCAGGCTGGTGTCCAGGGAAGAGCAGGATTAGACAGGCAGCTCTCTAAACCCTGTCCCAGGGTGATCTTAGAAGCTCTTTCTGCAGCTTGAGGGCTAGCCTGAAACACACAGACTGAGAGAGAGAAAGAGAGAGTCTGTGACTGTTTGTGTCACAGTAAGCCCATGCCACAAGCCAGTCTCAGTCTTGTTGAGTGGATGTAAATTCAGGTTATTGTCCTTGCAGGATATTATCCCACCCTCTACATGACACTCTGGCCAGGCAGAGGAGCACCTTCAGTCACAGCCTGATCCTGCCAGGGTGCTTGACAGAGCGCTTCAGGAGGTTCTTCTGACCAGCTGGTGTCAGACTGTTTAATAGACACCCAGAATCTGGGCATTCTAAGGAATGTACTGTTTTTTTTATTTATTTTTTGCTGCTCTCTTGACAAACCTTGAATTACTTACCTACTGTACCTACCTGCCTGCCTACCTACCTACCTACCAAACTATCTACTATACCTACCTACCTACTGTACCTACCTACCTACCTGCCTACCTACCTTCCTACCCTCCTACCTACCTACCGGTCTACCTACCTACCTACCTACCTACCTACCTACCTACCTACCTACCTACCTACCTACCTACCTACCTACCTGTCTACCTACCTACCTACCCGTCTACCTACCTACCTACCTACCTACCTACCTGTCTACCTGTCTACCTACCTACCTACCTACCTACTGTACCTACCTACCTACCTGCCTACCTACCTTCCTACCCTCCTACCTACCTACCGGTCTACCTACCTGTCTACCTACCTACCTACCTACCTGTCTACCTACCTACCTACCTGTCTACCTACCTACCTACCTACCTACCTACCTACCTGTCTACCTACCTAACTCTCTACCTACCTACCTACCTACCTACCTACCTACCTACCTACCTACCTACCTACCTACCTACCTACCTACCTACCTACCTACCTACCTACCTACAGTACCTGTCTACCTACCTACCTGGCTTCAGCCAGATTCCTGTTGTCATACAGATCATAGATCAGTTTCATTATCTGGAATGTTAAATAATGAATGAACAGTTTGATTGGATTTTGATTACTGTACCTACCTACTGAACCTACCTACCTACCTACTGTACCTACCGACCTACTAAACCATCATACCAACCTACCTACCTACCTACTGTACCTACCTACCTGCTGTAGCTACCTTCCAACCAACCTACTGTACCTACCTACCCACCTACCATGCTGTATCTACCTACCTGTCTACCTCCCTACTGTACCTACCTACTGTACCTACCTACCTACCTACTGTACCTACCTACTGTATCAACCTACCGACCTTACTACCTACTGTACCTACCTACCTACTGTACCTACCTACCTAACTACTACAGTACCTACCTACCTGCCTTCAGCTAAATTCCTGTTGTCATACAGATCATAGATCAGTTTCATTATCTGGAATGTAACGAATGTTTGATAATGAATCTCTCTTCACATCTTTGGTGTTTTGTTTGAGGATATTGGATCTTATTAAAATTACATTTTTCACAGTTATCGCTTCATCTTTTCATAAAACGTTTTTTATTGAGTAAGCGACGCAGCTCTGGGTCCTGTCCTGAAAAAGGTTTCTGCTGTGATATTCAGTACCCAGTAACCATGTTACCTCCTCCTCCCTCTCCTATCCCAAAAGATAAATAGCAGATATGCCAAAGCAAACTCGGGCGATGAATAATTCCACAGCTGATGAGCAAGAGTGAGAGAAGGAGAGAGGGATGGAGAAAGAGAAAAACAGAGAAAGAGGGTAGATAAAGAAAGAGGGAACTCATTGTGTATTCTTGGCGTATCTCAGTTTTGCATTGGATTTGAGCTAGCGGTGGTGTTGTGGGGCAACAGACAAGCGCCCTCAGCAGTAATGGGTTCAGGGGGTGCACTGACCAGCCTCCAGTCCCTCTCAGGCGCCTCCATGCATGGACAGGGGAGATAGGGGGACATGTCCTTGCTCCCTGGGCCCACATTAGCGTCAGCACCGTGGGTATTTACAGTGTGGCTGTGCTGACAGGAGCTCTGTGTGTCTGCATATCACTAGTGTATAAAAACTCAGGTCATCTGGGGCCACTGCAATTAAAGCCAACCTTTCTCTCTCTCTCTCTCTCTCTCTCTCTTTCTCGTTTTCTCACTTCTTTCTCTTTGGCCATCTCTCTCGATCCCTTCCTCCCTCTCTTAATTTAATCACCCCTCCACCCTTGACACACACGCACGCAGACACACACACGCACGCACACACACACACACACACACACACACAGGCACGCACACCCACCCACGGCACAGCTTCTTTAATTGTGAAGTCACATTCTTTACGTGATTCTGATGTGGGAAAGGACAATGGCAAATCCTGTTGCTATTGATCGGCAGTACGTCTCCCTGGAGCTGCTCGCCGCTGCGCTTTGGAGGGAGATTTAGTGTCCAGTCACAGCGGGCTGTGTGGGGGCTCGCAGACAGACAGGATTTCTGGAGAGGAACAAAGGGATCCTGGTTGTAAATACAGCGTCTTGTCATAACCAGACTCAGATGGCTTATTGAATTGTCTAGAGGCTGTATAGACCCAGACAGACACCTCTTCTGCTACACCCACAGTAGGACAGGTAGGCGAGTATGACTGACACCCGGAAACTCACATATCTACAGTAATACAGCAAGGACAATTGTGGTCCAAGGGTGACTTTGGGGCATGTTGTTCTATGGACAACAAACCAAAATCCAATTCATCAATTTGTAAAAAGGTGAAATTTTAAGAAGTTTGAGTTGAGTGATGGCATGTAGTGGGTGGTGTGTTAAGTGAAGCTAACAGGGCCTCCATCATCATTACTGGTATTGACAGCTGAACCCTCCCCTGCTCTCACTCTGACCCCACTGATCTTCTCCTATAGATTACCTGTCTCTGGACCAGAGCACACAACCGGACACACACACGCACATACATATACATACTGCACACACATACACACACACATGTATACTCACACACACACACACACACACACACACACACACACACACACACACACACACACACACACACACACACACACACACACACACACACACACACACACTCTCTCTCTCTCCCCTGAGGTGAGGATATCTGTCATAGCAACCGTCTGGGGACATGGAGTGGGGGGGGTATGTGAGGACACACACACTCACACACACACACTCACACACACACACACACTCACACACACACACACACACACACACACACACACACACACACACACACACACACACACACACACACACTCTCTCTCTCTCTCTCTCTCATACACACATACACACTTTATACCTGATTAGTAGTTCTGCCCGATGTCACCCCTGGATGACGTCTTGGTCTGACGGTGGACTCATCGGGTCCGATCTGTTCCAGGGCGTGTGTTCACCGCCGCCATCACTCTCCACCACAAAAGGCAGATCGGGAGTCAAGGTTGATGTAGCGAGCAGGGTATCAGGGCTCCATAAAGGCGTGGCCCTTGGTGTCTGGATAGCCAGCGGGGGTTTGGGGAGGGGGGTGAGATGAGGGATGGAGCAGGGGAGGGTCCGCCTGGCGGAATAAATAGCAGCATTAGCGGAGCTGCAGCTGGCCTGCCACAGAGCTTAGTGGCCTATGAAATGTGCAGCGCGGCATCGGCCTGGGAGTGCGGTGATGAATGGCTCGTATTCCTTCGCTAAAGCATATTAAAGTCAGATCACATGATGGATAGCAGACGGAGCAGAGGAGTGGAGGGGAGGCGTGGGGGCAGGGGGTTGAGGGAGCAGGGGAAGCTTTTGATAAAATATGAAAAGGGAGGAAATTAAATTTCGGACAAAAATATCAAAATCACAGGCGCTCGTAGCCCCCCCCCCCCCCTCCCTTCCTCACGCCCCTCCTTACCCCAACCCTTTACTGGTGAGTGATGAAGAGGCGTTTGAATCTTTAATGCCCCTCGCCCTGGCCCCCCGTCTAGTCTAGTGTGCCTGTACAGCTTTATCCAGGATTCAGGTGCTTCTGCCCTCACTACACACGCCCCTGCTCCTGGAGTTAACACACACAGCCTCCCTGTGACCTCCACGCATCCGAGTGACTTCCTTCGCCGTGCTCAACATGGTTCACCCCTCACACGGTCAGTTGAAAATGATTTAAGTTTACCTTTATCCTCTCTACCTATCAGCTATCAGTAACATTGAAGAACACAAGGTCAGACTCAACCCCTGGATTTAGGAGAGAGGGTTCCAGTCCCTTTCCATCTCTGCTTATTATGGGCTGTCCTCAGTAGTCCCTAGAAACTCGAGTTCGTCAAGACTGATCATTGGAGCTCAGCGCTCAGAATCAGTGACTCTCCCTATGTAATCAACACAGAGTCCCCATCAATAAAGAAGCACACTTAATTCACTAGGGGAAAAAATCAATTTGGCCGCTTTTAATTATCTCAGTCATGAATAACGCTGTTCATTATTGATGTCCTCTACGCTTCATTTTAAAGAGTCAGTAATTATGCAGAAAATGTCATTTAATTAGTTAACTGTCATCTTAAAGGCCTAAGCTCTATCAAATAATTGCGTTTTTTGTCGGCCTTTCATTTTGGGCTTGGTTTTGTGAGAGCTGGCGTGAAAATGATGAGGAGGAGTGGAACATAATATGATCTCCTGGTTGGTTCATATCTCTCTGGCTGGTCTGTGGAGAGGCTGGGCCACAAACCCACCCTCAATGTTGGCCTCCAGTCTCTACCACCTACACTTGTATATCTGCAAGTATTTGACCAAGTTTTGTTGTTGCAGTGTGTACGGGCAAAAGGCATACACATCTTTGGGTAGCAACGATTTCTCCTACAAATCAGTGAAAGCGGCAGTACTCAAAGCTTTTGAACTGTGCCCAGAGGCTTGTCACTACCGTTTTCGGTCGTTGGAGAAGCGTAAGAGTCAGTCGCATATGGAGTTTGCTAGAGAGCTGAGTACCCACTTTCATGGTGCCGCTGTGGAGGTGGATGATTTTGAGGGCTTGTGCGAGCGAATTGTTCTGGAGCAGTTTAAGAGGCCCTTGCCGCGTGGGATAGCCACCTACCTCACCAAGCGTAAGGTCATGACGGTGATTAAACCACGGGACTGGCAGATGAGTACATGCTTATTTACAAATGCAGGCCTGGTGAGGCAGGAAGGAAGGAGGGTAGTAATCCACCTGCAGGTGGATCGTCCTGGCGGAAACCATTCGGTTGAAGTGTCCTGGGGAGCGCAGGAGAAGGGCAACAGTAATGTTTGCAATTATTGCAGAGAGGCTGGCCACTGGAAGGCTGAATGCCCAATGCTTAGGGCTAAGAACAAAGACATATTACCTACTGGGCCGAGGCCCAGGGGCCCAAGAGCTCAGGGGGCCCTTTCTTGTGGCATAGTCAAAGGGCTTAGTCATTCATGTCAATAACAAGTCACAAGAAGGAAACTATCATGATACTTTTTAAATGAGTGTTTATCTGTAGTACTTTAGAGGGGCTGAGTACTCCATGAAATATGGGCCCTTCAACTGTTTTGGGCCCATAGCTGAGAAATCCAAAAAGCAAGTCCTCCCCATTAGGTCTCTCGAGTCAAAACCGAGCTGGGTAAAGCTGCTTTTATTGATTTCTCTAGTTATCTTCAAATTGGATTTGGTTGTCTGCTCATTGGGCAAATTCAAAAAAGTGATAAATTAAATGAGTGGGGGGGCCTTTACGTGTCTGTGCACAGGGGCCCATCATTTCATAATCCGTCTATGGCCAAGAAGCAGCAGGTTGGGAGCGGACGGGTTAAACCTAACGCACTGGCTGCAAGTGTCCCTGGCCCGTCGATGGGTGAGCGTGAGATCTTTGGCATAACTGGTGGCCCAGGCGAGTCTTATTTCCCATTCATATCCATGTCCCGGGTCGATTGTGCCATCCATCCAGCCAAGTGCCTGTCAATATTTTATGAGATACCGGCGCTTCTAATTCCCATGCTCTGCACTCTGTTTTGTCGTTCTCTGAGGAGAGTGACACGGGGATAGGATGGTGGTGTGAGGCCAGCGCTACCAGTGGAGGGGGTTGACATAATTTTAGGTAACGATTTGGCTGGTAGCCATGTATGGGCTGATGTGTCACCTCCACCCGTGATGTCTCCCTGTCCTGCATCCCCAGAGCAGACTGATGAATGTGCTGTGCATTCACAGCTTGTTCGGTTATGAGGGCTATGACGCGAGCTGAAGCTGCGTCTAAAGAGGAAAGTGGAGAGATTGGGAGTGTTCTACCTTTTCATTCCCTACCCTTCGTTAGGGAACTATTTGAGGCTGTGACGTCAGGCAGTGAGGAAGAAAGTGTTGCCTGTGGCTATTTCGTCAAGGATAGCGTTTTGATGAGAAAATGGTTGCCCCATGGCAACGATTTTGTGGGAGACCCCATTTTTCAGATGGTAGTTTCAACCAAGTTTAGGAAGTCTGTGTTAAAAGTAGCTCATGATGGTTCAGGGCACTTAGGTGTGCGCAAAATGTATGATCGGATCATACGGATGTTAAGAACTGCCACACCTGTCAGTTGACGGGGAAGCCTACACTGTAAGAAGAACACTGTGAAATGTACAGTAACAGGTCCGACATCGATCAATTAACCATTGCTCCTGATTTATCAGCTAAATACATGGCTAACGTTACACAAACACATGGCTAAATCAGCCGATTACATTCAGACTGACCACTCGCCTGAGTGGGAGCAAACGTTTGGTATCTAGTTAGTTTGCTGGAACTGTATCCATGTATGTTAGTGTATGCCTACACCATGTTAGTAGGTATAATACAGAAATACATGGTAGCTAACATTTTAGGGGGACTAGGCCGGCTAACGTTGCTTATGAACCTGAATTTAGCTACTTACACGTCAAGGAGAAGAAAGGTGAGATCCTAGTCGCTTTTGATGCCTAAAGTAACTCCAACCTCTCTCCAGATAGTAAAAGCCAGTCCAATATTTATTTGTGTATGTGATCTTCTTTTGTCTGACTCTTTTTTAGCCGAAGACCGTGGTTTCTTTGCTCCCGGAGTAGAAGTTCTCTCAGCCATATTCAGCAACGGACATGTCTCAAACGTCAATCAAGATGACGCTGCCCCTCTCTTACAGATATACGGTGCCGTTCAGGAGGTGGGGCACAGCGCCGGGCCGGCTTCGCTCATAATAAAAAGAAATTCTGCATTTGCTCCACAGGCACTACACTGTTGGCTATATTTTCTGTACAAATAGTTATGACTCCCCTGGACCTATGTATTGCATATATTGGATTTTATTTTTTTTATTTTATTTTTTACAAAAAGTGCAGTAAATCTAACAGAGCAGCTTTAAAGCATGACCATCTTGCCCACTTTTCTCAAATACTTATTTAAAGAGTTTGAAGCCTGGAACCAAGTCAATCCACCGTGATTAATCGGACAAGTCGTTATGATTGAAGCAAGTTTGTACGATATCAACATTGTTTTTAAACAAAAAAAAATCTTCTAATTGTTTGATATCATACAGACTTGGGGCTTTTATCATACGGTAAAGGCCACCTGACAAGTCCTGTGGTTACAATTCATCAGGTGACCTTTAAAGCTTAGCAGCGGCTACAGTATTTCCCAAAGGCTATAGAAAATGGCTACACTGGCTGTGATTTGAAAATACTTACACACAGGATCTAAGCATTTAATCCAAATAATTTCAACTGAAACAAGGGTGATTGTGCCCCTTTAATGGCTGTGTGAAGAATAGGGATGTGAATTGAGCAATTTTGTAGTTGACTGTTAGATAGAAGTAGCCTACTTGTTCCCATTCCTGGTACAGAATCAACATCAAACAAATACTTACCTCTGGATAAATTCCAGTGATGTCGCTGCCTCTGAATATTCAATGTTGAATAATATTATGTAGTATGACCTAAAGAGGACAGCCAGGGCAGATGTGAAATCTGACAGCTCACTCAGTTTTAGGACAACTCTGCCCTCAATGGAGAGCATCCATTTCTTGGCTCGGAGAATGGAGTCTCCTGAAAATTAAGTTTAATCTATCAAAAATTCTGTTTAAAAACCTTCCACTCATCATGCTGTATAATCCAAGTCTCCAGTATCCAGTCATATGCTCAGAACTTCCTAAATGAACACAAGTTCCAGACGGATTGTGAAAAGTATCAGTGGGCAAGTGAAACTCATGCACTATTTTTTTTTAGTCAAAATCTATTTAGTGACCACTTGTTTAGTTACTGTTTAGCGACTGTACAGTGACTACTTGATACAAATATGCTCTATAGGTGAAGTGACCCTTTAAGTCAGTGTGTTATCTATTGTCTAGTGCTGGGATCTTACTGAGCATGATGAGCCTGGGCAGGCTCGGCAGGAAAAGCTGGGCCTCAACGTCTGCCTGGGTGGAAGTTTCCTGAAACACAAAATAAACGGAAAACACAATTAGAAGAAAGTACCACATTCATAAGGCAAAAAATCTAAGAGAAAACTGATGTGGCAATATGGTAAAAAAGTACAGTATATATCCAAAAGATAACTAACTAGTCAAGACTTGTATTGCAGCTAGTCCAGGATCTCTTCCATCTGGCTCTGAAAGGATAACAAATTTTCCATCTCTAATATGCAACTTTAAATGCTCACATAGAGATGAACATTTTGAACTTTTAAATGTGCAAAAGTGCTGCTCTGCTCCAGGCCCTCAAGGGCCAAGCGGATAGTTCAGTGAGCAGCCAAGGCCACAGAGGAAGGCTGTCGATGCAAAGCTGAACTACCTTCGACCGGGCTAATAGGATGATTTAACCTTGGAGATCCCTTGGCTCAGCGAGTGATAACACATACGAAGTTGCACAAGTATACAAACCCAGTCCTATCTCCATCCCGTATAAAGCTGAGAGCTAATAAGCGGGCGTGTAGGAGTTATATATTATATTACACTCGACCATCATCTAGTGAGCTAGATACGTTGGTGTATGTAGGCCTACAGCTCTGTCCTTCACCCCGTAGCCAGCTGGGAGCTAATACATGGGTGAGTGAGCAAGTGAACAGGTGTGTAAGAGTACAATAGACGTACACACCCAACCACCTATATCATCTAGTGAATTAGATACGTTGGTGTGTAGACCTACAGCTCTTTCCTTCACCCTGTAGACAGCTGGAGGCTAATACACAGGCATGAGTGAGTTATTGAACGGGCGTGTAAAAGTCTATAATATAGCCTATATAGATATATACAGACACTCGACCACCTATATCATCTAGTGAGCTGGATACGGTGTGTATACAGCCCTGTCCTTCACCCCGCTTTTAACTAGAAGCTAATATAAACGGGTGTGAGTGCTGAAATACTGTATCTGGCCCCCACAGTGTTTAGCCCCCCATATAGCTGGGCTATATAGGGTGCATTTGGTAGGTATGTCTTTTCACTGTGTGGTGTGCAATGCACGCATGCCTGCGGAGGATGCGCATGATACCTGTATGCAATGTCTTGGACTGGACCATGCACGATTGGCGGCAGAGGACCCCTTAAGCTGCATGGGGAGCGGCTGCGCTTGGGGAGAATGAAGGTCTTAGCCTCACAGAGGCCTCTTGACCACCTTCTCCCGTCTGAGGCGATGGGTCATCAGCAGCATTCTCCCGCTGTGGATGTTCGCCTCCCCCCATCTGGTACAGTGCACCGTCGGCAGGGTTCCCCCCCAGCTGCTCTAGGTGCCCCTCCTTCTAAACGTTCTACTACTGAGAACTAAGACCTCCTCGAACGTAGGGTGGCTGACCTGTGCGAGGAAGTGAGTACCTTAGATGAGGAGGATGACGACTCTCTGTCTCTTAATACCCCAGACGATCTGGAGTTTGGTGACAGCGCCTCTGTGCTGCATCAGCATTTTGAAGGCGCTGGATCTGCCGTACCATCAGCAGCTGGGTCTATTGCCCCCTCCTATGCTGACAGTGCTGGTTCAGTAGAACCACTGGCGGCTTCTGAGGCGACACATGCTCTCCTGGAGAAGGTGGCAGTCTCCCTTGGCCTTGAGTGTGAGGAACCAGCCAATGACAGTCTCCTTATCCCCACCTGTCCCCAGTTCGCTGTGGTTTCCGCGAATACTGGGGTAAGATGCAGGGGTGTTTCCGTCCTTCCAGGGATGCCAGGCTGTGGACGTTCATGGCAGAGCAAGAATCCATGGGGATCGCTGGATAGTGGATACCCTGCTATGGATGACATGGTGGCAGCCATAATCCTTCCTGATAAGGAGATTATTGGCAAGGTGCCAAAGCTTAAACCTGGACCTGAGAGACTCAGTGACGAACTTCTGAGCTCTACCTTCAGCACCCTCTCCTCTATGGCCCGTCTTATGAATGCAGCCATGCTTAGCTCCTACCTGGCCCGCCTACTCCCTACCCTCTCAGGAGGTGGCCAAGACCTCGTCAATGAGGCAATGGAGGTGTCCAGGTTGCTTGGTCTGCTACAGGCGGACCTGGCACGGGCTAATGGCCGGGCCATGGCTTCGGTAGTGTCCTCACGCCGCCACCTTTGGATGTTGCAGTCTAAGCTCCCTTTGCCGGTCCAGAAGACCTTCATGGGGCTGCCCCTTACACCAGGTGTTACCTTTGGACCAGGGGTGGAAACATTTCTGCAACAGACGGTGAAGCTGCGCAAGGACAGGGAGACTTTGCAGCAGTTCATGGCCACTTCGTGCCCCAGGCCTTCGCCTAAGAAGCCCTGGTGGCCAGGACAGGGGCTCCCGCCTGGTCTTCAGCAGCGCCTAGGGCCTCCACCCCCACTGCCGAGCCAGCTTCCAAGGCAGCAGCATGGCAACCAGGGGAGTAGGAATCAACAACACCGTCAGCGGCGCAGGGCCCCCCTGCTGGACGAAGCCAGCCTACAACTAGGAGGGGTGGCGCCCAGCAGTCTACCTGACTGCCATGCGGCCGTCCTTGGCCGCTTCTCCCTGGCCCAAAGGGCAAACTGGGAGGAGTGGGTGGAGTCCCCTTGGGTGCTGGATACAGTCCTGAGGGGTTACAAACTCCAATTCCGTCGTCGGCCGCCACCCTACCAGGGTGTTCGGGTAACCACTGTGTCTGACAGGGCAAGGAGGAGGGTCCTCCGGCTGGAGAAGACCTCACTTCTTGCAAAAGGCGCTGTAAGGAAACTAGAGCCATCAGAATGGCTCAGTGGATTTTACTCCACATATTTCATCGTGCCAAAGAAGGGCGGTGGCTACCATCCTATCCTGGACCTGCACGTCCTCAATTGTTGCTTGAAAAAGCTAAGGTTCAAGATGCTGTCCCCGGTTCGCGTGTTACAGGCCATCTCCAGGAGCCTATGGTTCACCACGCTCGATCTGAGGGATGCATACTTCCATGTGCCCGTTCACCCGCTTCACAGGAAGTACCTTCCGTTTGCCTTCGAAGGAGTGGCGTACGAGTACGAAGTACTCCCCTTCTGACTTTCACTTGCACTGCATACCTTCACCAAGTGTATGGACGCAGTTCTAGCGCCCCTGTCTTCCCAGGGAGTTCAGGTGCTGAACTACCTGGACGATTGGTTAATTTGTGCCCCATCGAGAGAGCAAGTTGCCAGGGACACTAGAATTCTGTTGAGCCACATCCAGGATCTGGGTTTTATTTTTTATATTTAAGGGGAAGCTCTTGATGGGAGCTTAGCTTAGCTTAGCTGATGCAGCTGCTGCTTCCTCTTGCTGCTTCTTCCGGACTGCGCTCTGTCCGGACTGCT
Source organism: Borostomias antarcticus (assembly GCF_949987555.1). Taxonomy (NCBI): domain Eukaryota; kingdom Metazoa; phylum Chordata; class Actinopteri; order Stomiiformes; family Stomiidae; genus Borostomias; species Borostomias antarcticus. Next base: position 6,858,670 of record NC_140243.1, read on the forward strand.
TCCGCCTTCCACTCTGTGCTACAGCAACAACAATGTAATTGTACTCTAGCCTAGTCTGAAGCTAGGCTGTATTGTAACCTTAGAATGCCTTTGTTTAATAAACACCAGCGTCTGTGACGGCTTCTGGAAAACATCTGTCTGGAACTGAATCGATTTACATCAAAACAGGGCGTTGTCGAACAAGATTGGATTGAGCTGCACCAGGCTCTGGGGAATCGCAAGGGAGCCATCTGTCTGCACGGGGGTGCCAACCAAGGTAGGCTAAACAGTTTTGCCTTGGTGTAACAATCAGTAGGCTATCCCTGTGCAGACGGGTTGCTGAAAAGCCCCCAGAGCCTGTGTAACTTACCAATAAAGAACCAGTTGAACCAGACAGGATGTTGGGTGAAAGCCATGCATGATGTAGCGCACTAATAGAGTGTTAAATGGTGTTTTAATGTTTTAATGTTGCATGCCAGCCATAGGGGAATCATACAGGACGACTGGAGACAAGAATTAGTAAGAATAAATGGTCTTGCTTTTGTCAGGTAGACAGAAAAGAGACATTTCCTTTGTGTAAATGTGTTTAAGTGCCATCGAAAGACACTGGTGAGGACCGACTGCATAATGCGTGAAAGATAAACTACTGAAGTGGACCCGTTGAGACAGTAATCAGTGAGAAGGGAATATCCACAGATCGTATATCGAACTAAATTGTGACTGAATCCAACAAAAGGAGTATTTATGACTATGTCTGTAGTGGGCCCGCTGAGAAGGGAAGTTTAGTTAAGAGGGAAACCCCCATAAATATTCTGAAATAATCTGAAAACAGGAGCTGTGACGTCACTGCTCCCAAACCACCCTGCAGGGGGGCAGGGGGCTCTGGCAGGTAGACAAGGAACAGGGGGTAATCGCATACCAAGGTAGTCGAGGTTAAGCCCAGAACAGTGAAGTTACAACTAAGAAAGACCGGTAAAGAAAAATAACTAATTGACTGGAGTGGGCTGCGAAACCACGGTTAAAACTCTTGAATGCATGTAGTTTTGTCACTGGTAAACAGTCCTAATAACAACAATAGAATTCTAGGAGTGGCTAAAATGTCTTTGTCTATGTATTAATGTTGTACAATAACAATGCCTTAACAATGCTGAAAACACGCTATGCTAATATTGCTGTAACAATAACATTGTAATAACAGAAGCCAGCTGGTCTGGTAAGAACTAAAATGGCGAGTAAGAGGTGACCAGAGTTTTGGAGATGAGGAGAACATAATTTGAACTAACTCTGACCGCTATTCAACGACAATCTGTAACAATAACAGTTTGATTGGTCTTGATAAAATGTAAATGCTAAAATATGATGTAATGTGTTTTGAAAGTGGTACAGCTAACCAAGAGCAAGTGAAATCATTAATTAATGCTAAGATAACGCCGTGCAATCGCTCTTGACTGCATGAGGGGAGAGGCTGAGGAGAGCAGTTTTTTGTGTCTCTGGGTGTGTGTGTCTTTGGCGGATTACACACACAAACGGCAGGAGCCACTAGGCTATTAATAGGCACAAGCCCCCACCTCATGCTCTCCCGCTCACACACACTCAAGAGTATATTGAAGACACATACTGTAAAAAAGGAATCCAGTTAAATAGCATAATTTCTCCAAACACAGACCGAAATCTTAAAACATACATATGAGTACGCAAGTCAAAATGTATTTCATTATAGCTCAAAAGAGCCTTGTGTGAAAAATACTCTTGTATAGAATCAATTGAAACAGCTAACTGAGAAAGGTATAAGGATGAATCATATTGTATATAATAAAATAACTATGGTTAGTTGTTAGCTAATTATGATATTAAACTATTGTGCCTGCACTTGAATCCTGAGCTTCTTGTCTTTGAAATCGAGAGTTTAACATGTTTTTGAAAGATTTTTCAAGGTGCCCATCCACATCCATTGTATGACTAAAACGGTGGTAGAGCAATTATCACACTTTCTCAAAAGTGCTAGTTTTGTCAACGTTTTGATCTGAACCATTGTATATGATCATAAGTAACCTTAAAACACTTTACTACTCCTTTAAGGTTCCTGATCAAAACTTTAGTAATACGACACCGCTGTTTAAAATCTGTCAGTGAGTATTTACCTGCAGGATGGACGAGGAGCGGCGTGGTGGACCGGCGGTGCGGGTCAGGCGGGTGACACACCACCGAAAACATGACCAGAGTGGTGGATTTGGGGAGACTGGGATCTGATGCTGCCGCAGCCCTTTGGCAGCTGGCCATGACACGGACCCCAACTCTGCCTGATACCACCCTTTACCGTAAGAAATGTATCTCCTGACTGGAGAGATATTTCTAGGACATACGAACTAACTACTAACTTTAACTAACTTTGTGATGCGCTCTGGAGCCAAGGTCTTTTCAACAGTGGTAAGAAGTTAAGGGCCTGGCAGAACAAGGGACTCCCTGCTTGGCTTCGTTCCTTATCCATTGTGGCCTGGCCGCCGAGAGCCGGAGGAGACTAACTTTACGACCCAACCCGTTGGGTCCATCAATTATTAGTGTCATTATTGTAATTACTAAATTTTTATTGTCATCTTAGCTCTGTACATAACATTTAAGGTGCATACCATGCTATTGTGTTAATTTGTTTTGTTTTGTTTTTATTTAATCTAAAGGTAGACAGTGTCTCTACCCCGAATCACCTTGAGCAGAGCGACACACCAGCGCAACGTACAAGCTTTGAGCACACATGCGGGAGACTGTCCCCTAGGAAGGAAACAGAAGGAAACAAATCTGACCCAACACAGTCTGCATTCCCACAGTGTGGAAGCTGACCTTACAGTAGGCTTGATCAATGTTGTGCCTTTCTCTCTCTCCATTACAGAGAGGGGGCGGGGTCAAGAAGCAGACAGTGTACGGACGTCCACACCAGTGAAGTGAGCAGGTAAGGTAGAGAGTTCAGACATTTTTGACTACTGTCCTGTATACCCCGATGGCCAGGTGTGACCATGAGGCAACAGCTGTGAGGTCACCGCCCTAAAGTATGTCCACTCCAACGAGGCTGGCGACAGACGGGGGAGGTGATCGACAGGTGAGCCGGGCAGCCGGACAATGGGTTCAGAGAAAAGAGAGTCAGATACTCTCTGTGTGGAACGTGATGTGATGCTGCAAGGGGCAAGGAGGAAGTAGAATGGCGCCTCACCCCTCACCCTTGAGCCAGACCTCAGAGATTGGGGAGTTTGGAGACATGCCAGGAACGGCCAGGAAATGGGGATTAGTAATGAAAGTGGAGCTAGATATCTCTAAACATCAGGAGAAGAGATGGACAGAATATTGCTATGGTTGCTCAATGCTCGATACTTTGTTCAATGCTTAATGCTAATTAATTAATTAAATTATTGACTAGAGTCCCCTTGGCGTCATTTAGAGTCCACTGTATTATTGTCATAATTCAGTGTCCGGGGGGGGGGGGGGTGTAAGTCTTATTTTGAGTCAGTCTCATTTTGACTAAGTATCATTTTTAATTTATTTTACTGACAGCATCAGGGTAAAGTGTTGAAAATTATCCAATATATTAATTAAAGGAACAGTTGACATGTACTAGATAATTTAGGATTACTGTAAATTGAAAGTTAAAAGAAACGCGCTGGTCAAGACATTTATCTGCACTAATATTTATTATGGCCATGTCCAACTTATAATAACTTATAAACAGGGAAATTGCAAATGTTTTTTGGGTTAAAAGAAGGAACCGGGAAGAATTGGATGTGAACCTTGTACACCTGTAATCTCTGCGCTGTGCTGAGTTCCAGTTAAAGGAAAAAGTGACTTTTGAGCCAAGCCTCAGATGAGGGAAACCCAAGAATGGAATCTCCTGCTGATCTCCTCCACATCACCTGGTCGACCCAAGGACGTCCCATCCGGGGTGCTGGAGGATCAGACGGGGGAGGGAATCACACGATCTCGATAAAGACAAAGACACGTGCAGGAGGCGTAAAAAGATGTCCGTGAGAAATAATCGTTTTAATGAATAATCACTAATACACATATATATCGTTACTTATTGTGTAACAAGCGAAACTGTAATAAGTTTCCCGTTGAGTCGTATGTTGTTGTTTTTTTTTTAATAATGCACTTATGTTTAAAGTCATATGTTTGTTTCAACTCTTAAAAATAAATGTTTTAGACAATTTGACTAAAATATTAGATTTTCTCTCCACTCTCTGAAAATTCTCTCTCTCGAGCTATCTCTGGCCTTCTTAGGTTGGACGAGGGCGGTGGAGGTGACGTGCGACAACCCGTGATATATTGTGGGAAACGCTCGTGGCCTTCGCTCCCTGGGTCCAACCTACGCCATTCATCTAAGCTCTTTAGATGACAAACACAATTCTTTTGAAAATTGACTTTGGTTTAGAAATTGTTGTTCTGTAATTATTCTAATAGAATGTATGTGTACATGTTTAATGTTAATTGTAATTTTGGGGTGTTTAACCATAATATGCAATTAGTGTTGTCTTATTGCTATTGATAGTTCTATGTCTAAGTTAGAATGTTAAAGGTGAAGTAATTTGGTTTGGGAGTAAAAACTCCCAGACGGGGGTTCTGAAGTGGGCAAAACTTCACATTCTGTTGTTTTAGACATAATTCACTATTGCTAACTTAAATTTCAACAGCTGACCTGTATTAGGCCACAGTGTGTATACTTATTTTTTATTTTTGTTTATTTTTTTGGCTATTTGAATAGCCACACTGAAGTCTGACCTAATATGGAACTTTCCTGGCAGCATTTATACTGACAAGTAGTAAGCAGCAGGTGCAATTGCACAACCAGACACTGGACACTCCATAGCCTAGAAGGTTCCGGTCGTCTAGGCAACGGAGTTTAATCTTGACCTAGATGGTATTTCAATACATGATTGCTGTCTGCTACATAACTTGATATCTTACCCCTCCCTCTGGTAACGATGTTAAAGCATTTTTAAGGGGAAGATCTTGATGGGAGCTTAGCTTAGCTGATGCAGCTGTTGCTTCCTCTTGCTGCTTCTTCCGTACTGCGCTCCGTCCGGACTGCTTCCGCCTTCCACTCTGTGCTACGGCAACAACAATGTAATTGTACTCTAGCCTAGTCTGAAGCTAGGCTGTACTGTAACCTTAGAATGCCTTTGTTTAATAAACACTGTGACGGCTTCTGGAAAACATGTGTCTGGAACTGAATCCATTTACATCAAGGGTCAGTGAGCTTCATTCACTCTCGGTTAGTGCATTGGATAGTAACTTGACACCATCACTACAGCCTATCGGTTGGTTGGTCAACCTTTGCCATCCTCTGTGGTGGCACACTCCACCAGGGGCGTGGCTACTGGCTACCTCTTGGGCACAGCTCAGAGGGGTTCCCCTGTCTGACGTTTGTGCCTCAGCCAATTGGTCGTCACCTAGCACCAGGGTTGGAAATTAACAGTCGCCATTCTATCTGTCAGAGTGTCAGAGTGTCAGTACCCCAGGACATGGACACACAGTGGTGAGGTCCTGAGAGCCAGCCAGCCGCTGTGGGATAATTACATGAAAATAGAAAAGCTAATGGGCCGTGAGGCTTGGTTCAGCTAAGGGCTGCCTACGGGGATGGGAGCTGGGGCTGGAGGTGCATCATCATGGACAGGTTTGGGGCTGGGACTGGTGTTGATGCAGGCAGGTGAGCAGAGGCCAGTCTCCTTCTTTTCCAGGAAGTTCAACAAGTATCAGCTGAACTATTCTGTAATTCTGGTCTGGGTGCTGCAGCACTTTGCTGTCTGTGTGGGGTCTGGGGTAGCTCCGGTCTACACCAACCACAACCCCTTAACCTTCATTCATTCTTTGAGGTCCCCCAATCAGAGGCACCTCAGGTGGTCTCTGTTCTTGCAGTCCCACGACCTGGATATCCGCCACATTAGGGGTACTGCAAATGTTGTTTCAGAAGCTCTATCACAGGCTCCATGAATTGTTTGTTGTTGGAATGATGCACACTTGTGTTTTGGGTGTTGGTTGTGTGGTGGATTGGGTGTTGGCGGGGTCCCTTAAGGTCCCCCGTCTTATGGGGGTGCTGACAGGGACCTATATCAACCCCTGCAGTCCAGCAGAGCCTTGGTGTTCTCCTCTCCTCCCTGGAGGCACCCATTTTGTTCTTGGTTGCTGTGCCTGTTTGATTATATTTTATTATATTTTTGGTTCCCTTAGGCTTTGGTTAAGTTATGTTTTGGATTCCTTGGTTAGCTTTGTTTTTCTGTTGTTTCCCTTGATTAGTTTAGTTTCCTTTTTCTGCACCTTACAACACTACACACATGTACACTAGTTCACTCATGCATGCACCTACACTACTCTACTGATTATACACACACCCATATTTCCTTTTCAATTTAGCCTAGGTTAAGTGTATTATTTGCATCCTCCAATAAATTTATTGTTATACTTTTGATTTTTGGTTCTGCGTCTCCCACTTTGTCATGGCCGTCCGGCCCGGTTGGTGACGTGTGTGTGTGTGTGTGTGTGTGTGTGTGTGTGTGTGCGTGCGTGCGCATGTGTGTGTCTGGTCCTCTCCACTGGCAACTCTTGGTACAAGAAAAAAGTGTGTGAAAAAAAACAAAAACAATGTGAAGGTGATGCATGGCCTTGGCACGGCTGGCTGCCTTCCTGGCCAGACTCCCTCCCTCATTCCTTTTTAATATATTTATATATTTGTTTCATTAATTTATGAAAATGATCAATCACTTTAAATGTAGCCAGAATGAATCCTCTGGTGATGCTAATCGAGAGGAGAATTTGAAAGAGGGGCGTCATCAGTCAACTGCCCGCATCAGCGTATTATCTAGACCGACTGTCCTCTCTCTCTCTCTCTCTCTCTCTCTCTCTCTCTCTCTCTCTCTCTCTCTCCGTTCCTCTCTGACTAACTCAGAGAAATGCTGTGATAGAGGGGTTTTCCTACTATGTGTAGCAGACAGCAGAGAACACCCTCAAAGATATGACACCCCGACAGTATACATGTATCCTGTCACTCTCCAAATATAAAAATATATTTTAAATTTAGAGTTTCTTTTCAGTTTAGTTTTACAAAATCGATGATGGATATGAATTGATCATTTGTTTTGTCAGCTGAGGAAAGAGGTAGAATATAGCATGTACAGTAGTGGCATGAATATGCCATGTACTGTTAGTGACATGAATATGCCATGTACTGTGCCATGTATTGTGGTATTATTCCAGCCTGTCTGGAATCATATTGCGAGGAGCCTATAACCCATAAACAGTCATGTTTAATTAACCAATCATTAATTTTTAAAGCTCGCCTCGCCCCTCTGCCCTCATTCTGCCTGCCAACATGTCATCTCATGTCCTCAGGGTCAGACATAAATTCTGCTCAGTCAATGTCCAAGGTCACAGAGCTGACTTCATAATCCCCATCACACTTCCATGCCTCATCACAGCACCTGTCCTGTTGGAACATAAGGAGGGATAGATGGCTCTGGAGTATTGATCTGGAATAGACCTGTTCTCCAGGGGTAGATGGTCGATTGGTGCCATTCGCCACCTATCACCTGCATGTTATGGCGACTAGTATGACCCCAGCCCTGCGTCTTCACCCCTAACCTAGATCACTATAGTGCGCCAGCACACACACACACACACGCAAACACACGCACACACACACACACACACACACACACACACACACACACACACACACACACACACACACACACACACACACACACACACACACACACACATGCATTGATCCCACACCTCCCTAGCTGCAGGGGAGTTCTGCTGCACCATAATGACCAAAGAGCAGAGTGTCAGAGTGTCAGAGTGTCAGAGTGTCAGTACCCCAGGACATGGACACACAGTGGTGAGGTCCTGAGAGCCAGCCAGCCTCTGTGGGGTAATTACATGAAAATAGAAAAGCTAATGGGCCGTGAGGCTTGGTTCAGCTAAGGGCTGCCTACGGGGATGGGAGCTGGGGCTGGAGGTGCATCATCATGGACAGGTTTGGGGCTGGGACTGGGACTGGGGCTGGGGACAAAGTGTCCTGGTGCAGTGCGGTGTGTTTGACTCTACTGCCTATAGGTCAGGGGGAGGAACAATTAAACCTCCGATCACATGCTCCCAGGCCAGGAAGAGCTTCCCTTTGGCCCGCAGCAAAGTCAAAACCGGTCCAGGAAGCTTCTGTCTCCCTCACACCCCCCCCCCCCCCCCCCCCACACACACACACACACACACACACACACACACACACACACACAATCCCCTGCTCTCTGTGGATCAGACATGTCTCTGAAGGTCGTTTGCTCCAGTACGGCTCTGCTCCCCGATAGTCATGCTGATTTTGACCACATCGTTTTTTATATGATCACTCTTAACGCAGTGGCCAGTCAGTCCTGGCTGTTTGTTGTGGTGATTCACAGACGGCTGTTTAACATGGAGGGGATTAGGAGAATGACTTGGGAAGTTGTCAAGCTCAATAAAAAAGTATGGCTCAGCGTAGCCTATGTGTATATCTGTGTTCATGTTATATGACACCTAATATAGTCTGTATTTATGAACAACGGCAAATTATACGAGCTGGAGTTTGGAGCAGTCTGGGCTTCTTAACAGGATATTTAGAGAAAGTAATTTACGGCCCTGTCTGTTATGATGATATGTCCATGTTCTCTGTGCGTCCTCTGTCGGAACACATGGGACTTAGTTTAAGCTTTTATCCAAATGGACCTACTTATGGTTAACACTCTTATCCAAGACCACCCCGCACGAATGAGCCGTCAACTCCAAAATTGCCTTGAAGTGCAAACTGAGTTGCACACAATCAGAAGTATTGGATAGGAAACTAAAGCTGCAAAAAAGATGTGTGCTAACTGTGTGTTTGTTATTTTTGGATCTTGTTAAAAGGCTGAAAGTCTTGTGGGGACAATAACAGAGCAGACACTCTAAAGGTTAATGAGGCATGTTTGTGCTCCGAGGAGAAGACGGTGATCTTTACGGAAGAGGAGACGTTTTCCACCGGAGGGGACGCCATAGTGACAACCCTCAGATCTCATTATCAGGCTTATTGATTGGACAGGGCCACCTGCCCCCCTCCCCACATACACGCATACACACGTACATGCACATGCACACACACACACACACACACACACACACACACACACACACACACACACACACACACACACACACACACACACAAACTATTTTCAGCACAGTAGGTGAAATTGCCTCTGGTTCCAAGTGACAATTGTTTTAATTAGATTTAACGAGGTGTGTAATAATTGGTGCATATCCAGCTGGGCCTCAACAATCCACAATGTTGCCCTTCACTCTCCATCCTCACAAATGAATCTACAGGGGAACATTTGACATTGGTGCATGAGCTCCAGGGTGCAGTGATATCCGGGTGTGGATGTCCTCTGGGTGCACTCTTTTTCACGTGAAAAGGAATGTATGTACAGTAACAGTATAGACAGTGAGGTAGGATGATACAGTATAGACAGTGAGGTAGGATAGTACAGTGTAGACAGTGAGGTGGGATAGTACAGTATAGACAGTGAGGTGGGATAGTACAGTATAGACAGTAAGGTGGGATAGCACAGTATAGACAGTGAGGTAGGATGATACAGTATAGACAGTGAGGTAGGATAGTACAGTATAGACAGTGAGGTGTGATAGAACAGTATAGACAGTGAGGTGGGATAGTACAGTATAGATAGTGAGGTAGGATAGTACAGTGTAGACAGTGAGGTAGGATTGTACAGTGTAGACAGTGAGGTAAGATAGTACAGTATAGACAGTGAGGTAGGAGAGTACAGTATAGACAGTGAGGTAGGATGATACAGTATAGACAGTGAGGTAGGATAGTACAGTATAGATAGTGAGGTGGGATAGTACAGTATAGACAGTGAGGTAGGATAGTACATTATAGACAGTGAGGTGGGATAGTACAGTGTAGACAGTGAGGTGTGATAGTACAGTATAGACAGTGAGGTAGGATGATACAGTATAGATAGTGAGGTAGGATGATACAGTATAGACAGTGAGGTAGGAGAGTACAGTATAGATAGTGAGGTAGGATGATACAGTATAGATAGTGAGGTAGGATAGTACAGTATAGACAGTGAGGTGGGATAGTACAGTATAGACAGTGAGGTAGGATAGTACAGTATAGACAGTGAGGTAAGATAGTACATTATAGACAGTGAGGTAGGATGATACATTACAGACAGTGAGGTGGGATAGTACAGTATAGACAGTGAGGTAGATAGTACAGTATAGACAGTGAGGTAGGATAGTACAGTATAGACAGTAAGGTGGGATAGTGCAGCAGATAGGCAGTGGGTTGGGCGTAGTGGAGGAGGTGAATCTCATCATTGCCGTGCTGCATGCAGAAAGCTTCTGCGGCGGCTCTGTGATTCAGCTGTCCCTGCCAGGCTCTGACCCACCCAGGGACGAGGGCATCGGCCCGGCAACTCTGACCCACCCAGGGAGGAGGGCATCGGCACGGCGACTGGCAGCTTGATGAGGGGGGGGGGGGCAGGTGGGACAGATGGTCCAGCCACTGCCTCCCTCGGACAGCATGGGAGGAGGAGGGGAGGGGAAGGGAGGAGTGGTGGAGAAGAGGTGGAGCAGAGGGGGTGGAAGGAAGGATAGAGAAGGGGTGGTGGTGGCGGAGAGAAGAGGTGCTGGAGGAGGTGAGATAGGGAGGTCGATGAATGGAGGAGGTAGACTGGGTGGAGGTGTGATGCGGAAGGCCATGCTGGAGAGGGAGCTCTGGGTCTGGTTGAAGGGATGGAGGAATGGAGAGTGTTGAGTGTTTCCCTTTATCTAAGTTTCCCCAAATAAATTGTTATAAATTGTGTGATGTCGGGTGGCTGTGTGTGTACTGGTGGGGGGGGGGGGGGGGGGGGGGTGTGGAGGAGGAGGAGTCCTCCACCTTATTCTGTATCCTCAGACATTTGGAAAGATTTAATTAAGTTAAAACACAACCTCGGTACAGTATGTAGGCTATGATTACAATAGGAAGGAGTAATGCGTTGTGCAACATACTGTACATTACACTGAAATGTGTGGAAATAATGTTGGAATTCTACAAACAGATGAAAATATTGACATATGGCCAATAAATGATAAGTTGCAGGCATTGTGTTCTTAAGTACTGTATACTTTTCTGATTGGCCGCGAGTTTTCGAAGAGGGTGGGGGTACTTTAAGAGCCTCGCGCACCAACAGCACTCTTGTCAGATGGATCCCCTCTGCAGGAGAGCAAAGCCACTTAAGTCAACGACGAGAAGCGCATATAGCATGGCAGATAAAGTTTGAAACCTTCGACGCTGCACACGGATACCGACAGAACATCATACCGATCCAGGTTTGTGCACAGTTTTCGTACACCAATAGCTGCCTGCCAGTCTTCAAAGACGCTGTGTAAAAGAAACGGCAAATCTGTGTTTCCAAAGTGGACTAGCAACACCATCTATAATGCATGTATCAAATAAATTACGTTTAATGCGTCTGTTGTTTTGTGTAGAAATACTAAGCAAGCTAATAGGCTAAGATTAAATTGAAAGTGAAATACATTTAGCCTTTTACTCAACTCGGTGAATCTGCTCCTGTGCTTAGTCAAAAGTTCAGTCCACTATCAATTTCACAAAAAGCCAAGACACTTAGCTAATCGTGTAATTTCCTTTGCCAAAGTATAAGGCAATTAACGTTTCTGCAAATTATGAGAGCGAGAGCACTCTAGGAAAACTGTCTCGGCACGATAATAATCAACTAATTGCAGAACTTTTAGCATTATTGCTTAATGGGGTGTTCAAAAGTGTTCAAATAACTCATCGCCTGTATGTTTTTGGTGTGGATTATCTACCTATACAGTCCACCTTTCTCCTGATGTTGCAGTCTTGAGAGTTCATATAGTCACTGTATTTCAGTGAGAGTGCACAGGACAACAGAAGTGGGCCTGAATCCATGTACCTGGTATATAGAGAGCACTATCAGGATTACTGCTGCTTTCTTTGATTTATCTGAAACAATGGAAACCTCAGGTCACTCCTTAAGGTGGACCAATGTCATAAAATTATTCTGACAATCTGTGTTGGCAAGACGTTATTCCAGTCCCATTTTTGTTCCAGACAATAAAAAGTGAATTGAACCTACATTTAGAGCGATCACTTTAACCCCTATAGGTTTTATATAAACAGACAAAACGTAATGGAAGGACACAATATATTTCAATCTGTGACTATGAGTGAATGATTTCGTGCTCATCATGTATTTGGCATTTGATGCTCCCTCTCTGTTCACTTTCTAACTGGGGCGGGGATCCTGGGAGGGTCAGGGGGGACATGCCCCCCCCCAATATTTGAGATCATTAAAATTGTCCCCCCAAATATTTAGATTGGGGTAGTGGCATTCAAATGACCATACAGCTGTGTAGGAAGATGTACTCTTGCAAAATTTCAATGTAAATGTCCCCCCCAAAGTTGGATACAGATCCCCGCCACTGACTGATGTCAATTGGAAACTCTAAACAGGAGCCTGTCTCTGTCTGCCATATTGTTTTCCTGTTTTTGTGTAACTGTATATGAAGCTGCCGGTGGACTAAGCCAGGAAGTCATCCTGGTTATCCTCCCTGAACCATAACGACTGACATGGGAGTCAGAGAGCGATTTGAGCTGTAGCAGAAATCTGTGTGTGTGTGTGTGTGTGTGTGTGTGTGTGCGTGTGTGTGTGTGTGTGTGTGATTGTGGGTGTGTGTGACAGAGAGAGAGAGAGAGAGAGAGCACTAGAGAGAGATTGTCTCTCAGAAAGCTTTATCTGAATTGTGTTGCATTGTATTACACCTTTTGACTAATTAACAAAGCCTGTTGTGGATGTGATTGTGTGGTTGTGGTCATGCTGATCCAGGCCATGTGTCCCCATGCCTGTAACCAGAGAGGTGATCGACAGGAAAGACAAGACACTGAAGGGATTAACACAAATAAACCACTCACACCTTGGTCAAGATGGCCAAGCTTCCCTCAGCTGCTCTCCACTTCTCAGCCCCCATCTCCTCTCTGCTGTGTGCTCTGTACCCGGTGTATAGCATGAATAAATTAATGATTGAATGTGTGTGTGTGTGTGTGTGTCAAATCGTTCTAGATGACCCATCCCTCACAGGATTATTTGACACATTTCTCTTCTAAACAAAAATATAAGTCTCCCTTTCATATACCAGAAGACATGAAGCATGGTCGGCCTGTCCGTGGAGGACAG